>NC_080190.1:60652500-60987500 GCF_030028045.1 Hippopotamus amphibius kiboko | reverse complement strand
CCTGTGGATGTTTTCTTCTTCCCTCACGCTCCCCATCCAAGAAGAATGTCTTTTGTTCTTGGGATGGCTTTAGACAGCCTCTCCATCTGCTGCTTTGCCTTCCCTCTCCTCCCGGCAGGAATCAGGGTGATTATGGGGCCTTCTCTTAGGTGAGGTGTTAAGGGTTTATGTAGTGCTTGCTGACGGATGGCTAATGGACTCATTTGGGTTGTTTCAATGAAAGTTTCCCACAATCTGATACTAAAGTGCAAGCCTTGAGTGAAGCTTTTATCACTCTTTCACCAGTCTCATCAAGGACTTCCTTTTCCTCTCTGGAAATTGTATTTCATACAGTGTATTTCTGATCCAAGTGTTACATCAATCAGCAGTCCAATGTAGGTTTGTGGTTCTTCTGGAGATTTTTACAAGCAGGGATGGGGTTTCTTACGCTGGTCTGCTTGACTCTCTTGGACTCTTGGAAAAATACTCAAAGTGCAATTTCCTTCCATCTATTATGATCTGTTTTTTTTTTTAAGTTGCTATTAGAATTATTGGTTTTTCCAAGGCATTATCTTAATAAAGGCATTCCTTTCTGGGCTGTGTTTGACCTGTGGGTGAGATTGGGAATCTGTTTATTCTCATGGTTATTGTAAAGTTAGGGCTTTCAGAAAACCGAGAAAAATGGGAGCCTTTGAAACGTGATCTCCTTGGCCAATGACTTCTCTGTTGCTGAAGGGATGCTGGCTGTAGACGCAGCCTGTGCCTTTCAGTCTAGGGTGGTTTGTGTTTGAGAAAAGCCCCCCGCCCCCCTGCTGTGGTCAGTTTTTCATGTTTTGGATGTCAAAGAAAGAAACAAGACATTTTAAACTACTAACAGTGGTGGAAATATTGGATGACAAGGAAGGGGAAGGGAGATCCGGGACTTGGGCATCTCTCCCAGGCTGTTGTCTGAATGTGTAACAAACATGTGACTTTGATGTGCTGGATCAGAAGCCAGTGCTGGAGATTACCATGACGAGTATGGTATTTGTCGCCAGAAGTCCACGTAAGAATTAGGATCTGAGGTCATGAGCTGGTCTCGGTGAAAGGAAGGAGACTTTAGAGTCTGGGATTTTGGAGGGGTTTTTTGTTTGTTGTTTTGGTTTTGTTTGTTTGTTTTTACAAATATTTTTTAAAGGGTGAGAAAATTGCTCCCATTCTCCAAGTAAAAATAGTTAGCTGACATTTTCTTATATTGGGTCCAAAGGAGGGACATTTTTTTCTTTTTTAATCATTTTTTTAATTGAAGTATAATTGATTTACAATGGTATGTTACTTTCTGCTGTACAGCAAAGTGAGTCAGTTATACATACACATATATCCACTCTTATTTAGGTTCTATTCCCATGTAGGTCATTACAGAGTATGGATTAGAGTTCCTTGCAAAGAAGGGAATTTGTCCCCCAAATTCTATTCTACTCATACAAGGACTGAGTTTAAAATTGGGGGTAACTATTTTGCCCTTCTCAGTTTTTTAAATTCATCCAAAGCTATTTTGAAAAAACCACTCCCAGCAACTGTGACAGGGTATCGCAGCTGTCTGAGGGTTTTTTTTTTTTTCCTTTCTGTTATCTTTCCTTTCTGTAAGAAAAGAGTCGTTTCAGAGGCAGCCGTGACAGCTCTGTCATTTCACTCACACCTCTAAATTTCTCTTTCTGTTGTCAGTCAGCAGACAGAAGTCTCAGGATTCTGATGGGCCTGAGTGATGTCCAAATACAGGAGAGATTGGAGAGAGGCCTAGAGCAGTGCGTCAGAAGCAGTCATTTTCTGCCTTTATTCTTAGCAGAATTGTCAGGAGTTAAAAAAGTTCCCCTGTGCCAGGATTCCCTCATCTCCACTGCTGCAGTCTGCAGCATGCATGGGGTGGGGCTGGAGCAGAATTTCCAGAAATTCCCGTTAGGTTGTTTTGAGTTCTTGTGGCCTATGTGTTAACCTGGGGAATTTTTTTTTTTTTTTTGCCTGCGTTGGGTCTTTGTTGCTGTGTGCAGGCTTTCTCTAGTTGTGGAGAGTGGGGCTACTCTTTGTTGCAGTGTGCAGGCTTCTTATTGCGGTGGCTTCTTTTTTGTTGTGGAGCGCGGGCTCTAGGCCCATGGGCTTCAGTAATTGTGGCACATGGGCTCATTAGTTGTGGCTCTTGGGCTCTAGAGCGCAGGCTTAGTAGTTGTGGCCCATGGGCTTAGTTGCTTTGTGGCATGTGGGATCTTCCTTGGACCAGGGATCAAACCCACGTCCTCTGCATCAGCAGGCAGATTTTTAACCACTGCGCCACCAGGGAAGTCCTGGGAAGTTTTTTTTAAGGCCTAGTTTTTTTAGGGCATTTGTAGGTTCACAGCAAAATGGAGAGGATGGTACAGAGATGGCCCATGTACTCCCTGCCCCAACATTATCTCCATCCCCTACCAGAGTGGTCCATTTGTTACAACTGATGGACCTACATTGACACAGTGTAATCACCCAAATGCCATAGTTTACATGAGGACTCATTCTTGGTGTTGTATATTGTGGGTCTGGGTAAATGTATGCCATGTATCTATCGCTGTAGTATCATACAGAATGTTTCCATTGCCCTAAAAATCCTCTGTGCTCTGCCGATTCATCCCTTCTCACCCCGAGGAAATTAATACTGCATTGAGAACAAGTCCTTTCAGGATGAAACCACTTCCGCCTCAAAACAGCAACAGCAACAGCTCCTAACCTTTATGGGTACTCACATCCCGGGTGCTGGGTTTTGCATGCACTACCCCATTCATTTTCCAAGACCTTGTGGTGGGTACTATTTTTCATCCCATTTTAGTGATGAGGCAGCCGAGGCTCAGCTCCATGAAAGAACTTTAGTAACTTGCCTAAGGTCATGCAGCAGATGAGTGACAGAGCCGGGATCCACGCTCAGGTCTATGTGACACTGTTGCCCCAACGCCTTAAGCCATATGTGGTTCTCATATGCCACAACTGTCTTTTTTCTACCGTGCAAGGAAACCTGACAGTCGTCATGACCTGCGAGACAGGTGAGCTTTGTGCCCTCATCCTCTGAAGCATGGAGGTCCCTGGATTAAGAAGAGTGATGGCAGCAGCAGGCGTAAGGGGGTGGCAAAGAGGTCCCAACGGGTGGGGTAGAAAGGCTGCCTGCACCCAGAAGGAAGGGCTCTCTACTTGAAAGCAACCTGGATTTATCTGCAAAGGGGACCCCAAAATACATAGTCGTGTGTGCTTGATTTAAGTCACGTGGTGGAACATAATTTACCTCTTGGTTCTGAGCTGTCCTGCCAGGGCTTGGCATGTGGTTTGGGCATTCCCAGCTGTGTAGATGTTGGCAGAACTGTGAGCAACAGATTTTTTATTTTTAAAAGGGTCAGTTTTGCCTCTTCTTTTATCTGTGGTGTACTATTCTCCCCAAGTTTTCTTCTTCTGTCTTCTGTTCATTTCTCTTGAAGATCCAGCATCTTCTTTATCCACGAGTGTGTCCTGTGTTCCACTGAACTGTCTCTGGGGCCGCCGTGGCAGGGACGCTGATAACACACCTTGTGAGGCATGCTCCTGCCTGTAATTCACCGATGTTCAGGCCCAGAGCTTGCACATGATGAACTGCCCAGCAAAGTGTGATGCTCATTTATTCCTGCAAAACGTATTTGTTAGGCATCTGGTTTCTGGAGAGTATGTCCATGGGAAGTTTGTTGAACTTCTCTGGGTCTTTGTTTATAAAATGGGGGTGACAGCAGCTCCTGACTCGTAGGGTGGTTGTGATTGATAATCATAATTATAGTTAACACTTCTATAGCCTTTACTTAGGCCCAGGCCTGTTCCAAGAGCTTCGTGTTTATTAATTCATTTAATCCTTACAACAACTCAACGAAGTTAGTACTGGTATCTCATTAGCTGCTGGTAGTAAAGATGAGCAACCCAAGACTGTTTCACTTGTGTATTTCAGAATCTAGGGAGGAAAAGAGATGCTTAAATGGGCAGTAACCATCAGGTGTGGACAAGCTGTGACAGAAGATCTGTAGGACTATATGGAGGGAACAATCATCTCCTTAGATAAAAATTGCTGGGAACTTTTGTTTCATGGCAAGAAGTATGCTAAGTCCTTTAAGAGTGTTATTTCCCTTAATTCTACATGGTAGAAAATATTATCATTCCATTTTATAGGCACTGAGGATTAGAGAAGATGAGTGATTTGTCTGGGGTCACAGGGCCGATGAGTGTTCAAGTTTGGACTTGAATCCAAGGCTCCTTGACTAAAGGCCCTGGGCTCTAAGCCACTGCCCCACATAGCTGAGTGTCCATACATTGATAGTTTTTTCCAAGGACTTCCTGATCCTTTCTTGAAGGATGGAAACGAGGGTGACCAAGTGGGAATGAAGTCATACCTCCCTCCACACTTTTCCTCTAAGAGATTTTCCAGAAAATTGGTAGTGAGTTGGTTGGATGCCACCCTTTCTGTTGAGTGATTGGCCTTGCTTCTTTGGAGTGGCCTGTGTTGAATTTCCTCTTCCACATGTGCTCACGTCACCCTCTCTTCATGGAATGCCAGTGACTGCGTCCTCAGGGCCGGCTGTGGTGCCCTGAATTCTGTGGCCTTCCTTGAAATGGTGAGCTCTCCTTTCTTTGAAACTTGGGCTGTAAACCATGCACTTAGGTACTGCTATCCCATTTTTTCTTGGTTCTATTTCGTGTGTATTAGGCTGCTCTGACCAGCTATCTTTAAAGCTCTTGTAGAAATAGGAGCTGTGTCTGCTCAGTATTCCACAGTGTCCATCACAGGCTGAGGCATAAATCAGGCCTCCTCAAGCTAGGAATCATTCTGGATTTCTTCTTTTCCTTCATCCCACATCCAACCCATCCCAAAGTCCTATCACCTCCGCTCTTAAACCATCTCCTGAGTCTCCTCCAGCAGCCCTGGGTCACACCCAGGGACACATCCCGTCTTGTTGGGACAACCATAGCAGCTTCCTCTCTGCCCTCCTCCCTCCCTTCTTGCGTCCCCATGATCCATTCACCACGTGGCAACCGGAGTGGGCTTTTAAATTGTCCATCAGATTGAACCACTCTGTTTTTTCAATCCCTCTGCTGGTGACCTATTGCACTTGGTATAAAATCCACCATCCTTGTGTGGCCCACAAGGCTCGATGTGACTTGGTCCTGCTGAATCTCCCACCTCATCCCCTGGGTCTCTCCCCATTCTGGACATGCCAGCCCTGCGGGCCTTGTGCTATCACTTGAGGAGAACAAACTCTTTCTTTAGTCTTAGAATATTCAACAAGTTATTCCTTTGGTGTAGAACATTATCGGTTTAGTTGGTTTATTCTTACCATGTGGGTCTGAGCTCCTGTGTCACTGCCTCAGAGAGACTTTCTTTGATGACCGTAGCTGAAATGGCTCCCACCCCTACCTGGCAATCCCTCTCTGTTCTATTCCTCTGTTTTATTGTCTTCAGAGCTCCTGTTACTGTATTAAATAGTGTCATTGATTCATCTGTCTTCATGTGTATTGTCTGTCTACCTCTAGGCCTCTAGGAGAATATAAATTCCATGAGAGAGGGCCTCATCTACCTTGTTTGATATTGTGTCCTGTGCACCTCCCTGAGTGGCTGGCCCATAATGCCAGCTAGTAAACAAATGCCAGCTAGTAAATCACAAGGAGCTAATATTTATTAAAAGCTGGCTATTTGCCAGGCATTTTTCTAACCACTTGACATGTATTCACCCATTCAGTTCTCACAGTGACTCCAGGATGTGGGTATTATTGTAATTCCTATTTTACAGATGAGGAGACTGAGGCACAGAGGGTTGACACCATCGCTCAAGGTCATCCAGCTAGTGAGTGGCAGAGCCTGGGCTGCAAACCAGGCAGCAGGGCCCCAGAGCACATGCTCTTCATCACCACATTACAGTGTCTTTTGGGTGGACACTCAATAAATACTTGTTGAATGAACTGATGAATAGAAGATGCCCAGTAGAGCCACGTGGGGTGAGCACAGTCATGGGTTATTATGGAGATGTTCTGGGCCTGGATGTTGTCAAATATGTCCCAGAGCAGAGGGTGTGGCACTGCCCGTGTGGGTATGAAATACCCCACAATCCAAAATGGGTTTTGCTTACCACCACAGCTGCTATTTATACTTTCTACTTGATAGAGCCGCCTGGCTCGATGGTCCTTTTTTTTTTAAGAGGAGAGAATTGTGGGAAATATTTTGTTTTCCCTGGGAGCCAGGCTATGTATTTACTTCAAGTTTTATTAAATGAGTTATAAATTTTCCCAGCAATTTACTCATAGCTCAAGAGATTTAATTTGCATGTGTTGCTTTTTACAATATGCTTTTCGTAATGTTGCAGATGCTTCTTCCCCAGCTTCAGTAAACAACAGGCACTCAGCCAGGTTTTTGACTGAACATGTGCCAGGCCTTGGAAACACGCATTAACTCCATGGTGGCCATGGATGGGCGGTGGGTGGCACACACCCTGCTCTGTCCAGGGCACCTGGGGAGCCAAGTGCAATTCCTGACGGGCAGAAGGTCCGGATATCCCTTTTGGACCTATTTTTGAATATTTTTTTCACCTGCAAAGTAAGTCAATAAAAAGACGTTTATGCTTAGGCATCAGAAATGTATTTGGTTGTACATAAAATATAGTCAATATAATAATTAAAAGGGTCTGTTGGGGCCCCAGGATGATTTCTAGAGAGGCCAAAGTCATTTCAGGTTTCACAGGGGTTGCCCTGTGGTCCGTGATGGGGAAGATGTTGGAGCCACGTAGAAGCCAGCTCCTCTGAGGGTCCAGTGTGTGGTGCCTCTTTGATTCCGGGGAGAGAACATTAGGGTTGAGAACTCATTCTTTGGGGTCACACTGTTGGGTTTGAGTTCTGGCTCTGCCACTTACTTGGGCATGGTACTTAAACCTCTCTGTGCCTCAGTTTCCTCATCTGTATAAATGAGGTTACAACGGTCCCTATCACGTAGGTTTGTTGGCAGGATTAAATAGACGCATGTACAGAAAGCCTTTGGAGCAGAGGGGTTCATAAGTGAACCCAGGTATGGCAGCACCTATTTCCTCAGGATCTGCTTAGTTCCTTGAGTACTTAGGGAACAGATTCTCAGGGTGAAGTTTTTAGGAGGTTTCTTGGTTGAGGAGGAAGGGGTGCCAGTTGAAGAGACGGACGGTGTATTCATAAAAATGAGGTTTAGCTGCATGCAGCAGAAAGTCTTGATTCATGGAGATTTATTTCTTTCTCAAATAAAAGAAGTATGGATGTAGGTAGTGCAGGGCTGTGATACTTTGATGGTGATGAGGACCCCTGGTTCCTTGTTTTTGGGGTTCTGATGTTCTTGGTGTATTTTCTCATGATTCAAGGTGGCAGCTGTGCTCTTCTCATCGTGTGCTCGTTCCAAGAAGCAAGAGGGAGAGGAGTAAAGTACAGGTTCGTTCTCTTTTAAAGAAACGTCCGTGAAGTCCCACATAACACAGTCCTTTAATTCCCATGCGCCAGCACTTAATCGCCGAGCCAGAAGAAGCTGAAAGGAAAATACACTCTTTCATTTTGGCAGCCACATGCCAGATACAAATCCAGGCTCTGTTGCCGGGGAGGAGGTAGAGAATGGGTATTGAGGTAGGCAACTACCAATGAGCTGTTAGTTGTTTTCTTTGGTTTGTTTTTTGTTTGTTTGTTTGGCTCATCTTGTGGTAGAAGAAATTCCCTGGTGTGTAGAGCAGTGTTTCTCTACAGTTTGTTTCATTGACGATTTTAGGTAGTACACAGAAATTTCTTATTGAAATAATCTTGTAATTATTTTTTACATGGTCATTGTAACTAGAATATTAAAACCAGAATTTCACATAGATATTATATAATAGTATAACATTTAAAAAGAAGTGAGTCAAAAAATAAAGTAAATGTAGGCATATAGAGATGAGAGAGGTAGTATACATAACGAGTTAGGTGTGGGCTCTGGGGCCAGACTATCTGAATTTGAATGTCATCTGCCACTTATTGGCCAAATGACCTTTAGCCTTTCCATGCCTCCGTTTGCTTATCTGTAAAATGGAATTAACAATAGTTTCTACCTCCTAGAGTTTTTGTAAGGATCGAATGAATTAGTACTTTAAAGGGCTTAGAATCGCACCAGGCATGTGATTAATACTCCAGGAACATTTGTCATGGTTATTGTTGCTGCTGTTATTGTTATTATTCTTCTAATTACTATTATTGTGGTTTTACTAGTTCTATTATTACAAAAGGTAACACTTGGGTAGAGCAGAAATTATGAGAATGGTACACACATGAAATTAGGGAAACACTGCCTTAGAGGAATGAGGTTGGCAATTACCTAGCACCAATGTTAGACACAGCTGTGCATAATAATTTTATTAATGGTTAAAACTAGTATTTTATAGTGTAAAGTGGTTCCATATGTAATAATAACCATTGATTATGGTTTATTGAGCATTTACTGTGTGCCAGGTACCATGGGATTGCTTTAAAGATAACACTTTTCCAAAAGATTTTTATTGAAGTATAGCTGATTTACAATGTTTTGTTAATTTCTACTATACAGCAAAGTGACTCAGTTATACATATGTATATTCTTTTTCATTTTCTTTTCCATTATTGTTTATCACAGGATATTGGGATATTGAATATAGTTCCCTGTGCTATAGAGTAGGACCTTGTTGTTTATCCATCCTGTATAGACTAGTTTGCATCTGCTAATCCCAAACTCCCAGTCCTTCCCTCCCTACCACCCTTAGCAACCACAAGTCTGTTCTCTATGACTGCGGGTCTGTTTCTTTTTTGTAGATATGTTCATTTGTGTGATATTTTGTATTCCACATATAAGTTGTATCATATGGTATTTGTCTTTCTCTGTCTGACTTACTTCACTTAGTATGATAACCTCTAGGTCCATCCATGTTGTTGTAAATGGCGTCATTTCATTCTTTTTTATGGCTGAGTAAAATTCCATTGTGTGTGTGTGTGTGTATCTATACACACACACACACATACATACATACACACACCACATCTTCATTATCCATTCTTCTGTCGATGGACATTTAGGTTGTTTCCATGTCCTGGCTATTGTAAATAGCACTGCAATGAACATAGGGTGCATGTATCTTTTTGAATGAGAGTTTTCACCAGATACATGCCTAGGAGTGGGATTTCTGGATCACATGGTAACTCTATTTTTAGTTTTTTGAGGAACCTCCATACTGTTTTCCGTAACGTCTGCACCAATTTACATTCCCACCAATAGTGTAAGAGGATTCCCTTTTCTCCACACCATCTTTAGTCTTTATTATTTGTAGCCATTTTGACCTGTGTGAGATGGTATCTCATTGTAGTTTTGATTTGTGTTTCTCTTATAATTAGTGATGTTGAGCATCTTTTCATGTGCCCGTTGGCCATCTGTATGTCTTCTTTGGAGAATAAAGATAATACTTTTAATTCCTCAAATACTACAAACTAAGTGTTTTTTCTTTTCTGCAGATGAAGAGATTTAGTTTAGGATAGGCTGGATAAATTACTCAATGTTGCATGTCAGCAGGGGACCAGCTTCAAAGCCTCGGCTGGTAAAAGTCTCTTCATCTCCCCTTTGGTATCTCCCCTGCCTTTTGGTTGTCCAGGACTCCTCCTTTCCCCCCTTGCCTCTAGAACCCTCTTCTTCCTTCCCATTTCCCAAATGCCTGCTGGCGCCTGTGTGAGCTGTTTCCTGAGCCTCTCCCCACTGTCAAAACTGATCTGCCCAGTAGATATGTCCCTACAGGACACAGCATATGACAGCTTCCAGTGTAAGGAACTCATTTATGAAAATGGACCTTCATGGGCTAATATGCTGCCTCTCTCTGGGTAATTTATTTCAGAATCATCCTGGAGATTTCAGGCAGGAAACAGTTCAGCAGCCTTGAAGGCCTGTCCTGCAGCTGACCAAGGAGGTGGGGTGGGGGTGGGGGTTCTGTCCTATAACATCTCTTAGGTCATTCTGTGAGGTTCTAAAATTGCTCTCTGGTAAAGTCCTGACAAAAGGGGAACACTGAGATGGTAATCGAAGGGGACCAGGCACAGTAGTGAGTCATCAGTCAAGGGCAAGGGCTCCATCACTCCCCCTGCAGTTGCCAGCCCTGTGCCTGGCACGTAGTGAGCATTCAGTCAGTGTTGTTGAGTGTGTGAATCACTTACTGGAGGCCTTTCAGATGTGAAGGGAACAAAAGTTCCTTGAAGGACTGGGACAGTGAATTACAACGGGGAAGTTTTGGTTGGGCCTTCTGAATGTGATAGATATTTTTTTGTTATTTGGGCTATAATGGTCTGTCACATAGGGCAGCTTGCTGTCATCCGTGGACCCTGTGCATTTCTGTCTAAGCATGAGCTGAACATGAGCAGCGCTGTGCTTGGACCGGGGGACATTCATCTTCTACTCCCTTCTCTGTCTTTGGAGCTGGAGACTCAATGTGTTACTCTTGTGATGTCATAAAGCAACTGATGTCTTAGTACATCCTGCAAGAATTATTTCCTCTTTTACTCTTCCTACAAATTGTGCCTTATGATCCATTGAATTTCACTTTCCTATTTTCCAACATTTCTCATTTTCTGCCCGTTTTTATCCTTTCTCTCGGACCATTGGGAGAAGGAAGCAATGTTGCTTAGCAACCAGTATGAAACTAGTCAATACCATGTCTGATATTAACCCATTGGTACCAAGGAAGCAACACAATCCATGGGTTCTGTCACTCTCCCCTCACAGGTTTTAAACTGTGGGTTCACAAAAGTTGGAAGCACAACTTCATGTTCTAATCATGAACTTCAAGGATATTTATGGCTGGTTATACCTGTTAGCAAGTTCCAAAGTTGCAGGTTATAGGAATTGTCTGTTTATTAAATGGTTCACTTTGGGATTCTTAATTTAGAAATTTGCTGTGATTATTTTACTTTCGCTTTTCGAACAAAACACTGTCTGGTCTCAGCAGGTCTTTTGTGTGTGTGCTGGCTCACTGTTCAGTCATTTAAGTTTATTGATCTGACAAAGACAAGATATATTTTCTGGACTGTATCATTCATTCATCTAATATTTACTGAACTCTGCTGTGTGCCCAGTACCTTGGAAGACACTGTGGAGTATCACTGTGAGCACACATGGTTCTTGGTTCCACTTTTTTGGTCAGCAGAATCTTTTTACCTTTCAGTTTCATCTATTGAAATACCCTATAATGATGCCACATTTTCAGCTACTCTAGTTACTTCTCTACTTGAATGGTTTCTTTGGCTTTGATTAGACAATATTATTCCTAGGCTCTTTGGCCTTTGAGAAAGTGAGTGATAGGAAGCAACAAAAAGATCAATATTGACCATCTCCTTTCCCACACATACAGGGGGTGTGACCAGCACATAGCAGTAAAGGTTTGGGAGCATGAATTTGCCTTATACACAATTAAGATGTTGATGAAGTTGGCCTTTGTTGTTTCTCTTCTTCCATATGCGCCCCCCTTTTCTGCTACAGGTGACCTTCAGATCTCCCCAAATGTCTAGCGCGTCACCATCATCCCTAGTTGGTGGGGGACAGTGAGCTGATCTCCCCTCCTTAGGGTGTTAGTGCCTTTATTGAAGGCTCTCAACAAAGAGAACATCTTTGGGGTGGATCAGAATTCCTCAGGGCACTCCTGACAGACAGCAGGCTGCATCAGCTTGAGCAGGTGGCTTCCTTCTTCCTTCACTTGTCAAAGGGTGATTCCCTCTCACATTGTAGCTCCCAGTGTATCGGACAGGTGATAGGGTTGACCATCTCAAGATCCTACACTGACCTGCAGGGTGACTCCATGGGTTCCTCACATCCTCTGGGTCCTTAACGCCTGGATAAACTAGGTCTTTGTTGAGTTACGGGGTGGGGGGGGCGGTGAGGATTCCCCCTCTTATCTTGAGTACCCAGTATCCTGTAATGCTTAGGCTTGGTCCCTGTAGATTGGCGGTTTCTGTTAGTGCAGAGAAGCATCTGCAATGACTACATTCCATGAAGCCAGCTGAAGGTGGTTCCAGCCTTAGGTGCTCACTCGTTATTCATACAGGAATGGTTACTCACCAAGGTGTGGCTTTGAACTAGATTTTGGCAGATGTCTCCAAAAGGGAGTAGGCACTGCAAGCCTCTGAGTGATCTCAGGTGGGACTTCCCTTACTTCATTTGGCACAGGAAAGGCGAGAGAGCCTATATACACAGAACTCGGCATGGGCACAATTCTAACAGTTTCCATCACTGAGCACCTGCTATGGGATTTTTCCAGAGAGACCCCTTGCATAGATTATCTTTTAGTCTTTCCAGCAGCCTTGCAAGGAAGGTATTCATCTTTCTGATTTGCCAGTGAGAAAACTGGGACTCCGTAAGGGTACATATCTCACTCAAGGTCGCACAGCCCACAGGGACCAGCAGGGATTTAAATGCGGACAGGGCTTGACTCTGCGTCTCGTGCTCTTTCCGCTGGGCTGTGCTGCCTCTTCTGCACATCGGCTTCCACCTGGAGGCAGGGGAGAGCTTGGGGGTTGCGGTGAACAATTCTAGATGTGGGAATGCGGGAATCCGCCCATGGACGCTCCTGGGTCAGTTCTCGACACGCGGAAGCGTTTAACTCACCCGGTCTGCCGCGTTCAGCAGCTCAAGCTGTGGCAAGGACAGCAAGGGGAGAGGAACCAATTAGAATCTCAAACTGCCTACCTTAGAACCTCTTCCTTGCTTTCTCCTGTCCTGCCTTGCTGTGTGTCCTTCTGACTCGACTCTAACCGTATGAAGTGATGATCCCAGCTCCCTTTCAGTGGCTCTGTGTGGCGGGGATTCTGAGTTAGCGGTGATTCTGAGGATGCTAATGATATCGCTCTTCATGAGTGCTTCACGCAGGCTGGACACCGGGCTAAACATGTAATACATTTTATTTAATTGTCTTCTCCTGACAACTGTGTCACGTGGGTGGTGTAACACCCATTTTCCGTTGAGAAGACAGAGGCTCAGAGAGGTTAACAATCTTGCCCAAGATCACACAGCTAGAAGATGGCACAACTGGATTTGAACCCTGGATTTTCCAGATTTCAAAGCCATTCTTAACTGTTTCACTCTGGTGATGAAGTAGGTGGCCCCTTGGTCTCCTTCTTCTGGGGCTCCTGAAGCAGACCGTCTGCGCGGTGTACCTTAGCATGGATGTTCCTGGTGTTAAATTTCATGTGTGTTCATCATTTCTGCATAGTTAAAGTAGAAGTACCTGGAGGGCAGGGGCTGTGCCCTAAACTGCTGATGGAATGTGTAAAGATTGAATAGTTGGTGTGTGCAGTATAAGTTGGGGAAGTCCCTTGCTTTTCTTCTCCTGAGCAGCCATTCTTTTTTCTCCCCACTGCTCTTGACAGAGAACTCATATCCTAAGGGGTTGAAGAGGGAATATTATCAGCAGCTGGGCTCCCTTCTGCCAGATAAGCTTTCTCAAAAAGAAGTTGGGTGTTGTTTTGTTTTCAGCCCACTTTGGATTTTTTATATCCTGGGAAACAGTAGAGCACAAGATGAGAGCTCTACTACTTACAAGCTAGGTGCCCTAGGGCATGTTACCTAACCTTTCCTGCCCTCGCTTCCTTCACTGTAAAGGGTCTAAAATAGCACCTGCTGCATAGGTTGTGGTTTTGAGAATCAAGTGAGATAATACACCTGAGATCCTGGGTGCAGACATGCACACATCGGCGACGCTCAGTAAAATGGAGCTCTTTGTGTTTTGTTTCTGTTTTGCGTTTTACCCACTGAATTTTTTATGGACAGTCTTTATGAATTTATTCACATGAATTTTACATGGCCAATTATGAAAGTAGAGTGTTGGGTTGAAAATTCCATAGGGCAGGGTTGGTAGAACTTATGACAGGATGAAAGGTTGGAAGTTGGGGGACAGTGAAAGATATTCTTGCCTTTTGAAGTGTATGAATTCGCTGCTCATCCATTTCAGTTAGGTTGTTAGAATATGGACATGGAGGTAAAGAGTCTGTTGTCTAACCTGTCCCTAAGGTGAACTGTGGTGGCAATGGCTTGTCGCATTGATTTCTCCCACCTGGCAGAACAGGAATCTTCGCTCCTGAATGCTGCCCTCTTAACTTCTCCATGTGGTCGGCCATCCAGTTTCAGCAGCAAGAAACTAAAAATACTTGTTGATGGGAAGTCATTGCTCTCTTGTTCATGCTTTCCCCATTGCCTGCACTGAGGAAGCAGTTTTCCAGCTGCCACTCACAACTGGGCTGCCCCGGGCTGGTCTTAGACAGAAGGTGTGGCAGCCAGGACCCAGTTGGGGGTGAAGGAGGAGAGCCAATCCCAAAAAGAAGAAATAGAGATGCCTTCCACTCCTTGCTCAGGCAGAAGGCAGATCCCTCTGCCTCTTCTAGACGGAGGTGGAGAAAGGGAGCCAGGCGTGTAAATGGCATTCTTCTCACCCCTTCCACTGCCCCTACTTGGTCGCTCATCCACTTAGCACCGCAACGTCCTACAAAAGAAATCTCAGCTCTTTCTCTTCCTCAAAATCAAAGAATCTTGCAAAGGGGTGTGTGCTTTGTGCTTGGTCTATGGCTGAACTTGGGGCTAATTCACTCTCCTGCCCACTTCCAAATCTCACACACTCTTCTCCGGTCATAGGATGAATCTGAGAAAAGGTTACTACAGTGGATACTGCCAGGTTAGCTTTGGAAATTGTGTAGCCCCATATTGGTGATCCCCAAATGTAAGAAAATTATGAACGGGTGCTTAGGTGCAGTTAGCGCTGTGGATTTAAAAGATACAATTACATTAGTTTGTTTAATCATTTATAGAAATAGATTTGTATGTATGTATGTGTCCCAAAAGCATTTTTATTGTTCCCAAATTAGCTCTCATTTATATTAGAAGTTAAGTGCTTGAAAATATAGTGTGTGTGTATGTGTGTATGTCTGTTTGCCCATGTGGGTGCATTGTGTTTACCTGTGTGTGTGCATCTGTGTGTATACACGTGTATGCACATATCTGCCGAGAGCAGTGCTATTTCCCCTGCTTTCTCTCCTCCCGCAGTGCTGCTCCTCATGCAGGGAGCAGGCCAGGTGGTGCTGGGCCAGGGGAGCGAGCTGCACCTGGCTGAGCACTGACCTTGCACCATGAAGTCCTTGAAAACGTGAAGTTCAGGCATATTGGATGGCAGGCCTTTGTTTCAGCAGCTTCATGGTGTAGCTGGGTTCTTGCTAAGCTCATCCAATGCAGCAAGAAGACAGGAAGTACTGGCTGTGTGGGTGGAGAAGGGCTTGCTGCTGGAGAAGGCTGCACTGGTCCTGGGAGGGGAGGCTGCCTGGATTTCCTGGGGATCGTGTCTCATAGAGATGAGATCCAAGCCAGAAGCTGGAGAAGGAAAAAGGGACGGGCGCATGGGCCTGGGCTGAGCTGCCCTGGCAGCGGCCTTGTCTGTGGGGTGGGAAGGAACAGTCAAGGCCATGGAGCTGTCAACTTCTCTGCCACGTGTCCTCCCAGCAGGGCCGGGGAAGGCCTGCCAAGTCTGCCTGGAGGAGCAGCCGTGTGGCTGGTCATAGTCCAAGGACACGTGTCCCCCACGTGGGGCCCGGGGCGGGAAGGCTGCCTCGTCATGCAATCTGAGCAGCTGTGTGCTGTGTGTGTCCCTTCTGTCTGTGTCCCTGTTTGAGGGATCAAGGAAATGTACTGACCCTCGGTTAGGTGAGCGCATCCCACAGGCAGGCGAGGGGCTCACGTGATGTGCCAGCCACACCGCCCCGTCGTGGACCGTGCGGAAGCATTTTCAATTCCTGGGGGTGCATTTTGCATTTTGCAACTTGGCTTCAGCAGGAGCTCTGCCACATTTTGCCTTTTCAAGCTCACAGTTTGAGAGGAGTGGGCTCAGGAACACAGGGCGGTAGGCTCTTCCTCACCCTCTGCCCTTTACGTCATTCTTAGTAAACTTCAATCCAAAAAATTAAATGTTTCAGTTTTTAAGTCCAAGGCCTGGGAACCCTGATACATTATCATGGTGAAGATGAAGGCTTTTTTCTAGTTATTTGTATGTCACAACAGCCTGGATGTATAAAGTCCATGTAAACAGTTATCTGTGGCTGAACTACTTGTCCTCCACATGGGGAGAGGTTTGACTGTGGTCTCTTGAGAATGGACATCCTGTTGGAGCGGGCCAGACGTGAGGGATTAGCAGAACCATTCTTATATTTGTTTTTTTCTGACTTTGAGAATTCTGAGGAAGAATGCAAAATGGGAAAGGAAGAGGGTAGGAAAAGTAAGAAGGAATGTTAACAAATGGAGAGGAAGGAAACAAGAGGGAGTTTTATTAGTGAGACCAACCATGGCGTCCAGTATATTGCAGGTTTTGATCAGAATCTCAGCGTAAATTAGTGTAAATAAAAGGAAATTTATTAGTGCATGTGTCTGAAAAGGCCAGGGGTATCTGCTGGGCATGGCTGGCTCCACGGCCTAACAGTGCACACAAGTGGTCTCTCTCCCTCCACCTCAGGGCGTTGCTTTCCTAACTGGTGACCCTCAGGCTTTCCCCTCCAGGAGGCAAGAAGGCCACTAACTCCATAGGACTTCTGCATCATCTTCCTAGCAACCTCAGTGGAAAAAGAGAGCCCCTCTCACCATCTCTTCCATCACACCCCAAGTTGGGTCTTAAGGGCCCTGATTGGGTCACTCATCCTGAACCAGTCTCCTCAGTCTGAGGGGTATGATGCTCTGGTTGGCCAGGCCAGTTGAGATGCCTTCTTGGAGCCTGGGGTAGAGTCAGCTCTGCAGAACTCAGTGATGGGTAGTTTGGGGTGATGGGGGTTCCCTGGGGAACATCAAGGTGCTCTTACCAGAAAAAAGGTGAATGCATGCTGGACAGGCAAAGAGCTGCCAAGGAAAAATGCGATAAAGCTGGAAGAAGTTCTGAAAAGAGTTATTGACACAATGGTGAGGGAAGATGCAAAACCAAAGAAAACCAAACCTGGCCATTGCGTGGGGTTTGTAGAGGCTGCATGATGGAGCTGACATGGCAGAAGGGCTGTTGTCTCAAATAGGAGTTGAACCAGATGTTTTCTAGACAGCATGTTCCATTTGGAGCATCCCCCCTCCCGCCCCCTGAGGCTACAGAACCAAGGCATATGCTTGTATAGATCCACAGATCTTAATCATTTCTAGAGCCAATTATTCTGGAGGGTCTGAGAGTTAGTGAGGAGTGTGTGTCGTGAGTTGGAATGAGCATATCTTGAGTGCCTATTTAGCAGACACAGGTCATTAAATCATCAATAAAATATGGTTTCTGCTTTCTTTTTGAAGTATGGGTAATGTTACAGCAGCAGTGTTTTGCAACACTCATATTCTTTGATGAAAAGGAAATATTTTTTTTCCTCTAGGACTGTTGCTCAAGCTGTGCTGCCTGGAATACCAGGGATTGACTAGATATTCCACAAGAAAAAAAAAAACAACTGTGTCTTGATAGGTTTGAGAAATGTTGCATCTCCTTTCTTTTACAGGGGAGGGATTGGCATTTGCAGTACTCATTATTGTATTAAGGGCTTGGAGAAGTTTGGCAGTAAGAAAACCTTCAGGTTTTGTTCAGCCAGCTGCTCTAGCTAGCTTATGTGACCATGGGATCCTTTTCTTATAGCACGAGGGTAGTGTTGAATATGGGTCAGAGAATAGTGCCTAAGGAATCAGCCACATTTTCTTTGATTTGCACACACAAAGCCATCTGGAAAGGCTTTCATCGCTCAGTCTCACCTCAGATGTTGGAAGGGACCTCCCTCCACTATGAATCTCTGAGTGGTGTTTTCCTACCTCTAAGCCAAGCATCTCCATCTTGCCATAACCAGCTTCCGGAGAGATTTGTAATGCAAATAACACTGGCTTCTCATTGCTTTTGTCTCTTGGGGATTCCTCATCAGTAAATAGCCACAACCATACCCGAGTTTTGGCTCTGAGAAGACTGACTGAGATTAGCTTTGCCAATATCACCTTCTGCTGGCGGTACCCAAGATGATTTGAGGAGGTACTTGGATGTATCGTTAATCACGTAAGGAAAAGATATTCGCTTTCAATTCTCTTTCTGTCCTTTTGACCATGATAAGGAGAAAGTCTCAGTTTGGAGCTAATATGTCTTTTTTTAAAACACAGAGAGCTGGCTACTATATCTAACTAAAATTTAATATTTTCATTGTGTATGTTTCTTTGAATAATTTCTGCTTATGACTCTGGACACTTTATACTTATTACAGATGATCCTGGCCTTTTATTTATGATGGTTAGATAGAATCCCCTTTTAAAATAAATATGGGGAGAAATGAGTCAACTTAGAGCTAGATTTCTCAACCTTGGCACTATTGATATTTTGAACCAAATAATTCTTTTGTTTGCTGTGGGCGGCTGACCTGTGCATTGTAGGATATTTAGCAGCATGCCTGGCCTCTATCCACTAGAAGCCGGTTGCGCTGCCTTCCTCCAGGTTGTGACAATCAAAAAATGTCTCTGGACATTATCAAGTACTCCCTGGGGGATGTGATTGTCCCCAGGCAATGAGAAACACCAATTTAGAGCCAAAAGGAGTAAATAAGAATAGCAGTGGGACACAAGCATAGCCGAAGTTGCAAAGGCACGAGTGGTTAAGTTTAGGGAGCTGAAGTACCACTAACTGGCCTGAAAACGGCATGCCTTTGCCCCACCCCATCCCCATCTCTACTTCACAGCCTTTCCAGATGTGGCTCTATGTGTGTGAATCTATGCAAATCCCAGTTCTTTGTGGACATTTTGTAGAAGAACAAGCTTTGACCATGTTGCCTGTGGACTTGCCTGCTCCTTGCAGAAGTGGCCCAAGTCCAGTAAGGGAGCATTGCACAGCCCAGCCTCCCGACAGATACCACATTGCCAGAAATCAGGAAAGGAAAGAATGCTGAGTCATAATTTCCCTCACACAGGAATTCGCATGGCTTTTTGAGATTTTGAACTGTGGCGTGTCTCGGAGCTGGTGAAGGAGCAAAGTTTAGAGATCCACTCAGCGTTGGCCTCGGTGAGGATCGCCGGATGCTTTCGTTAATTGGCTTCAGGTTCTATGTGTTTCGTTTAGAAGCAGCTGCGATCACTAATGGAATGACCCCGGCATCATTTTCTGTGCTGAAGCAGGAGGCGAGATGGCTTCTCTTACAAGGTTGCGTTTGCCACTTGTGCCGACACCGGACGATAAAATATGGTCCGTGGCCTTCCACGAAGCTCCCCTTTTTATAAAAAATAAATTTGTTTTCATTTTTAATAGAGAGACCCCAGGCTTCGAAAGCATAGGGCTTTGTGATGCTTCACTGACCGTAGCAAAGGCACGGGATGGGGGAGAAGTCTGTTTTCTCTTCTCCTCCCACTGCCCTTCTTCCCCGCTACAGCTCTAAACAACCCAGCAGGAGACACGGGCAGGCCTGGGTGCAGAAGCCCGCTCCCCAGGCTCCCTTCAACTTGGGGCTCACTTGTCCCCAAGTCTTGCCTCTCTGTGGCCCACCCACCACAATCCTCTCCATGCTACGTTGTTGTGAGCATTTAGGAAAGAATAACCTAAGACCTGCCACCTAGCCCCCTTCCCATTCCCCCCCTGCCATCAAGATGCACTTTGGATCAGAAGAGATGCTTAACATAGCAATAATAATATTAACGTAAGGGTAATAGAGTATTTACTTTTCATTCCCAGCACAGCAGCCCCAGAGTGTTCCTATTAAAATGCTATGTTAGACCCTCTTATTCCCCTGCTAAAATCCTTCCAAAGGCTGACATCCTCCCGGGGTCCCCTGCGACCTTGCCCTCCTGCCAGCAGACCTCTGCGCCAGCCTCCCTGCTGCTCCTGGTCCCTCCGCTGCAGCAGCTCTGTCCTGTCCTTGCTGCTCCTCAGTACTACTTGGAGGTGTTTGCCCTTAGGTTCCTTCTCTTTCTGTGCCAGTGTCTCTGAGGCTCCCTCTCTTCTCTCCTTTGGGTCTTTCCTTAAAAGTTGTGTTCTCAGTGGGGCCTTCCCTGTCAAAAACAGCCGCTCTGCTCCCTGCCCAGACTCACCCTGGCTGTTTCTGCTGCTTGATTTTCCTCTGCCGTCCTCTCCTACCCTCTACAGCCCAGTTTTTTTCATGAGGTTGCGCACCTGCTGTCCCCAGAATCCAGCTCCACAAGGGCTGGGTCTTGTCTCTTCTGGTCACTGAAGTGTCCCTGGCACCCTACCCATAGAGTGTGCTCAATACACTTGGGCAAACTAATGACAGAACCAGATCACATCTAACAGTAATAACAAGATTGTTTGGGGGAGGTGGATACAGAGTACATCTCTGTGCATCTTCTTGTTAGACCTCACCACAGCCCCAGGAGGTAGGCTAAGCAGGTATTAATTATCCTCACTTTATAGATGGGGAAAGTGAGGCCCAAAGATATCCAGAGATCTGTCCCAGTTTACACAGCTGGACATGTCGAAGCTTGGATTCACTTTTGCTGGTCCTGTAGTGTGGACCTTTGCCTATCTGGCATCTCTGATTCCAATTCATCTCTGATTCTAATCATCTTCTAGAATTCTAGGGCAGTTGCAAGTGAAACTGGCAGACATGGGTCATGGGACCCGATAAATGAGTATCATGGTGAAATCCCTCCTGCCTGCGGGCCCCTCCCAGACAGGCTGCCTTCCCCAGGCCTTCAGTATAATTAGCCTGGAGGCCTTTGGCCCTGATGCAGTAACCGGTGAGAAGCTATCCATTACTGCCGTTCATTAAGACAGGCAACACAAGATGAAATATTTTAGGTGAATCATCTGGCCTAATTTAGAAAGGCTCGGTAGGGCCAGCGCCTTTGATTTATCAGGGCGAGGTATCTGTTATCAGAGAGATCTGCACACGGACTTATTTATTATCCAGAATCTGTTTTTAATTTCGAAGATTGTTTACCTAAACTGCTGTGTGTCAGATTCCAGGACGGGTTTCTGCTTAGCATTTAATTTTAGATACTTGCCGTGGCAGACAGTAAAAAATGGGTCCCCAGAATTTGTAGTTTCATTATGAATCTTACCGCCTGGCAGTCTCTACCAGTAGTTTGTCTTTGAAATCTCCTTGGTCCTTGTTAACCCTGCTCTGCTGTGAAAGAGATATAGTTTATTTATTGGACTTTGCCCATTTATGAAAAAGTACAGAAATTATTAATGGTTTAGTATCTATTAATGCATTACTTGGGTGGAATTCAAATTCTAATATTTATGGTAAACCCCTTTATAATGAAACGGGCAGAGAATCAGCTCTCCTGCTTCTTAAATTTGGAAGGCTCTAGATGCCATTTGAATGACTCCTTGTGAAATATGAGCCCTGCCAGCTTTATATTTACACCCATAAATAAAAAAATAAGTACTTTGGGTTGGAGGAGAAATAATTAAGAATATTTGTGTAGATAATAAAGAAGAAATGGTCCCATTTGGTGAACTGTGTGCTTGGAAAATGCCAGAGGCTGCCAGGATCTGGGTTAGACGTTTGGGAAAGATTAGTGACAAGAGATTGTGGGTGTGGAGGGCTTCTAGTGACAGAGGGATGGGGAGCCCTGTGGAGGGCACCTCGGAGCCACGATAACATGTGAGAGCCTGTGTATATAGGGCTTAGAGCTGGGAATCAGAAGACCTTGTTTGGATTCCAACTTTTTTATGTTGCTGTTGAACTTTTTCAGACCTCAGGCTCCTCATCTGTAAAATGGAGCAAATATCTTACAAAATCAGCTTGAGGATAAACAGTATAGATTTAGAATTGCCAAAAGTAATAAATACATCTGTGTACATGAGACCTAAAGAGATGACCTGATTAGGGCAAAAGTGGCATAGCAGGATAGAAAAAATATGTAGATGTATATTACATATTCACACATACATATGTATATGTACATCTTGGGATGTGTGTGTAATTTCTGGTTGTTGAACAGGAGATAGAAAATATAGGATATATGTGTATAAGTGTGAATAATGAGCTCAACATGGACATTTTTAAAAAATTAGGGTCTCAGAGCACAGGCAGTGAATGGGTACATCTTACATAGCAGGGCTTTTCTGCCCAGGGAGTTTGCTGTCAGGTTCCTTTTCTTAGTCCAACCAGAGTTTCTCCCTGACCTGCTCCTGGCATGAGCTCCTGGTTTGGTTAAAACTCTACATCTCTAAGCATCTAAAGGGTTATAAAATCATAACATGTAATCAAAGGAAGGAATCTCAGGGAACATCTAGTTTAGGAATGGCAGGTAAGTTTCATTGCATATGAAAACTCTATAGTGATGGCTTCCAGAAGAACTGTACTGAGATAAATTCTGAGTCCCAGCCATGCTCATCAGGAAAGAGTTCTAAGATTGACTAGTGATACTTACCAGGATTGGTGGGTTAGGAAGTGATGATGTAGTTCACAGTCTCCTGCTTTTCATTTTTGTTTTTTAAATAAGGAAACCAAAGCCTAGTGTGATCAAGTCAACTGTCCAGGCTCACACAGGGAGGTAGTGGGGAGCCACGACTAAAGTTAGGTCTCTGGCTTATAATTGACCACACTTCCCTTGTTGCCAGGTGCAGCCTCAGTGTTTCAGCAGACCACCCAGGAGCATGACAGTCAGCTGCCCCTGACTTGTCAAAGTACAGGTTCAAGAGGACAAAGTGTTTGACATCCTCCTTGCTGTGCGTGGTGGCCTGCACAGACAGCTAAGGCCAGGACACTAGTTGAATTGGATGAGATGAGATGATGTTGACAGCTCATTTATTTAGCGTTTCCGTATCCCAGGCCCTGGGCCATGCATTTGATGTATATTATCTCACTTAATTACAACCATGTTATCACTGGGGGACAGTCTTTCCATTATGTACATGAGGAAAATTGGGTCCAGGTCTGTTAAGGAACACTCTAGAGTCATAAGCTAGCAGGTATATGGGTCGCTTAGATTCCAAAGCATGTCTTTGTGATTACTGAACCTATATGAATACTTCTCTCGCATGGGCTTGTGAATGGTGCTGTCCAGAGGGGAGCATAAGTTTGTGCATCCTCTGAGTGTCACACACAAAGACTCTCATTTGAAGGAGCAGAGGAATCTTAGGGTGGTTGATGGTCCTGAAGGCAACATTGGGGTGGTAGGGAAGGATGTTCTTTCATCCGGTGCAGAACTTCCCTGTATCTATTTAATCTGTGTCCTGTGTAGAGCTTCTCTGTATATTGCCATGACTCAAGGAAGAGTTGGATGTGAATGGGTAGATCATGGATCATGTCCCCAGTTCTTCATTTTTGTGTACTGTAGGCAAGAATGAACCCCATAATGATTTATAAAAGTGAAATTGCTGGTTGAGTGTACGTGCCAGGCTAATTGGCTGAAGGGTATAGATGTTTCCTGACTTCAGAAGGATGTGATCCCCTGATACTGGACAAAGGAACCACCTTCTTTCTAGCAGACTTGGATCCTCTCTTCCCTAAGTGTTTAGGGAGCTTGAGTAATCTGTCTCATATGGGTGCGTGGGGGGCGTATCTAAGGAGATTATTGAGCGTCTCTGCTGTGTGGTGAAGACAGAGGCCCCAGTCATTGTTTTCCTAATCTTACCTGAGTAGCTGTAGCCAAGTAGCACAGGTTTGGGAGTCAGCTTCAAATTTGTTCATGCACCAGTCTTATCCTCTGGCTACATATCAGCTTTTAAGTATGCAGGTTACAAGGTATTATCTTAACATTTAGGTTAACCATCAAATAAAAATTAATAAGGTGGAAAAAAAAAGAAGAGTGTGTCTTTACTTACAGTTCTTATTGGAGCTGTAGAAGGGTTCTATCTCAGCCCAAGTGAGTTCCATCTAGGCAATGGGCTTGCTCCTCTGTGAGGTGCAGTATGTGGGGGGCTGGCCTCTTCCTGGGGTAGGTGTGGACCGGCCTGAGATCACATAGCAGGGAGCACGAGAAACTCTGCAGTCCAAAGCTGCTTTGCTGTCCTGGAAAATGTGTCTGGGGGATTCTACTTCCCCAGAGGGCCACAGGGATTGGGTATAAACTGTTAGCTCTGATGAAGAAGACAAAGATGAGGAGGAGGAGGGGAGGAGAATGCTGCGCTAGCATTTGAGTAGAATCATCATCTCCAGACAGGCACTGTTCTAGGTAATTAGTGCATATAATCCTTCAGCATCAGGTTGAGGATGCTATTATTTCTGTCCCCATTTTGCAGGTTGGGAAACTGTGATTAACTGATTTGCTCAAGGTCTTGCTCTTGTCACATGGTGAAGGAGTTGGCCTCAGGGTAGAGTCTGTGCTTGGTGACCAGAAGTGCCTGTTAGGAGAGGTACAATCTCCTTGCCCCGTCAGTCTTCAGCTTCTTTTTCTCCCCATTGGGATTGTTTTCATTTTGATCAAGAATAAATCCAGAGAAGGGAGGGAAAATCCAACTGGAGCATCTCAGCAGGTCCCTTTGCTCATGTCTGTGTCTTTTCTCTGACTTTACCTACCTGCCTGTCTCCTAGGCCCCTCTCTCTTACCTGGATCCCATATGCCCACCTGTATTTTCCCCGAAGCAAAACCAATTCTCAAAACCTCCATTCACCTTAAGTTGTAGGTGATTCATAGAAACTGAATGTGTTACTTATTCCAGCAATATTTGTGTTTCAATTGTAGTCAAAGCATGGAAGGTGGGATTTCAGATCCAACCAACTAGATTCTGCTTCTCATTCTGACTAACCTTTTTATCTCCTGGACAACCTGAGATCCAAAGCTAGGAATTTCCTGAAAAATGGCTGCCTCTCCTTCTGTTCATTCTAGTCCACAAGCCAATCAGGAATACATATGAAAGGTAAACTAACTTGCAAACCAAGCAGAATTTTAACCTCATCTCCACCCCAGGTTTGCATGGTGCCATGGTCTCCAGTAGCATCCTCTGGATGTGAGCTCCATATTGCTCATCCAGATGCTTGATGAGCCTGAAATAAGTGGGCTTCACCTGGCCCAGCCCAGCCTGCAGTCAGGCAGCTGATGCAGGGAGCGTTCCTCAGATGCTGGGACCAGGAGGAGAGAGGCTGTGTACTCCATGTTGCTTGGGGCCACCAACCCCATGGACTAAGACAGGAAGGAAGTGATGCTCACCTCTGGCAAGTCCAAGTTGTTGACGTCCTGCCTCTCCTGTTCGGGGCTGTTCTACCTGTGAGGCCATCTCCTGAAGGCACCTTGTTTTTTATATAACATTGTGTCCCTTTAGAAATTGTCATGATGCATGTCAAGAGCGTTCACACTGAAAAAAAAAATATGTCACATTAGCTTCCAAGTTTCTGATTGTCTAAATAACGCAGCAACTCAACATACAGCTGTCTGGCATTTTGACAGTACAATAACCCATAATTCTTCCTGCCACTCAACACTTCAAGGTTAGCATTTTGTCGTTTGCTCTCAAGGAGTATTCATTTAAATTTTCAAGAGCAAAGAGTTGAATGTGGCTGTCTCATACCTCTCTTTTGATCTTTCCTTTATTTATTATTTATTTAATAAACTGGGGGCTCTTCCAATTTATTACATGTATTTTATGGGATGCTCATGCGGGTGTATAAACTTTTTTTTGAGAGGTACAATGTTGTTCAACTTACTGTGTCTCATTCTCCCTATGGTTGGGGATAAGGGTGGGAAAGCTGCTGAGCTTCAGAGGGCAGCTACACTGTCTGCAGTTTCCAAGCATTTGCTATGGAGTGAAGCATGAAGGGACTGGGGAGGGTGCAGACCCGCTTAAGACTCTTTCCTGCCTCCTTTCAGATGGCAGGTGAAATCCTCGCAGCGGCCTTTAGAGGAGAGCGCGAGTTTCCAGTTCTTAACTTTTTCACGAGCGAAACCTGCTTGCTTGGTCCTACCTTGATTCTTGAGACAGATTCTTGGATACTCAGCCAACACTTTTGACTGAGCTGCTGGTTTCGAACCTTCCTTCCTGGCTTGGTTGCCACCAGTTATCCTTGTAGGCAGGTGGACATCCCTAGGTGGGAGACTGGATGATGAAACTGGCTTTCATAACTTTCCTACATAACCTAGGACAAGTCAATAATTTGCCTCTCTGGACTTCTTATTTCTAAAGTGTGCTTAGTGGTCCTTGCCATACCTGCCTTTACAGGCTCATAGCTAGGTCAGGATGAAACAAAAGAAGTTCATGTGCTTTGTATGATTAAGAGTTGGGCTAACTGAATATTAGACATCTTTGTGATTTTTTTCCTTTGAATCCATTGCCAATTTACCTCTCTGATCTACATCCCTGCTCACAGTAATCAAGTGGCTTATTGTGACATGTGGGTCCTTTTCTGAAACAAGGAAAGTCAATGTAAGTGCCTTGTGCCATGAACAGGATTGATTTATTGGCCCTTCTTGAACTGTGTCCGAGGGTGAACTTTTGGATCTTGGGTACCCTTAGGACATTTCAGGGTCTAAAATTCCCAAGATAAAATAATTTTCAGGTTGACGATTGACTCAGTAAATGTGCTTTGCCTGTGAAACCCTAACTCTCCATGTTCGCCGTTGTACTCTTAAGCCCGTGAGGTTAAACACCATTTAAAAGCCCGAATGTGTGTGTAAAAAGAATCCCTGTGTTGATATGCAGTCTGTTTACACTTTCAGAGCCATTAGAGTGATAAACATTTTACCATTGTTGGGCCCTACAATCTCTATAACACAGTTTGCTTGTTGAGAAGTATTGGAATTGATGTTCCTGGCAGGGGAATTAACTCTTCTTCAGCAGCCTGGGACTGACTTTGACAAATCTGGGGTGGACTGGCGGCAGGAAATTACGGAATGTTTGAATCCCAGCTCATGGGTTGTTTCGTACGTTTGGAACTTCTCTGGTTGGTTGGTTTTGGTGGGGAGAAGTCCAGGTTAACAGTCCCCAGGCTGTTAGAGGTTTCATGAATTCTCTTCTTCAGAATTGGCGATCTTATCTGCTGTGCATCTGCTACTTCTAAATAGGGAGTTTGAAGTCTTGTGCAGTCTACTTGGATAAGATGGTGGAGTATCACAGTTCCATGCTTAAAATAGCCTGGGCGCAGGAGGAGGACAGCTTGGAGAGGTTAACCACAATGTTTAGATACCAGCAATAATGTAGTCACTTGAATTACGTATCATTCTATATATTTCGAAGGGCCTTTGCATCTGTTACCACAACTAATCTCAGAATAGTGGTGTGAGGTAGAAGTGATCAGGGTTTCAAAAATTATGTTAAGAATTTTATTCTGATTATGAAAATAGTACATATTCATTATAGAAATTTTGGAAAATATTGAAAATGGTAAGGAAATTAAGATTACCTATAATTCTCCACTTTCCAGAAATAACCACTTAAACCATTCTGGTATATATCCACCCCTACACATACTTCATTTTTATGTGTTTGTGCATAAATCTGTAATACATAAAATTTTATTTGGGATCATTCTATGATGATACTATTTTGCTACTTTTACTTTTACTTGTAAACATTTATCCATGTTATAAATAGTCCCTGAAAACCCAACATTTAATGTCGGAATAGTATGTGTTATAAGGGATGTAACCTGATGTTGAGTAAAGAGGTTATTTTCCATTGTTCCCTATTCTACTCAGCACCATGAAGTATGTACCAGGACATACATCTTTCTTCATTTTAAACACACCTCTGATTATATCCTTAAGATAAAGTGTTAGAAATGTTCTAGCCATACCATTTCTATCTACCTTCCGAGGATGATTATACAAAATGTCAGATTTAAAGGCAGATGTTTTATCATCATTTTCTAGGTGGGAAAACTGAAGAACAGAGACTTGCACTGACTTGCCTAAGGAGGCACAGCAAGTCAGTGGAGGAACCAGGTGCCCCCATGGTAGCATCTGCCTTACCTCTTACCATCTGGAGGTGAGAGCATCTCCCCCTGCAATGGCGAGCTGTGTTACCTGTGGTAGTTGTGGGCTTTCTTTACAACCCTTGTTAAAAGTGGTTTGCTGGCCTGATGCCCCGCCCCACCCCCACCCAGCAGCCTCTGAGATGGAAATTAAATAAATCTTCATTCCACTTCCTGTCTTGGCTGCTTAGGGCTTCCTGGGCTCTCCCTCTGCGAAGCATTTTCTCCAGCCCAGCCCTATCTCAGGAGTGGCAGCCAGCCTGCCTGCCTTTTGATCTCAGACATTTTGGGGGGAATGCCTGTCAAGTTCCAGGCCCTGTGTTGGGTACAGGGGGTACCAAGTTGTGTTAAGTTCAGCCCTGATCCTCAAAGCTCATCTGAGATTAAAGCTGAGAAATGCAAACAGATAACTGTGATGCAGTGGGAAGAAGACATGGTCCCGGGACTGTGGAAGAAATAAAAATGTCCTCCTTGATGAATTTCATAGTGATATTTCCAGTGCATAACAGACCTCTACTCTGCACCCACAGTGGGTCCTTTTGGTCTCTTATTCCAGAACATTTGTTTTGTTCAGATCTGCCCCCACAAAGTCTCCCCACTTTCCCTTCCTTTTGTCTCTTGTCTGCTTCAACTTGTTTCCCATTGTTTTTGTACACAGCAGGCATTTAATAAGTAGCTGATGGAGGGGCCTGACCATATGGCCCCTGCATACCTGCATCCTGGTCCCGTTTCTGCCACTTATAAATTCCCGAGGAGTTGCACTAATCCCTTAGCCTCATTTTCCTAAAATAGATAATAATAGCTATTAAAAATAATAGCTAACATGTATTAAGCATTTACTATGTGCCATACACTGTTGTAAGGGCTTTACACATGTTAACTCACTTAAGCTCACACCTTTGTAAGGCGAAGGGTTACTCCTATCCCTGTTCTCAGAGGAGGAGCCACGGTCCAAAGCCACAGAGCTGAATGGTGGGACCAGGAGGAAGGCTGGCTCTAGAGCTTGCTCTCTTGACACACTCCACTATTTCAGGACCCTCTCCTTTTGCATTCATCCCCTTGCCTTACACTGCACCTGACATGGGAGTTTAATGCAGTCAGTTTGGGAGAACAGAAACTCTCTCCAGGTGATAACTTATTTCTCTCCCACCACCCAGGCCCATGGATGTCAGGACCTTGGCCATTCTCCCACAAGGTTACAGAATATTCCAGAACCAGGCAAGTGTGGGGCTGAGAGAGACCCAAGAGGAAAATCTCCTTTTTCAACCATCCATTCACCTCTACACTCACCAGCCTCTTGAGCTATCTGAAGGTCATGGTACTCTATGATATGATGGATCAAAACAAACGTGGCATCTGCTCTTGGGAAATTCACTATCCAGAAAGTGGGGAAATAGGTTACACAGCTCATTGGAACGGCTGGGCTGCTGGGAGGGCAAGCCCTAAGGGTGAAAATGTTCCCAGGTTGAAATACCTAGCTTTCTTCAGACTTGTAGGGGACCCGTTGGTTCCGGCGCAGAGGCTGCCTTCTCTCTAGTTCATCTTCCTGGGTTCTTGCAAGTCCAGAATGAGTAGTAGAGAGCTTTTGTTGTCCAAAGGACTTATTTGGGGGCTGGATTTTATTGTTGTCATAGTACCTGGATTATAAAAAATAAGCTTCATCATAATGCAGGGAGAAGAGGAAACAAAATAATGCCAGGTTTTACATCAGTTGTGTATATTTTTGCCTCCCTGTTGAGATTTATAGTAAGCCCAAATGCCTGGCACTTGGATTGATTTGAATGAGAAAATATGTATACATATATATGCATGCTTGAACAATGTGAGGCTTGCAGCATGTCTCTAGTTCCTCTGTAAGTCCCCAGTCCGGGGGTTTCTTCTGTAGCTTGATTCCAGCAAGAACGGGCGCTGCTTCAGTATTCATTTCAGTGGCATTGACAATACTGACAATATAATTGACCTAAAAAGTTCTGGATTTCCTGTTAATGCACTTTAGAAATGTACATCAACTACCAAAAAAAAAAATCATTTCTATCTACATTTCACTTGATTTCCATTTTCAAGAGAGAGGCTTCATCATTATTATTCTATTTGAATAGCACTGATATCTTGAAGGATGGAAGGAGATTTCTATTGTATGCGGGAGTACTTTATTTCGATATTTTCTTTGTCTGATTATACATGATAAACACACATTAGTGACATTTCGTGCATGTTTGGAAGATAAATGGGGATATCTCTTTAAACCATTCCTGACACTTGCTAACCTGTGAGCTTAATGGCATTTTCTCTTTGATTCAATAATTTGTCTGTCAAAAAAAAAGCTGGGCTGACATTCTCCTTGTTGTGGGATTGAAATGGAAAGAAATCTCTTCTTTTGAAGATACTTTTTTTTTTAAATGGAGGGGAACATTTTAGGATAAAAATGTTTTTGAAATTATGTGGGGTTTTTGGTGGCGGAGGTGGGGGGCGAGGATGGGGAGGGTGGCGCTGATGAATGCCAGAGCCCTGATGTTGTATGTGTGGCAAGTGATAGAAGGGAGATGATCACCTCAGTCTGAGAGACCTCTTGAACTAATTGGGGAACATGTAAAATCTTGCAAAGGAAGATGGCTTCTACCGCTGTGTCTTGTGGGAGGCTGTCAGCCTTGCTGCCGTGGAGGTGGTTGGGTTGGGGTGTGTGTCCACGTGCACGGGGGTGGCTGTGACTCAGTACGCCTGCCTCGGTTCCCTCAGCCTCGTTCTGCCTGGGGAGGGGTGAGGGAGAGAGCTTGCCAGGCATCGTCCTGGAGAGGCTCTGAATCCAGGTGGCCGTGTTTGCTTTTCAGGAGGTTTTGGAGAAGCCTTTTCAGGGGCTGTAGTGAAAAGGAACCCTGGAGGTGAACCTGGAGTAGGGAGGCAGGTGGTGGGCTGGGAGATGGGAGATGGGCGCTCTTGAGGGAGTCATTTGCATTGGTGCTAAAGGTGACCAAGCACGAGGGCTAGTTCAGAGTTGTATCACATGACTCCCACCCCGCCCCGACCCCGGTGTACTGCTGACCCTGTCTCCTCAGACCCCTGGGCAACCCTGCCTCAGAGGGCTCCTGGGAAGTCTGATTAGATAACATCTACGAGAGTAGGCAGGTGGTCGTGGCTTGGGAGCAGGGTGGGGGAAGATATTGGGGCTTCCAAGTCTGCTTATTTCCCTGCCCCCTTCTCCATCCCAGGCAGTCTTCTGCTGTGCCGTTGGAAAATGCGGACTCATTAAGATCCCTCATGTTGATTCATTCAACAAATTTTATCACATGCCTCTTGTGTGCCTGGCATGGTTCTAGGCCCTGGGAATGCATCCCAAGTTCCACAGTTTGTCAAAAGCGAAGTTGGGAGTAGGACCCGAATCTCTTAACTCATAATCTGGTGCTTTCCAGCACCGGTGTGTCCCTCTTCATGGCCATGGCTTCTCTTGTTTGGGATCCTAGCTTAGGCTTGCTGGGTTGCCCTAGCAAAACACAATAAACGCAAACAAAAATGAAACTGTTAACCATCACATGTGTTTTCCCAGCCTGGATTTTCCGCCTGCAAGTAGGGCCATCTGAAGACCTTTGAACGTCCTGGGAACTTTTATTTTTTTATTTTTAAAATTTACTTTATTGAAGTATAGTTGATTTACAGTGTTGTGTTAGATTCTGGCATACAGCAAAGTGATTCGGTTATACCTATATACTCCCAACCCTTCCCTCCCCCCACCTCCCCTCCTCCTTGGCAACCACAAGTCTGTTCTCTGTGTATGTGACTCTGTTTCTGTTTCATAAATAAGTTCATTTGTGTCATATTTTAGAGTCCACGTGAGTGACATCATATGGTATTTGTCTTTCTCTTTCTGACTTACTGTGTGATAATCTCTAGGTCCATCCATATTGCTGCAAATGGCATTTTTCATTCTTTTTGTGGCTGAGTAATATTCCATTGTATATATATATGTACCACATCTTCTTTATCCATTCACCTATCAACGGACATTTAGGTTGTTTCTGTCTTGGCTATTGTGAATAGTGCTGCTATGAACATTGGATTGCATGTGTCTTTTCAAATTATAGTTTTGTCCAGATATATGCCTAGGAGTGGGATTATTGGATCATATGGTAGCTCTATTTTTAGTTTTTTAAGTAACCTCCATATTGTTTTCCAGAGTGGCTGCCCCAATTTACATTCCCACAAATAGTGTAGGAGGGTTCCCTTTTCTCCACACCCTCTCCAGCATTTGTTACTTGTAGACTTTTTACTGAGCACCTTTATTTTAGAGATTGTATTACACAACATATCAAACATATTACAATGACTTCCCCATCTCATATTAAATATGATTTATAAAGTTTCAACGTGAAAATTTTAGAAGGATTCTAAAACTCATTTTAACAGTTTTGAGCCTTGAGGGTAAATTCATTTTCTTATGATTTAAACTTTGTTATATGTAACGGTAGAGCTGGACTTGATTTGCATTTGACTGACCAATGAACATATTTTCTTTTGAAACCTATTGAAACGTTAATCTTAGTTTTGTGGTACCATTTTTTTCAGCTCTCCAACATTTTGTTAGCCATTAAAAAATTTACAGCAGGGCCCTTGACACTGTGCCTATGGCTCCTCGTGGATTAAAGGCACTGAGAATAGATCTCCTGGTACCTGTCCACCTAAAACTAAATCCTGGACCTCAGCAGTTGCTGCCATCAGGGGGACTCCAGATGAGCTAGGCTTCTTTTCAAGGCTCTTCTCAGTGTACCCCCTGCCCTGCCTCCCAGAGACTGGCCCAGCTGTTATAGAAGTGACCCTGAGTATTCAAGGAGAACTCTTGCTCCCCCCGCTGTGGTGTCTGAGTCAGCTCAGTCTGTCACAACAACATACCACAGATTGAGTGCCTTAAACAACAGACACTATGATCTCAAAGTTCTGGAGGCTGGAAGTCCAAGATCAAGGTGCTGGCTGATTCAGTTACTGGTGAGTACTTGCAGGTGGCCACCTTCTCCCTGTGAAGAAAGTGAGCAAGAGCTCTAGTCTCTTCCTTTTCTTCTAAGGGCAATAACCCCATCATGAGGGGTCCACCCTCTTGACCTCATCTAATCCTGATTACTTGCTGAAGGCCTCATCTCCAAAGACCATCACAAGGGGGTTAAGGGCTTCAACACAGGAATTGCAACAATCCACAAATGTTCGGTCCATAACATATGGTATGGTAGGGAAGCGTGGGCCTTCAACTCTATGGCTGTGGGCTTCAAATCTCAGTCCCACCGCTTTTTAGCAATGTGACTTAATGATAAATTAGTCATACACTCTGAGCCTCAGTTTTTCCTTCTGTAAAATGGGGATAACAATCATTGGCATAGTTGTTATTTGTGTTAGAAATAATATTTGTAAAAGGCCTAGCACCAAGTAAGTAGCCATTCTCCTTAGAATTGCCCCACTGACCTGGGGCATCTTTAATTAAATGAATACAGCAGCTAATGTTTGAAGAACGCTCAGCTGTGTGTGTGTGCAGTTGAGACAGAGGCCAGGAGCATGGCCGAGGCAGAAGACAGGTAAACTCTCTGGCACTAGGGCAGAACTGGGCTTCTGCAAGAGGAGTTTGTTTTTACATTTCTGGAAAGTCTCAGGTTTGCAGGAACTCCTTGGCTGGTACCAGAGCATGGAGGGTAGACTGAGAAGGCTCTTCAGGGCTCGGGCCTGGAAAGGACATACAATTCAGGACTGAAGGACCCTCGAGCTACAAAGAGTAAGCTTGGGTTTTTCACCAGAAGAGGCTCTGCCATTTACCCTCATGGGGGTCTCACTTTTGCCATTTCCAGAATAGGGAACAGAGACTGAAATGACTAGTCTCCATAAGGGGTAGTTTTGAGCCTGGGGTGGCACTGAGGGTGGGTATTTATGTGTAAAGGGCACTGGACTTTGCAAATCACATTGGTATCTGGGGAAGGAACCAGTGACCATCACTTAGAGAGTGGTCAGAACAGGCGGGGCCACCCCTGGCTGTGAGGGTAGATGGGCCATGATAGGAGAGTAGTCTGTTCCCGAGCATCCCACAATCAGAGGGGACTGGCAGGTGGAAAATTGGAGGAAGCTGACAATCCCCCAAAGCATTCCTCACGAGTCCTGGTGGCTGGCAGCAGGTTAACCTTCCTGACTGACTCCAGTGAAGCCTGGCCCACGGTGGGAAGAAAGTACCTGCCTTCCTTCCCTCCCTTTCATCCTTCCTCACTCAGCCTGCATGCACAGTGAGGATTAGGCACTATCCTAAGTGCTTGTATTACATCTGTGGACCTTATAATGGATATTAAACAGGTAAGATGATACACAAGTAAATTATATGGTATGTTGGAAGGTGATAAATACTATGAGAAAAAAGAAAAAAGAGAGCAGATGATAAAATAAGTAGTCCTGGGTGGAGGTGGCAGAGGAGGTTGCATTATTGAGCAGGGTTGTCAGAGAGGCTGTTAGGAAAGTGAGTTGAAGGAGGAAAGGACTGGCAAAATGAGTTTGCCATTTCTGAGCTCAGAATGTTTCTGGAATTCCTGGAGTGTAATTTCTTCCTAACAAATTGAAGCAATGTGGTGGCTGGGGATGAGGCACGGCCACTCCTGCCTGCCCTTCATCATCTGCTTGGCTCCTGGTACCACCAGGCAGGGTTTGGTATCCAGTGGAGATTGGGAGGTGGGGTGGAAAGCCAAAGTTCTGTAGTCCAGGTGGGTTTGGTGGGTCTCTAATGGTTCAAAACATTTGTTGGATGAGTGTCTGAACGAATGAGTGAATGAATGAAGGACTGAGTAAATTTATGAATGAGTAAATCAATGAAAAATGAATGAATAAAGACTGACTAAAACTCATATCTCTGTTAAGAGTGAGTTATTTCCAAGTCCACACCATAAGTTACTAGTGGAATATCTAGCTTCAGTGGTAATTTGTGTACCCTTGAGTCAATTTTCACATAATACAATGAAAAATTATCCAGTTTTCTTTTAAGTATGGTTGCATAGTTAGGTTTTCACATATACCTGTAGTCAAAGGTTAAAGGGTATTCTTGGAACCAACAGAGGACTTCCCCTCATATTTAAATTGAGAAGAGGCTCTAATTGCTAACCTTGTTAATCACTGTCTCTCGCTTATGGGCAGCATCTACTCTTGGTCTTTAATAATGACATAGAGATGGAGGCAGGCAATCAGGTGTCACTTTGGTGGATCTTCTGGTCTAGTGGTTACCAAAATTTGCAGGTTATCAGAAAGTCCTGGGACAACTTATAGACAGACAGACAGACTGTCCACACTTTAGGTCTATTGTCAGAAGTTCCCAGTATGGACCTCAGTATGTATATTTTTAAATCCCTTCACTGATGATTTTGTTGCAGATGGTATAGGAATTTAGGAACCACTGTACTAAAGTCAACTTTGAGGGCAGAAACTATGGCCTTTTTTAAAAACAAAAATTCATTTTATTGGTGTTTACTTTCATACTAAAAAAGCAGTTAATCTTTATTGCTGGAAGCCAAACAGGATAGATTGCTTCCCCTCTATCAAAGTAGCATTCCAGTTCTTTCTTTCTCTCTCTTTTCTTTCTTCCTTTCTTTCTCTTTTTCTTTCTTTCTCTCTTTCTCTCTCCCTTTCTTTCTTTCTTTCTCTTTCTTTCTTTCTTTCTTTCTTTCTTTCTTTCTTTCTTTCTTTCTTCCTTCCTTCCTTCCTTCCTTCCTTCCTTCCTTCCTTCCTTCCTTCCTTTCTTTCTTCCTTCCTTCCTTCCTTCCTTTCTTCCTTTCTTTCTCTTTTTCTTTCTTTCTCTTTCTTTCTTTCTCTTTCTCTCTCTCTCTCCCCCCCCACCCCTCTCTCTCCCTCTTTCTTTCTCAATTTTCCCCCAAACATAGGGCTATTCTGTAAATATTACTATACTGTCTTCTTTCTGTTTATAATACTTTATACACCTCTCTCAATACTTTTTAAAGCTACATGATATTCCAGAATATGGAAATCACCCAGTCTTGCCAACTTGCTGAAACCCCTTGCTTTACTCAGTGCTTAGAAAAATGTTAATCTCTACTGCCTGAATAACTAGGATGAGACAGCTATCTTGTATCACCCACCAGTATCCTTAGTCCTAGTCTTAGGGCAGAGTAGTCCTTGCTCAAGCTCTTTCCATTCCCCTAAAGAAGTTCGGTAGTAAAATAAGTTGACTTCTCTTCTCCTTAGGGATGGTCTGCACTGTAGTGAGAACCGCTCCATCCCTCTGCTCAACTTGAAATGGAGTTATTTCCCAAAGTGAAGGAGAACAAATCAGGCACTCAGAAGTGTGGATGCTGTAGCATCCTCAGATACTGCCTTTGAGGAGTGTAAACCATTTAAGGAGATAGAACTTTGTCCTCCTGGAAAGTTAACTCAATAATACAGGGTAGAGTCTGGGGAGGATGGAAGACCAGGCAGCCCTGGAGTTCCCTTTGGACTGGGGTGGACCGTGAAGGCTGCTCAAAGAAGCTGTAGTTTGGATGGAATTCTTAGGAGAGTCCGGATTAGCTCAGCTGAGAGAAGACTCTTGGTTCCTTCGCTTTGTGCATGGAAAGAGCTGTCCTGCCTCTGTCCCACCATATTAAGACCAACTGGCTGGTCTGTGGGGCTCTTGGAGACCAGGTAGTTAAGAAACCAAATAAAGTAATCATTCTCTGGGCCTTCCGAGAGGGGAAACAGCAGCACCAGAAAGCCCTGCCCGCAGCCAAGCCAAGCTCCAAGAGCCCCTTTCACAGACACATAAATATTTAATAATCATCTGTCTACAACCAATCTAGAGGAAAAAAAAATCTTTAAATAGACTGCTCGAAAGGCCAAAACCTGAATTTTAATTGAGGTACTTTGAATTACTCCCATTAGTCAGTCGCTCTGACTTTTTCTTAGCGAGGGGTGGATTGTTTTTGAAAGGAGGATCAGAATTATTAGCAGCCCTTAAAAAAAATAAAAACCTGCTGTTCCTACTAAATAATAAACTAGGCTTCTCTTTAAAAAGATGTGGCATTTTCGGAGCACAAAGCAAGAGGGCAGGGTGTGATGAGCCCTGCAGATTAGAGATGCAATTTGAAAAGCGTTAGGGGCGTCCCGATGCCTTGCTAAGCGTTTCCTCACCACATCACCTCTGTGGTGCTCCCTGATCTTGCTGAAGTTTTCAGGGTGGAGAAGGGGTGTGTGTGTGTGTGTGTATGTGTGTGTGTGTGTGTGTGTTTATTTTCCCTTTCTCTGCCCCCTGGGCCTAGAGTCTCCTGCAACAGTCCTCTCCTGGAGGTACTCCTGATATCTCACGTGAGCCAATTTCGACAGTCTAAAGTGCTCAAATTGAGCCATTTTGTTCTCTGTAAAAGAAACCCTGGACCATTATGCGTGGTTTTTCATTCACCCGCCTCCTTGTCTCCCTTCCCTCGGCCCCTCTCTGCCCACCTTCCCCTCCTTTCCCCTTCTCTGCCTTTGCGCCCCGTTCCATGAATGGGAAGGGAAACAGGCATCCTTTAGGGGAGCACTGTTTCCAGCCCAGGCATGTCAACTCCACTTGGGCACAATTTGCTTTGAGATCTGTGTCATGGAGCAGGGCCGCGGGGTCACCCCCCACCATAATTGATCTTGCTTATTCATCTGCTTCCCCTCTATCTCCCTCATCCTGCACTGGCCTTTGTTTGGATGTTTGGATGAATTGCTTGAAGATTTACTATGGTGCTGAGAGCTGCCTGCCCCAGTGTCCCTGCCATCTCATCCATTTGGGGTGAAACCATGGAGAGGCACTTTGGGAAGAAAGTTCTCTCGCCTCCCTCGCCCCCCATCCCAAACACCGAGGACATCTCCCAGTGTCACCAGTAAGGCGATTTCCAGACTAATTTGCTATGGAATCACTTTGCACAGCCCCTCATGTGCCGGTATGAGAAATGTTAATTGGCGGGTGAGCCTGAGACGCTCTTCCGTGGGATTTATTGTCACAAGCAAAGAAGAGGAAGGGGACCCGCGTCTGTCTTTGTGATGGCTCCGAGTCCACACTCACTTGCTCCTGATTATTTTTAAAACCAGTGGTAATGATGGATCTGGATCCAGTAATTTATTCGATTTTGGGTCATTAACCCTTGTTCTGCTTATGGCAGCAAATGACTTCATCCTCAGAGATGATGAGTGTTCCAAACTCTGGGGGTGCTTGGCTCTCAGAGCGCTTGTCTGAAAATCAATTTTAAGCAAGTGGCAGGCATTCGAAATCCTCTCTGCTTATAGGTTTCTGCGGCATTGCCTCTAGGATTTGAAGAAGCGGGAGGGCAGCAGGGGGAGAAGAACCGTGCCCCCCACCCTGAAGACTTCTGTTGCCAAAGAGTGTTTGTGTTGGGGTGGCTAATGTCGTGAAAAGGCTGCACAATAGGCTCTGTCAAAATGCATCTATGGGAGTGGAGAATGGATCGCAGTTGGGAAACGGGAAAAAGGAAAAGAAAGGAGCAAAAGCTCCATCTAAGTGATCCCATCTGTAGACTGAAGAAAATAGCTTGAAATCATTGTTTTGATTCCCATTGACTGAAGGCTGGAGGGGCTTTACTGGTTAAGCTCTTAAAGCTGCAGCAGTTTAAACACTTTTCCCCCCTCTTTTTTGCCTGGTATACCCTTTCTCCTGTTGACCTTGAAACATATTAACTCATCTTTGGAAAGAAGCAAAAACAAAACACCTTTTGCCTTCACATCCGGAGGCTGCCTTCTGTCTTGGAGTGTTACATAAAGACGTGGCATTGCCCAGTGTCACTGACTGCGTGCGGGGCACAGAGGCCTGCTGCGGTCGGTGCTGGCTTGCCTGCATGCAGGGTGGGAACCAAAAGCTCTGCGTCTCCCCCGCCGCTGTGTCCCTCTGCTACACGGGGCCAGCTGACAGCGCTGTTTGGGTCGGGGAATTCCTTCCCCACCTTAGAGGATGGAACCAATGTATGGGCAGTGCTGGAGAGCGTCTGTGAATGAACCCGTCTTTAAGCACTGTGTGTGAGTCCTTTCCTTAAACGTGCTATACCTTCCACTGCTGAATTTTCAAGTCGAAATATCTGGAGGAAATAGGGATATTTGGAAACTTTCCAGTGGAAGAGATTTAGTCATCATTTAGCCAATTCCCTTAGTTTTGCCAATTCCCTTAGTTTCGCAGATGCAGAACCTGTGACCCATACATGTCAAGTGCTTGTCCAACATCACACAGACTGTATGGAGCAGAAGGAGTCCTAGAACCCAGGGCTCCTGAGCAGCCGTGTACCTGCGGGTGGGGACAGGTCACCCCAGGTGCAGGCAGTAAAAGGTTGCCTTGTCTGTGGAGGACATATAAACACTAACAAAGCCCCTGGCTCCAACTTTAATCACCACCAGGAGCTGTCAATTCCAAATGACGTTGGTGACAAAATACCCCTCCTCCCAAGGTGGATGCTCCCAAGAGACCCCCCCCCCCCACCTCTTTCATATACCACTGCTCCTGACTCCCGGTCTGTGTCTCCCCCACTAAACTAAGAGGCATCCCCATCAAACAACCCACAAGCAAACAAAGAACAAATCCCACGTTAGAAGTACGTCCTCTGGGTTCTTTCGAAGTTCAGTAAGGAAGATAGCCTTTGGGCGAGCCTGCTTGACTGGTGTAGAAAAAGTGCGACGTCTTAGAATCACATGTGGGGGACCCAAAAGAGCAGTGCTGGGATTTGCTGGGCCTTGCCTCTCCTGTGCCCCTCTGGTGCGTGGGTGTGGGGTGCTGCGCCCTGCTCTCGCTGAGGCTGGGCTCCTAGCCCCGGGTCTGGGTTGGAACCAGCAGAGCTGGAAACTCTCCAGATTAGTGTCAAAATCTAATTCTCTCCCAGATGCTTAGAGCCTTCAGGGAAACTCTTGGTGGTCTGAGGGCCGGACCGGCTTATGAGTGTGTCTCTGTGTGGTCATTCTGGCCAGACGGGCTGCTGTCCGGGCTGCTCCTCTCCTCTCCAGCCGCCCGCTGGATTGGGTGGGTACATATTCCAGGCTGACTTCAGCTGCCGAGTCATCAGTTCTGACAGACGGCTGTCTCTTTGCAGCCAGCCCCCCCACCTCCCCCAGCCCCTTATTTCATCTTCCCCCTTGTCAGAACGCACCCCTTGGCAGAAATCTTTTCGGAGAACTAACCGTGAGCCTCAAAGAGATGCCGTCAAGGTATTTTTCATAATTTTCAAAAGTAATTTTCCTCCCTCCACCCGCATCCCCCCCACCCTCTCTCCACTGTAATGATGTCCTAGCAGCTACCCAAACCAGCACAGCAGCAGCCCAGTCCTCTCCCCCTGCAGGGACAGCCTTTTCCCCCACAGTTGGCCTGGGGGACCGTCCCTGGGAGAGAAACACCAGACAAACACAGCTTCCTCACTGCTGGCTTTAGAGATGCGTTGTTGGGGTTGTTTTCCCATGAAAAAGGAAAACTTAAAACAGTCTCCTATCCTCTTTGCTCTAGCAAAGGGCCCTGAGGAACTTCCCTACAGGCCAGGTCTGCAGTAGTGTTTAGGGTACTCTTAATCCAGTTCCTGTGCATCTCTTTAAGAGTAGGGGACATCTGTTCCAGAACATTCTCTGCCATTTCTTGACTCTCCCCCTCCTCTGCCTCTCAACCTCACTCCCTCAGGAAGGAGTCACGGAAAGACATTATCTTTTCTCTCTGTACCTTGATCTCTGTCTCCACCCACCTCTGAATCCCTCGTGTGGCTGGTTCTCAGCAGGTGACCTGGCCACAGGAAAAGGAAGAGGAATGGTGTGTCTCTGGTCCTCTGCAGACGCTGGGTACAGCCAGCCCAATTGAACCGAGATCCTGGGGGTAAATTATCCTCCACGAGGAACACTGGGACTTGACATTCAAAAATTCTATTCATTGAAAACAGACACTAGCCCCGAAAACCTGGTTTAGTAGATAAAATCTGTAACCACAAGAGGATAAATCTAGTTTGGCTTGTTTGTACTGGTCTAATTTAATATGATCTCCCTTGGAGTTTCCAGCGTCTAGATTTTCTAGATCATTAAATCCATTACTTTTCAGCGTTAGCTTTTTTTTGGGGAGGTTGGGGCAGGGAGTGGATATATATTTTAGTGGCATCCCACACTAATCAGGAGAGGCTCATCACAGCCCATTTGCGGTCTGGAGTGACTAATTCCTGGGCCTACGGCTCTGAAGGAGCATTTCTACCCATTTTACACAAAAGACCCAGCAGCCAAATTAGAAAAGGCATCTTCTTGCAGCAGCCACTGCTATCCTAGGGCCCACAGGAGGAGTGGAGGGGTCATCCCATGCCTGGAAATGCTGGGTGCCAGCATGAAGGGTGTGGGAGAATGTGACCGTCCCATTTCCCCACCTCTGGGATGGTCTAAAGAGCTGGGGAGGACTAGCTATGGGCTAATGTGTGACCTTGAGTGCATGGACCACCTCTGGGATCCTTAGTACCCTCACTGAGACAGGAAGAGCAGTTCTCACACCTGCCTCTATGGGCTGGTGGGCTGAGATGGGTGGGAGCTGCTTGAAAGTCACACAGTGCTCTTGCAGCCGTCCCATTTCATTAAGACTCACCCCATCTCAGTTTTCACATCTGCAAGGGAGAGATTGGGGGGGATTAAGTGAGATTTTAACACCATCTACCCTTTCCATGTTTACTTTTGCTAAATCGAAGGTGAATAATAGAGTCCCCGGTTGCCGTAGCCTTTAGCCTACACCAGGTTCCCCTCCCACTTGACCTAATGTGTCTTGCCAGCCAGACAGCTGCAGCCCTCTTTGTAGTGAGAAGTGCTTGTGAGCCACGGTGCATCTCACAAGCCCCAGTCAGGGCTACACTTGCTCCAGGGTGGGGCTCCAGCTCAGATAGAACACCCTTCAAGTCTTTTTCAAACTTTGGTAAGATGGTTCTTTCTTTAATTTTTTGACATGATCTTTTAAATAGTCCATGTGGATTTTCCCTGCCCCATAGCACCTCCAAACACAAAAAAAGCATGGAGACAAAGCAAGCGAGGAAGTAAATGTTTGCAACGTGTTAGTGTGAGCAGTAAAGCCGCGTGTGTGTGTGCGCGCGTGCGTGCACAAGTGCATGGCACTGGAGTGAAACACTTCATCATTAAAGGGTGTCCTTCCTTGGGCAGCAGAAGACACTGCGCAGTGTCTCTTCCTGCATAATTGGCCTGTCTTTTCATACAAGCTGAGATGCTTGTTTCTGTCTAAGCCCATGCACTCCCCACAGGTCAGGAGCGATAGTGAAAACCTGTTGTCTGGCTTTGTATTCGGAATAATGGAGTCACTAATCTACTTGATCTGGCCAAGTCAGATAAAGAAGAAAGTGAGGGATGCCTGTGTTTCAAGGATGGACGGTACTTGTAAAAGCAATTTCTTTGGGGGAGGGGGGGAGCAGGGGTGGGGGAGACACACAGGAGGAAAAAAAAAAGGGAGCAGAGACTGTTGGAAACCTTTTAATTAGTACTAATTACCTCAGCAGAAAATGTTGGAAGCTTGAAAGGATTTGTGTCAGCAAGTGAAAGATCAAAGATTGCTAGGCTCGCATTTTAATCTGTTGGCTATAAAAAGGAATGAGGGGGGTGGTAATGGGACCCAGGAGAATGGCTGCCCAGGTGGCTCTGCCCTTAATCCCTTCTTTACTGCTGCAGCCCGAGGCCTAGTCCCAATTACATAATAAGATGATTTAATTTAATTTTTTTCTTTGACGTTAACTGGGGTGTAGAGGAGAGGGGAGGGGTCCCCCCCTCTTTAGTGAGGAATGGGGAGGGGTCCCCCCCTTTCGTGAGGAATGGGGTGGGTGGGCATCACTGACTCTGTAGCTGCACAATCCCTTCTGTTGATTTTCCCAATCTTTTTTCCCCATCCAGCCAACTGAACATTTTAATTAGAAAGCAAAAACAAAAACAAACTGTACACAGGGGAAAGAGTTCTTTAAGAAGGAAGGAGTCTCTGGATGCACTAAGGAGATGAGGCCTCTGATGTGGTTGGGCTGTGGTTAGGACTTAACTGGGACAACAGGTAAACTCTATATTACTAGAAAACTCTACCTGCTGTATTCCTCAGGGTGACAGTTCCTTAAAAGTCCAGTAGGGCAGAGGGAATGAGGGAGAGGAGAAGGAGAATGCTGTTGACAGCTCACGCTGCCCATCATAGAAGGCATCACTGCTCCTTTCCTCCTTTCTGTCACCACCCTCTTCCTGTCCTCTTTAAGAATGGATTAGGCTGGGACAGGGTCTGTGTAGCTGTGGGTGCTCTACCCATATCCCCTTGGCCCTCACCGTTTCTGTGTGTACCAGCCTGCAGCTCTTTTCTTGGGCCACTGGAACTGGCTCAGCCCTTAATCAGTGACTTATGGGAGGAGGTAGATAAATATCCCAGCTCCCTCATGCCTCATTGAAGATTTTGCTAAGAAGCGGTCCACATTTCATCCTATGCTGCTCTAGAGCAGGAGCTGGGTCCAGGGCCTAATCTGGCCTGCTAACTGTTATTGCAAATAAAGTTTTATTAGAACACATTTATGCCCATTCATTTACCTGTAATCTGTGGCTGCTTTCACAGAGTTGAGTAGCTATGACAGAGATGATATGGCCTTCATATCCTAACATATTTACTATCTGGCGTTCATGTGAGAAAGTTACTGATCTCTGCCCTAAGGAGGGGTTGAACCCTAGTTGCCCTTGGGCAGTAACCTATCTCATGATGCATCCTTTATTCTTTCCCTTTCTTAACTCACTTTCTGGTGCTTTGTGTAATCAGCTCCCAAGTAAAAGTCTTGCTCTCACATCCTCATCTCAAAGTCTGCTTCTAGGAACTCCAACCTAAGATCTTGTGTGTGTGCTCATACAAAAAGACAGAATCCCTGCAGTGAGTTCTGGTTTAACCCTGTCCCTTCCAGGATCCAAAGTATACACCTTCAGAAGTGTTCTGAGCCAGAATAGCAGTTCAGCTTAGACAGCTTGGAAATTACCTACTTGTGTATAACTATTTTTTGTTTTCCTTTGTTCTCCTTTATCTCATGATCTCAGTTAGTTCATTCTGATATCCATGTATCTCTTGGATGGAGAGGGTCTTAACTGGCAGATTAGAGAACTAGTGCACCAGTACCTTGCCCTTTGTATCAGTTAGCTATTGCCACATAACAAATCACCCCCAAATTTAGCAGCTTAAAACAACAAATATTATTTTTCACACAGTTTCTGTGAGTCAGGAGTCTAGATGTGGCTTAATCCGGGGTCTCTCACAGGCTGCAATTAAGATGACAGACAGAACTATAATCATCTCAAGGCTCAACTGGGGAGGATCCATTTCCTAGTTGATTCACATGTGGTTGGCAGGATTCCATTCCTCACAGGATGTTGGACTAGGCCCCATTTTCATCCGGGGTACTGGTTGGAGGCCTCCCTTAGTTACTTGCCACAGGAGCCTCTGCACAGGGCCACTTGTAGCATGGCAACTAGCTTTCCTGGAGGTAAGCAAGGACGAGAGAGAGAGGGCCAGCAAGGCAGGAGTCATGGTCTTTTAGTGACCTCATCTTGGAAGTGAGATCCCATCACTTTGCCACATTCTACTCATTAGAAGCAAGTCATTAGGTCCAGCCCACACTCAAGCAGAGGGGGTGACACAGTGACATGAACACCAGGGGAAAGGGATCATCAGACAGCATCTTGGAAGCTGCCTCCCACACTACTGACTATCAGTCCTAATAGCTCACCATTCTTGGGTTTAGGCGAGGGTAAGCTCTCCAACTTAACCAGATTTTATTGGTTGTATTTAATCATTAAATAATATTAAATCTTTTAGAGTGAAATCTCCCTAAAACCTCTATTACCCACTCCTCTATTTTCTTAAAGAGATTAAACAGAGTATACTTCTGTAATTTTCAAGTCTCAGCTCAGCATCTACGTCTTCAGAAGTGTCATTTCTGGACTTCCAACCTAAAGGAATCACTCCTGAGCTCCTATAGCACGTACTTTCTGTATTGTTTATTTGGCATAAAAATGGTTATAAATAAATGTATTGCTTTGTGACGGTTCTATTGTGATCTTGAGTGAGTCCCTGAATCCTGTATTGTTTAATTTCCGCATGTCGACATCTTGTCTCTCCATGAGAATTATAAACCATTTGAATGCAGCAACTGTCTAATACTTCAGGCAGAAGCAATACAGTGGAGGTTCTATTTACATATGTGGAGCCTTTTTCCCTTTAATGTTGGTGCTTTCTTACTCCTGACCATGATTTTCAGTGGCTGCCAAAGGGTATGTTACTGATGGCACCTATGCTGAGTGGCCCCAGCCTACTCTGATTAGCTTTGGTTTATTTGTTTATTTTGGTCGGTGGTTTTGTTTTGGTTTTCAATCTGGTTTTTTTGTGTGTTTTTTTTTGGTGTCAATGCAATAGGCATGGCTTCCCTACATTTTCTTAATTTAAGCCAAGGAGTGAAACGAGAATCTTAAAATGCTGCTTTGTTTGAGAGTCACAGTTTTCTGAATGAATGCTTAAGACCCTCTTCCATGATATCCTGGGTTTGTGACATCATCATTGCAGCTGAAAGGGGAAAGAAAAAGGAACAAGCCTTTATTGGACATGGACTTCATGCCAGCATTATTCACTTACCTCTAGGCTCGTGGCTGTGTCTCAGGGAATGAAGATGGATGCAAGTGTGAACTTTAGATAAATAGTGTGCTGTATTTTTAAATTCTGAATGATGGTTGTGTTAAACCAGGAATAAGAAGCCAGGTCTGGGGAAAGGAGAGTGAAAATGATTATGGTTTAAGGAGCATGGGGCGGGCTGACTCCCGCAGCAGTGTTTATATTCTGAGTTCTCAGGCCTGACTAAAACAGCTGCTCACAGAGGCTCCCCATCAGGTTAGCACTTCCTTGGGCATCTTGAGAACCTTGGCCCTCTTGAGGGGAATGGTGGTCACTTAGGCAATGTTACAGGTTGACTTTGTCTCCCCAGCAGTCAGATATTGAAGCCTTAACCTCAGTACCTCAGAGTGTGACCTTATTTGGAAATAGGAGTGTTGTAGACATAATTAGTTAAAATAAGATCATGCTGAAGCAGGGTGGGCCCTTAATGCAATATAACCAGTACTCTTATGAAAAGAATGCCATGTGAAGAGACGGATCCACACGTAGGGCAAATGCTGGGAGAGAGACCTGGGGTGGGTCTCTGCTCAGTGCCTTCAGAGAGAGCATGGCCCCACTGACACCTTAACTTCTGGCCCGCACAACTATGAGACCAGTTTCTGCTGCTCTAGGCCACCCAGGTTGCGGTACCTTGTTACAGCAGCCCTAGGAAGCTGATCCATGAGGTCCTTCTGACTGGTTCCGACGAAGGCCCTTGCATCTCGTGTCCCGTCCTTGGTCTTGGGTCAGTCCCCTCGTGTCCTGACCCCACACTCTGCCTTGGTCTGCCGTGACCTTCAGGATCCCCCATTCTCCAAGGGATGGGGGTGGTGCCTTCTGCGGAGCTTCCAGCACGGTGGCTGTACTCCCGTGGAAAAAGGAGGCCATCGAGAGTGAGGAAGGGGACGTCTCTGCCCACACTCAGGCGGCTGCACTGGGGCAAATCTAAAATGTCTGAGGGGCCCTGTCTCAAGCCTGCGACAAACCCATTCCGCATGGGGTGTTCTCTGCTTGGGCTGCCCTGGCTCCCCTGGCTCCCCAAGAAGCGTACACAACTTCCAAGGCTGTGCACAGATCAGGGCCTCTGAGCGCTAACGGGAGCTGCAGCTTCCAACGCTGTCTTGATATGTTTGCTGTCACTTTCTTTTCCAGTGAAGGTGGGGAAGGGAAAAGTCACACTGTCTGTCAATCTTGTCTTTCCTCATGAAACTGGGAAAGTTCTGTTACATTCCTCGTGGAGACTGACAGCTGTGCTGTCTCTTCGTCGATGGTGGCTCCTTTCTAGATCATGATTTGGGCCAGCAGGACTTGGCTGTAACCCTCAGCAGCTGTGGAGGAGGGCTTGTGGGATGCTTGTGAGACTAAGAGGGAAGGAGAGCGGCTTTCCCCACAACAGAGGGACTAAAGCATCAGCCTTCATTTAATCCATGGTTTCTCAGCCTTGGCACTGATGATGGTTGGGACAGATAAGTCTTTGTTGTGGGCACCGTCCCATATATTGTAGGCTGTTTAGCAGCATCCCTGGCCTCTACCTACCAGGTACCAGCAGTACCTCCCAGTAATGACAACCAGAACTGTCTTTAGACTTTGCCCCATGTCCTCCAGGGTGGCAAAGTCACCCCTGGTTGAGAACCAATGGTCACATCCCTTCCAACAATTTTAGGGATCACTGTGGGGGCCTGCAGTGTTCTCTCAGGAGTGGGTGCAGACCGCTCGAATTAGGAAAGGGTTGTTGTAGGTGCATGCTAGGCTGGTGTGGAGAGTTAGAGGAATTCCACAGGCATCAAGAGGTCAGACTTGCAGGGAGTTTTAAAGACAGAGTGAAAAGGAGCTTCGATGGATACACGATGCTGCAGATCTGAAGATTAGCATTACTTGGTCTGTGGTCATCACACGTCCCAGGGGTTTCTGTGCTGCTCATGGTGGTGGGGGTAACTGCCATGCCAGTTGGCCCAGGACTATTCTAGTTAAAGCCTGTTTTCCTGGCATAACCAGTAATATTGCCCTTTGACTCTGGGAGATGCCCCAGTTTAGACAACAGATTATATAGTCACCCTACCCATGGGCCAATGCAGCCCGCTGCCATTTGTTGATAACACCAATACCAATTTGGATGCCTTTGGGTAGAGGGTATACTCTGCTTTCCTTAGTCCTCACCACTCCCTATTATATTACCTACCTTTTCTGCACTTTAGCATTTCTGAGATGTACATTTTTTTTCACATTTCAGCACCCCTGAATCTCTCTCAAGATTGATGGCTTCTTAAAATTGTCATTGGCCAGAAGGCAGCTGTGATATTATTCTTGTCATCAGTACACACTCCAACTTGGTTATAGCTTGTTCTTGTTACTTTCACTTCAGTTGACTCATGTATATTTTTGATATCTCACGTGCTGTTTGAAAATTCACTGTGATTTGACATTGAAAGACAAAATTATTGTGTATATGGAGAGCACATAAACTTGATATTATAAAGCAAATATTTGTCGTTGGAGTAATGACCTTGGTTCACAGTCTCTCGCAAAGCAATGATCAGGGTATACAAAAGGAAGAGAGTTCCTGAAGCATTTTAAGGTTGGAAGCATTGGGTCTTTTTTAACTTACAGTGGTTTTTATCTCTTACCAACACATAGAGTAATAGTGTGTCTATAATGAGTAAACCTTGGCTTCATTGAAATACAGCGTTTCAATACCTGACTGGCCCCTGAAGGTGTTTGAGTTGGAGACCCAGCCACTCTTTCCACACTTTTGTGTCATAGAAATGATGTGGGGGATTCACTGTACATATCCAGACCCCACCCATAGAGAACTGATTTGTAGGTCAGGGGTGGACCTTGGCATCTGTATGTTCAGTAAGTGTCTCTGAGATACTGATGCAGGTGGTCCACAAACCACCCTTCTGGACACCCTGATGAGTCACCCCTCTTTCTTTATCCCACTCTGGAGGAATCTCAGGTCCAGAGAGGGGAAGGAGGGGCCTTGCTCACACACAGCGTGTTGAGTGAGCTGGACTGGAGTCCAGTTCGCCGACCGCTGGTGCAGTGCTCTTCCCTTGATGCCTCACTGAACACTCTTTAGCGGAGCCAGGGGAGGACTGCTGAGCTGTGTGACCAGCTCAAGGAAGCTTTGTTTGCCTTTTGGGGTCTGACCTGGAGTGAAGCAGCGAGGGCTCGCTTGCCTGGTCTCTGAGCCGTCTGCACTGTATATATGACGATGCTTGGTACCTGGGTGTGTACCTGTGTTTTTGTTTTCCCTACATGTGTTTTTTTTTTGGTTGGTTGTTTGTTGGTTTGTTTGGTTTTTAGTTTCAATATTAAGGTTTATTTTTTCCTCTGGAGTGAGGTTAAGTAACACTTTAAATAATTTTCAGGATGTGTAAATGAACATCGATTCAGAAAGAACATTGCTGCTTAAAAGTGGCTAAGAAATATTTTGCATGTAATAAATATACTTTATGTTTAGGTTAACAGGCACCACCTTGAGAGCAAGAAAGTGTTTTCTTAACCAATAAATAAATTATATTCAAGAAAACAAGGTGTTTATATAAGTATGATATATCCTTAAATGTTTTTCTTCATATAGCACCCAAACTTCCAAACTGTCTAGAAAGTAGCTTCTAAAATATAACTCACACATTAAGTCGTAAAAATAAAGGCCAAGAAAACAATCAATTTAAGACAACATTGACAGTTATATATATTATTAATTCTTCCTACATATGTTATAGAAAACATATTATGTTAAAGAAGGTAAAAGTATTTTTGAGGAAAGGGAGTGGGGCTGTATTGGAGAACAGACAGAGAGAGGAGCCAGCAGCAGAAGAGAAAATTTCCAGGTGAGTACGGCAGGGGGAGAAGACAGGATCGGAACAGGGATGATCATCCCTTCCCTTTGCCCTGTGCTGGCTCGTCTACCAAGAGCTCTCCCCAGCTTCCATCTGCCCGTCCAGGTTTGAGCTGGGGGGCAGGGGGGCTGCCTAATGTTAGTACTGTGGATCCCTCCTCCCCAGCTCAATCCCTTTATTCTAAGGAGAGAGACATTTGGGAGAGCGGCCGGACTCCCCCGCAGCCACTGGACGGGAACTCCTTCCAGGCCCCTGTGGTGAGCTGGCCGCTCAGGGGACCCTGGGTGGTGCCTGGACGCAGCCTGTCAGGAGTGTGTCCTCCAGGCTCCCCTGGGAGTTCTCCTCAAGCCCTTCCCCGGTGTGTGTGTCAGGGGGCACCCTCGCAGATGGTGCTGAGGGAGAGGGCTGCCCTTGTGTGCAGGCCTCCTTGTAATAGCTGCCCTCCAGGGAGAGCCTTCCTGCTGTTTCAAAAATCTCAACCTGAGAAGACAGAATACAAACTATGGTGGGCATGGGCACGAAACATACTTATTTAGTATTTCAGGGCCTGAGGAGAGCCTTGCGTTTTCCCCGGACTTCCTCCGAGTGTCCTGTGCCTTTCACCATTCTTCCCTAATTTTATCTTTACAAGTGGTATTTTCCAAGCTATCTACAAATAAATAGTTAAGTGAGCCTGTATTGTCAACACTTCTGGGGCTCTTCTTGGCCCTGTCTTCTAGAAAGGAGACAGGATCAGGATTTGGCCCTGCATCCAGGGCAGGTACGGTACGTAAGTTGCCACTCCTCCTACTTAGCCATCACTAGGGGAGATGCAAAGAGATAGAACCATAGAACCCATTGGGCCTGTGGTCCCATAGCTTAATTGTCCAGGAGACAAGAATAAAACACCTAGGATGAAAGGAGAGCAGATCAAGTTTGTGGCCCACTGGTGGAAGGAGCGTGCAGTGCAGAAGCCCTTGGGAGTTGAGTCCAGGCATGGTCAGCCGGGTTTGGCTCGGCCTGAGATGTCTCCTCCCAGCAGAAGGTGTTTGAGCTCCGCCTTGAACTGCGGGTGAGAGGTACAACAGCAGGGAACAGGTGGAGGCATCTCAGATGAGGATAAAATGACCAGACAGGGTACCCAGTCTTCCTGCAGGTCTTGACAGGTCCTTAGAAAGTGTTAGGAATAAAATCTGGAGGTCTGACTTGAAGGCTGGGTCAAGACGGATCAAAAAGGTAGCTTTTGTCAAAGGCTTCGGGCCCATTCTTACCTATAGACAACCCTTGGTGATCCTAAGTCCTGAGTCCACCCGGAGGCCTTTCCTGATCTGAGTCCCCTTGCTTTGAAGTGGGCTGTCCTCTGCAGCATGAGGAAATAATTTGCTGCCTGCTTCAGGGAACCATCAGGAGAGCCAGCAGACCTAATGACATGTGAGAATATTAACCTCCTACCACGAAGAGCTGTGAATCTTGAGCGGCAGTCTATAATTCACCCTGGGCTCCTGAGCCAGGCCTCTCCAGCTTTCTCTCTCACTCACTTTCTCACTTACACCCAGAGAGAGAAGGAGAGACCTGCTCATAAAACTTTATATTCTCCAATAGTGCGAGCCTTGCTGAGCTGTTTAGTAATGAGTGCCTTTCCTTTTGCAGTGGTGGAAAAAAGGATACCCTCAGAGGCAGGAAGGAAGAAGAGATGTTTTCCTTTTTTTTTCCCTTAGGTTTTATTTTATTTTACTTTATTTTTTTCTTCCAGTTTTATTGATACAGTAGACACACCCCACTGTATACGTTTAGGGTGTGCCGCGTAATGATTTGACTTACCTACGTCATGAAGTGGTTGTCACAGCACGTTGAGTGAACATCCGACCTCTCATGTAGACACATGATTAAAGAAATAGAAAAAAATTGGTTTTCCTTGTGATGAGAGCTCTTAGGATTTACTGTCTTAACAACTTCCACTTACAACATACAGCAGTGTTACTTCTCTTTATCATGTTGTACATTACATCCCTAGTACTTATGTATCTTATAACTGGAAGTTTGCACCTTTTCACCACTTTCATCCAATTCCCTCTCCCCCACCCTCTGGTGACCACAAATCTGCCTTCTTTTTCTATGAGTTTGTTTGCTTGCTTGTTTGTTTTTGAAGAATAATTGACCTACAACACTGTGTTAGTACCTGGTACACAACATGGTGATTCAATACTTCTGTACATTACAAAGTGATCGCCACAATAAGTCTAGTTACCAGCTGTCACCATACAAAGAGGGGAATTACTTTTAATGTTGCATTTTGCATAGGATTCTTGTAACATGGGGAAAATGCATGGTATCATGGAGGTGATTGTTCGAATGCTTGGATAATAAAGCTTCTTTGTAATTCTGTACTTTGTCATAAAAATCAAAGAAAAATAGAAGTTAGGACACTAATCTTAGGACAGTTGGGTATTGGAAGGGACCTTAGAGGTCTTTTAAGGACACCTGGAGGCAGAAGGAGCATTTAAACCTCATTGTGTTATGGCCGTGTGTTTTTTCCCTTGTTTCATGAGATCTCGGGCCCCTTGAGGACAGGATAATATCTTAACCAGGTTTGTAGTCCCACGTCTGTCAGAGTGTTTGATATTTCAAGGTCTCAAATAATGTTAGTCAAACGATGGAGCAAGTCATCTGCTCCAGTTCCACATTTTGCATTTGGAAAAAACCAAAGTCCTCAAAGTGGTTTGCTCATGGGCATAGCTAGAGGCTACTTGGGCTAAAGACTGCTGTTTGGTTATGTGACCACTGCTCTTGGCGGTAGGACACCATTGTTGTGTTCTCACAGTGTGTTGTTCTGATGGAGGTGATCTAGTAAACTCAGTGAAGCCCAGCACAAATGTAGGGCCAGAAGACCAAAATCAGGGAATAAATATGGAAATTAGAAATTAGCTAGGGGTGGGGCGTGTCCAAGGATGTACAGTCCTGGCTGCCTGGCAGAGACACCTAGCACAATAGGATTCCTTGGACCAGGAGAGTATTCCTAACTTTGCTAGAAAAGCCAAGTCCACCAGCCTCCATCGTGGGTGGGAGCAGACCTGTTTCATTCATCTCAGGTAGGGGATGTTCCGTTAATATTTGCGGATGGAGGAATCAATGAATGAATGATCCATTCTGTGCATATCAGGGCACTTTTCTATTCAGCCAAGGCATTTAATTTCCATATCTCAGTGTCTCTGCACAATACTGGGCACAGACAGCCTTTCTGATGACATATAGATGTAACGAAATCAAATTTTTCCCCTCTGCTGACTTGATGAGCACTGCGAATGGAAACACTGATGGTTAGTATCCACTCGAACCATTTTTAATTCTCAAAGCCTGAGAATATTTGTAATTCTCAGCCTTTCTGGTCTCTCCAAATTGCTATCCTCTTTCTTCTGCCATTTTGTTGTTGTCCTTTTTAAAATTAATTTTATTAAAACAAGTCAAATGAAAACCGCTCCTGTCCAGGGCATCTCAAGGTCCATTCATTATGGCTTCTTATCGTGGCAGGCGATCGACTTGGAAAGGCAGCTCAGCCATTATGCACATACAAAGCCCATCACTTCCCTACCAATGGCCAATTCATCAAACATTTATCTTTTGCCCTCTGAGTACTGTGTCACTTTGCCTGTCACTCCCTAGTCTAGGATGCCATGAAAGATGAAAAAATGCAGGGGCGGATGGGTGGTATTTTTTTTCTCCCCCAACTTTTCCCTCCCAGATAGTCCTTGCTAATCAGATTTCATACTTGAGACTTGAAACTCTTCCTGCACCCCTGCCCTTCAACCCCCTTTTTTGGCCGCAGGAAGGTTGGGGATGGCCTGCCACATTCATGCTGAAGGTTTTAATGAATGGTGGCATAATTAAGGATATGATAAAACTTTGGTTTACTTTGGGGGTTTTTCTCCAGCAACCCACTTTAGAGCAGAGAATGTTACGTAGGGAAGAGACGTCTGAAATAATGAATCCAGCCTCCCCAGTTCACAAAAAACTAAGGGGCAAGGATATAACTGAATCATTGCAGGAGGGTAGTGACCAAGGCAGGACAAAAATCAGGGTCCCTGGTCATTCTTCAGAAAGAAGTTCTCCCAAGCTGCTCTCTCTGTGTTGCCAGATGATTCTGAGTAAGTGTGAGTATCTCTTGGAAAGCTTTGGCTACTTGCTTCCTTTTCTTTGGTAACTAATTAGTTACCTCTATAGAAAACGCACATTATTGTTTTCAAAACAGTCTTTCAAATATCAACAATCCTTATGTTTGTTTACACATACTTTATCCCATGTCTTCCCCATTCCAATATATGCAAACTATGCAGGTCAGGGATGTTCTTGCCCCTGCGATGGATTAGAAAATTAAACCTGAGGGGTGTTATTTTTCTAAAGTCTTACAGCACGTCTAGGAAAACAGAGCTCCTGCCCCCTAATTTAGTGCTCTTACTTTGTGTGTCTACTTACTGTGTTTGTGTTTGGCTTCACTGAGTTGACAAGATCAGAACACCATGTGCCTTGGAAAACCACCACCAGTACATTCTACCCCCGAGAGCAGCAATCAGATAACCAGGGAGGCAGAGAGGGATGAAAGAACCCTCGTTTAGTCCCAGGAAAATCCCTCGTTCATTGCTGTGCATCTACAAGCGTTGGCTCTCTCCTCTTTGTCCTAGCACTGTCACTTCTGTTAGGTGTTGGTCCTCAGGGCCCAGCATGCGCCATTATATGAAATGGAGCGCACACCTGACACAGTTGTTCTTTAAAAGGTTTTGCAAAGTACAAAGTGAGGGCTGTTTTGGAAGAAGGAAAATGGCTCCAGTAGCAAGCCACTTTTGGAGGTCACCATATCTCCCAGGACTTTCTTTCCTGTAGGAGATATAAAGCTATCTTGTAGTCTGGGATAGAAAACATGTTTTCACCTTTTTCAGCCAACTGGGACCTCACAGAATCAGGCCTTGGCACGTTTTTGCTGGTTTTCCTGGCCTGATTCCATTCCAGGGGGCCCTGCCCATGGGAAGCTGGTCTTTGGGCAAGTATTTGATGAGGGCCCCTCTGGGTCCCTTGGGCCTGGAGGCCCAGCCATGTAAATGTCTCCTTTTCTGGTTGGTTTGCAATGAGTAGACACCATCTGTTGAATTAAAAATTCCCTTTGTGGAGGGTGGTGAAAGCCTCGTGTGGAAGAGACACTGTTATCTTTCAAGCACACAGCTCATGAGGTTGAAGAGCTGTGTTCTTGGCCCAACATATGTTTGCCCACTGGCTGCGGGAGCCTCCCCCACCGGGCACTGGATTCCGCCCCACGGCGACGCGCACGCATACCGCAGCTGCAGCACACCATGTCCGCGCCCTTACATCTCCCCAGGAAAGAAAACCTCCATTTAGAGAACCCGCCAAACAAACTCACTCTTTAGACTCTTAAAAACAAACAAGAACCCGAGGCCGCAGGCTCCATGCGTGCATGTGTGGTTTTGTAAAATCTCAAGCCGTGAACCAAAATAATTTTAGAGACATAGTCAAAGCCCAGCACCAAGCCCGTCACCAGGGTGGGAGAAATGTAGGAAAGATGGGCTGAGAGGAGAGGAGGACAGCCAGATGGGCAGAATGTTGGCAACAAGACCCGGGGGGCATCTGCCATGTTCATAGGGAGGGGACCTGGTTCCTCACATCTGCCCTTAGGGACTCCCTTGCTGTAATAACTGCAGGACAAACCTAGGAGGATGGGCCAGAAAGGTGACCACTGAAGCGCTCATTACTTTTCTCTCAACAGCTAGAGCCCTTCTTGCCTGTACTGCTTAATATATGCTGTCCTGTATGATTTCTCCTTCTTTCAAGTTCAACTTCTTTCTTCCCATGGATGATAAACCCCCTGGGAGCAGGTGTCATGACTTGTGCATCTTTCATATCCCCAGCTGGAGGTGCTTGTTGAGAACCTGCTGCACTGGAAGTGGATGTCACAGACACACTTTCTGGTGCTCAATAGGCTTTTTGGAATGTCCATTACCTGAGTGCCAGAATCAAGCTATCTCTTCTTCTTATGTTCTTTCACCACCACATTTGGCATACAGTGTAAGTAGAGGCTCAAAAGATGAGAATTCAGTTGAATTGAGACTTAGCTTAAGCCCATCTCCTCTTTGAAGTCTTCCCTAACCTAGCCCTCCCCCTCCTCCTCCTCAGAGTAGTACTTATCATCCCAGTCTAACCCACTACCTGCATTATATGGTAACTGCTTTCTTGTCTGTATCTACTGTTTAACAGGAGACCATGCCTCAGCCATCTTTGCAGCCCCATAGTTTAGCAGAGTGCTAGGCACCGAGTTGGCACTCAATACATTTTTGTAAATGAATGAGTGAATGAATGAGCTATAGAGGTACATGCCAAGGGGAATGTTAGCTGGTAAATTTCAACCCAGCCCTACCTAATGCATACTCAACCTCATGAGAGCCACATTAAAAAAAGATCTGTAAGAACTAGTTCTTCAGGGGATGGTTCTAGGAAGGCTAGGAAGGGCATATAGATTGAAAGGAAAAAGAATTTGAAGACCCTCTAGGCTGATCATTATAATTGAGGACATGTAATGAATGAATTAGAAAGCCATACACTGTGTTTGGATAAAGGGTGTGGCAATGGAGAATTTCCATTTCTAGACCTCCACTAGACATTATTTAGAGGGGTTTACCATGGTTTAGTTGAGGGAACACTGCTCTGTATGTCCAAAGGTTCTAGACATGTCTTGGTTACTACGTATGGTTTCAGTTAGGCCACTTTACCTCTGTGAGCATTAGTCACCTTCTGTGAAGTAGATGATGGAACACCCTAAAATTCCCCCAGGACTCAAAGTCTGTGAGTCTAGGAAGAAGACTATGATGGGTGTACTACATGCAGACAATGCTGTGGCTCTGACATCTGGTTTATTGGCTGTAAGAGGCTGTAAGTGTGTTGGCATGTGCCTTTTTAATTATGGGGATGTCCCCATAGTTAAGGAAGCATTCAAGAGACCTTGCACAATCCCAGCTAGAAAATCAGAATAAGGCACAGAGTTGAGTGTGATGGGGAGTGACAGAGCTAGAGCTCTCTGCTGCCCTCTTTCCACCAGGCTGGGTCGGAAGGGACCCCTCTGGCAGGGAAGAAGTGACTCTTGGCAGTTCTTGTGAACTGTGGTTATAGGAGAAGGAGCTCCAGTCAGAGAAGCACAGAATCTGGATAAGAATCTTAGTGAGCACTGAATCTCACCTTCTCTATGCAGAAATTCCCTGTGAACATCCTTTATGATTCCCAGTCTCTGATCAAATACATATAGTGACTCATAAGGCAGCTCAATCCTTTGGCAAACAGCTCTCTATTTTTAGAAGTTTGTAAAAAATTGATTCAAGACCTCTCCTCACAACTTACATCATTTTCTCAAATCAAAAAATTTGTTTTTGATTCTGCCTTCTGGCATGCTGTAAACTCACTACTTCGAAACAACTAAGCCTCCTCTACTCCTGGTTAGATGATCTTGACTGTCTCAATCACCCACCCTTACACCCTTCCCAACCACCTGGTTGCTCTGGTCCTGCAGCGTTTTTGAATGCTGCTGCTCCTTGGAGTCTGGCATGGAGAATTGAAACAACGTTCCCAGTAGAGTTACTTAGGGGCCAGTAGAGTGGATAGGATCAGGTTAGCTTCTGAGGGGCAGGCCCTCTCTGGAGATTCATACTAACCAAGCCCTCTTAAAACACACTTCTTATCCAAGCCTCCACCATCTTCTGTTTGGGGAATTGTCTTGTTTTATTTAAAAGTAATATTTACTGGAGTTTGTCCTGATTATAAAATACTTATTGATGATAAAAAATCTAATAACTGGTGAAAACTGTAAAAGAGAAGGAAAAATCCTATCAACTCATTACTTAAGGGTTAGTGGTGTATATCTGGGATCCATCCATCCATCCATCTATAGCTACATATGTGGATGTATATGTATGCATCGACGTGTATTTGTGGGTATAGAATTGTCATAAAGTCCCAATGTACAAGACTGTGTATTGACAGCAGTTTATAAACTAGACACAACTGACTAATGACTCTTAACCATCAACATGAAAGACACGGTACAGATGAAAATTTGTGTAGAGAATGGAGGGGAGCACATGGGTGACTTTTGATTTCCATGCATGAGATCTGTGTGTGTGTTACCTGTATTATCACTTAATTTAGGTGCTTAAATAGATAATGTGACAGTTTTACGGAATCAATAGATATATGCCTATAATATCATTTTAAATTGCTGCATGAAATATATTGAGCTTTGTTTAACAATTCCTCTATCACTGGGCATTTAGGCTTGTTTACAGTGTTGCTATAAATAATACTGTGGTGAACATACTTAAACCATATACACTTCTTTGATATTTGCTGAATAAATTCTTGGAATTACTGGATGAAAAGGTGATAATTTTTAAGGCTTTAGTATAAACTGACATCCAGAAAGGTTATAACAGTTTCACTCTCCCATTAGTGTTGTGTCAGACTGTTACCTTGAACTTTTGACAAGACTGTGTTAAGAGTTAAGAAAACAGTGCATTTGCTAGTTAGGTGAAAATATCTTGTCTAATTTGAATATTTTGGATTCCCAGTGAAGCTGAAATTTTACCCTACATTTTCATTATTGGCCATTTGTATTTCTTGTGTATTTTCTGTCCGTGTCTTTTGATCATTTTTCTCTGAGGGCTTTCAGCTTTTCCTTAATGATTTTCAAACACTCTTTTCATATTAAGAATGTTAAACCTTAGGCTAGCAGAGAGATTGTAAATGTTTTCCCCAATTTTCATTTGCCTTTTAATTTTTTTATTTAAATGTGTGTTTTGGGGGTAGTTGAACTTTAAATCTATATTTAGGTCATTACATTAGATGTTGAAAAATGTCATCTTGTTGGGCTGGAACAATGGGTTGATTCCAGCAGGATCATTTTGGATCCTACTGCATCCTTTTAAATATCTTTCTAGAATTCTGGCCTCCATAAATGTGATAAATATGTCCTTAACCAAATCATTGGCAAAACACCAGGATCCAAGTCCCCAGAACCTTCCCCCAGAGCAAGCTGAACCATTCATTAGTGTTCTTCAAGTATATTTTTGAACCAGTGTGACTCTGCCTAAAGTGGTCATTTTCTAGTCCACTTTCTACTTTTCTGCCACAAGGATATCATTAGAATTACTAGAATTCTTTTCAAAGACATTTTGAAATGGGGATACAATACATATCTTTATTCCTAGTCAACCATCCACATTAATAACTTGTCTCACAGAACTTGTCCTTAATGCACAGAAACTGCCTGTTTGAGAAGCTATGCTATATTAAATTGATATGTATCCTACCTTATTATACAAAGCATTTGAACTAGCTTATTAGAATTAAGAAAACAAAAAACAATGTATAGATAGGCTATAAAAATTTATAAGCCTTGACAGTGAAGTAGAAAGCAGATATAGGGACCATGGAGTACTACCTTTTTACAGTTGGGTCACAATTTAGTTCTGAGCTTCCTGGCAGCAAAAGTGAAAAGGGTAATATGATCACATACGTGATTTATATTGTCCTATAATATAGGACAAGCAAATAATAGCTCTCCAGAGATATAGTCTGACTAGAATTTTATGTAGGTAAGTTTATAGACTTATCAATCTAACGCTTATAGAATTTTTTAAATTAATTTTAATTAATTAATTAATTTTTTGCTGTGCTGGGCTTTCTCTAGTTGTGGTGAGTGGGGACTATTCTTCATTGCATTGTGCGCGCTTCTCAGTGCGGTGGCTTCACTTGTTGCGGAGCATGGGCTCTGGGTGCATGGACTTTAGTAGTTACAGCACGCAGCCTCAGTATTTGTGGCATGCGGGCCCTAGGGTGCTGACTTCAGTAGCTGTGGTGTGTGAGCTCAGTAGTTGCACCATGCAGGCTGTAGCGCACATGGACTACATTAGTTGTGGTGCATGGGCTCAGGAGTTGTGGTTTGTGGGCTTTAGAGCTCAGGCTCAGTAGTTGGGGTGCACAGGCTTAGTTGCTCCACAGCATGTGGCATCTTCCCAGACCAGGGCTTGTACCTTTGTCCCCCGCATTGGCAGGTGGATTCTTAACCGCTGCACCACCAGGCAAGTCCCTAAAGTTTATACAATTTTCCTCCCTTTCCAAATAACTAGAAATGCAGACACTCACTTCTGGGCTCTTAGCTCCTTGCTCATTCTCCATAATTCTTGAGGGATCATATTTAACAGTTTTCTTTATTGTTATTAAGTGTGGTGCATGATGGCTTTGGACTTGATCCCACTTAGAATTAACACACACCTAGCTAACTACCTTAGACTTTTGACTGGTCTTGGGTTCAGATCTCTTATACCGTCTTCAGGGAGCATCCATCCTGACAGGGGGCTCAGTAGGGCTTTGGAAGTGACTTTGACAAATTCCATGTGATACACTCTCACATGGTGTCACTACACACTGTCTTACATAGCCTAGAGCCTTTTCCACATTCTTCTATTTTTCAGAGACACGTTCACCCTCTATTGATATACTTACCATATAGACAGTTGATTTATATTGTTATTTGTACATATATCCCTGGTTATGTGACCTGAATGACAGAAAGATATGTAGAAAGTACATAGTGCCAGCTGTATATGTAATACTATGTATAGTGACATACTATAGTATATACTATCTATGGTAATATACTATATATCATATACTATCTATAGTTATATATATCCATTTAAATAGGATATAAAAAGAGTTTTATGGCAGGAAGAAAGGATTCCGCTCATGGGTTAGATGAACAGCCTTTCTAAAAATGTCTGTGAGTGGCCCCAGTGGGGCCGTTTTCTGGGATGTGAGCAGTCATATCACAATTTTCCTATTCTCATCTTTCTTTATTCCCACATGTAGCTCTGTGTTGTCTATCCTGTCCTTGTAGCTTTGGTCATGGCCTCTGTTGTGAGTCAGCGTGCAGACATGTCCCAAGAACCTGCTCTGTGCCAGACACTGCTCTTGGCCTGGTGGGGGGAGTAAAGTGTACAGGTTGCTATTGCTGCCCTCAAGGGTGATATTTAAATTTTTTACCAGTTGCACTGACCAATCAGAAAGATTGTGGCTGAAGCAGAGACCTTGACCACCCTCTGTGTTGAGGGTGAGAGGGATATTAACTACTTAGTTGCTGAACTGTGGAAAGGTCTGGGAGCTCTGGGGAGTGGCCAGGGTAACACGGTGGGGCACCCGGGTACTCAGAGCTGCAGTTTTGTACCAACTGATAAGGAAGTATTGAAATAGTTTATTAACCGGCACTGGTGTACAGCTGCAGACTTGCTGAGTGTCACTTCTGCCTATTTTCAGACACTTGGCCCTGGGATAAAGAGAGGGAGGCACTTTGGCCTCTGAAAGGATGAAGACTGAGGGATTGCCCTCCTAGCCCCTGGCTGGTCCTGCCCATGGGATGCTATTGGCAGCTTTTATCTCAGCAACTCACAGGCTCCTGGCTGATCAGTAGTCAGTTGGCAAAAAGGTATTGAGGCCTCGCTGTGTATCTGACAACTTTCCAAGGTATTATGGAGGTTGTACTGAGATCCCTTTTTGTTGGGAGCTGGACAGACAGGAGTCCTGTGGAAAGACCGTTGCGGAGCAGGCAGTGGCTGGCCGTGCGGGTCCACAGGATTAGCCAGTGTAGCAGACATCAGATGTATAGGTCGGGCCCTCTAGGGTTGCCATGTCCTCTCCATTTTTTCAGTTAAAAATATGTATATGGATATTTAGGTAGATATCATAGAGGGAGGAGATAAGGATCTTAGTAGAAATCTTATTTTCTTAATTGGTTTGAGAACATCCCAACCTTTGGTTCTGGATTTGAGGCAACTCGGGTTCCACAGAGAGATACTTTTCTTTCTCAGGGTCTGTGGTTAACTGTCTCCCCGTTCCCTGCCCATCTCATGTCAGGCAGAAGTATCATCCCCACTACAGGCTGGGAGCTGAGGACAGAGAGGTCTAATTCTGACCACAGCCTCTACCCCAGGAATGAGATGGTTAGTTCTTGAACTGGGACTTCTGGACGAGTCTTTTGATGGTTTTCCTGGTTGGTTTTTTTGCTGGGGAAGGGGGAGCTACATTTGAATACATCTGCCTCAAACCTCCCAGCCCTGGTCTAGTCCAGGTGCTTCTCCTTCCCGGTTCTGACAACTTTTGAGGAAAGGATGGAGGCCACCGAATGTGTGCCCACCCAGGAGCAGAAGGGATTGGGGTTCCAGGACACCCTGCTGCCCTGCCTGAAGCCCCTCCCTCCATTGGGCTCACAGCCACTGGCTGGACTTGCAGAGGGCGAGGCTCCTGTTTAGCGCCACTGTTTTTATAAGCTAATGAAGGCAGAGTGGGAGCCACAGGCAATGATGCTGGGATATTAACTCTGACAGGAAGCTTGATCATAATTATCTTAACGAGGATAGGGTTAATTACAGTGGAAACTTAAAAGTTCTCTCTGTTTGAGTCCACTGGAGCTGAATGCGTTGTGATGTTTTGTCATTTTGATGTGACTTTGGAAAAGGCACTGGAACTCTCCCGGCAGCCGCAGCAGCTCCTGGGGGAGCCCAGCCGGAGCCCTGTGAACGAGGTAACCGGTAACCGAGATGGTACCTGTGGGTGACATAATGGGCAGCTTTCCTGCTGGTGGAACGGGAGGCAGGCAGCCTGCAGTGCACTTTGGAGGTGCTGATTAGGTTTCCAGAACAAACCACCTGCCACAGATCGGACCGCACACCGGGTCTCCCTGCTTGCCCTTGACATCTCTTTACTGGTCTGGGAAGATCTCTCTCCAGCTGGCTGTGCCTTGCCCTCCCTGTCCAGCACCTGACCGTGGCACTCAGGCCTGCCTGACCTTCCCAGCCCACCCCTCAGGCATTTGCAGTCACAGCCAACCAAGCTGGGGAGTGACCCTGGAATGACATCACCTCCTCCACCAGGGCTCTTGGATCTGGGCTGCATTTTGCTGTCCATACACAAGGTTACAGCAGAGGACTTTGAGTCCCCGTCATCTTTTCCTTGTAGCTTCCTTAGCTGTCCCTCGAACAACATATATCTGTGTAGACCCTTAAAGCCTTTTTAGACTTGTCATTTTATTTATAGCACACATCTCTTTGCAGGCATCTTGTATATAGGAGTAAGAGCTCAAAGACTGACCCACGTAATTTCTTCCCCCTTCTCCTTCCAGAAAAGCAGCAGCAACAACAACAACAGTAATAACACAAAAGTAAAACTTCTTAAAAAGTAAAAAATAAAAGCATCTTCCAAGCATCTGTTTATTGCCTTCCACATGCCAGCCAAGCTCCAGAAATCCTGTCCTCTCCAGTTTTACCCTTCATTATGCTCTCTGCCTCCTGTCCCTCCAATCCCTCAGCTCTGAATTTAGCTGATTACATCACCAAGTGCACACCACACTGATGACATGAAGACAGGGATTTATTAATTAGCAACACTCCCCATCCCCTGCTGCCGCCCGCCGTAACACGGTTCCCTTTTAACTGAGCAGCTAATAACATGACGTGGCAAAAAGGATCTCAAACCAGACAGGTGACAGGGGATTTGAGCCTGAGCTTCCCAACTGCCCTCTGAAGTCTCCCTCCTGTTTTGAGCTCTGCCCCAGAGCCCACCCCGGAGAGAAAGGCCTCTCTGGGGGCACTCCTTCTAGTGTTCCCGGCTTTGTCCTCACCATGCGGTGTCATTTTGTTTTATGCCTCCCCTGAAGCACTCTTGGAAGGAAGCTTTCTTCTGCTTGCCAGTTGCCAACCATTTGCTGAGTCTCATGATAAGAGTATTATATTTGCATAACATAACTCTGGGACAGTGTGTATTTGGATGCTGGCTTTGACCAGAGCCCAGCTGATGTTTGTGCACAAAGGACTGATTAGCCATCCATTAGGCGCCCTGAGGGGGAGGTGGCATTGACTCCCCTTGAGGTAAATGGAGGTACTCCAGTTAAGCAATTCGGGATCAGCACTCAGAAGCCTCCAAGGAGGAAGGGACTTCAGGAAAGGTTGAAGTTTCCATGCAGAAGCCACAGTTACTACACACCCTTGCACATCTGTTCCCCTGCCCTCCCCCTGCACCCTGAGCCCCCACCCCTGACCAAAGGTCTAGGACTTCCCAAAAAATCAGTGAATGAAAGGAGGAATTAAAAGAAAGAAACCAGTATTTGCTTATAAGTTGTTAGTTCTCTCCCACTTATTCTCTGTAAGATCCTACAAGCTGGAGGCAGCATGAAAGAAGGGAGCTCAGGGCATTATTGAGATGCCCACATTCAGGCTGCAAGTAAATGGTGGAGTGGAGGTAAAATCCCAGGCCTTCCTGACTGTATGTGTATAAATTGTGTTTTGCCTTCCTGAAACATGAGGAAGAAGAGAGAGAAGGAGGAGGAAATGGAACTTGATGACTCTGTTGACGCTTAATCCCAAATGTATACGGTATTCCCCCCCCACCTTGTGTGGAGCAGGTAGTGTTAGTTATGGCATTAGGTGTGTTCTGGGTGCTGGGCCCTGGCTGCGACTGCCTGGAGGTTTGGGGCAGGAATGGGGCTGCTGGTGGAGCTCTGGGCCCAGTGGGGTCTCGGGGTTGAATTGCTTCTTCACGATGCATCTTTTACCTCCCAAGTATCACCTCTCGATTTTGGAGTCCTCTTGGCACAGGTCCCACAAGGGAGATATGGATGTATTCAGAAACATCTGGTGTTCAAGTTCATACTCAACACCACGCACACAAGCACTGAACACTCACACCAGGTATAGGCATTGCACATGCAAGCAGGAGGGTCTGTAATGGAAGTGCTATCAGTAAATGCATAAATAGTATAGACAACATCTTCCCGATTTGTTCTATTTTATACAACAGCCGGGCCATCCTGTGCAAGTCCGTGCTCTGGTCAGCATGGTAGCTGAGCTGTCAGCCTGTGCAAGCTCAGCACAGCTCTTGGGTCTGGCAGGTGAACGAGCAGGGAGCATGTGGTCGTGTGAGTCCCTCCACCGGGCGGCTTTCTGTCATTACGGTCCGTGTGCTCCAGGCAGCACATGCGCACAGCTGACCCTCACCGCCTGCACCCCCAGCACCCCGCGCCCCTAACCTTAAGAGTTAACTTTCAGCTACGTCGATTAAAGGGGTTGCTTTCCCCTTTCTGATACTTTTTTCCATGAGCCGGGTACTTAATTCTTTCAAATGCCTGTTTCTTTACTGCCTCGACATCTCATTGCTGCATTTGGCGCTTTTTTCAAAAAATTAAGCGAGAAATCCACTTTCCATAAATTAAAACAGTTAACTGCAAGGCAGGAGCCTTGAGGCAGAAATTCCCCCAATCCCTTCCTTACCTCACCCCCCAAAACAAAAACAAAAACAAAAACAAAAAGAAATCATGAAAGAAAAAGAAACAGCCACTCAGACTGGAGTGACTGCGTGCTTCCGCAGATATCTTGCCTTTTGAGGCAGCCGCAGGGACACTGGGCAGAAGCAAATTAAGTGATTAGTAAAGAAAAAAAAGCGGGGGGCGGCAGGGGGCGTCAAAGGCAGTGAACGCAGAGAAAGGAGGCTTTCCATGCTATTTCCTAGGACTGCGCAGAGGAGAACCGCTAAGAAATGATACTTGAAGTTATATTTATTATTGTAAGAGGGGTATGATATTTCTGGGCAGGAATGATGGATGACAACTTAAATTTGTGTCCAGGGAATGAAGGTGAACTGTGACAGAGTTATTTATCTTGGGAATGGAGGTTAGGGTCAGCCGAGGCTGGGTGCCTGAAGGCACAAGACATTGACAAATTTATCCTGCAGGCCGTATCTGAAGCCCTTTGTTTTGGATCCTGGCTACTCACTAAGTGACCCTCATCCTTCATGTTGGCAACGCGTGAAGGATGCGGTGAGTGCCAGCGGCCCCTTCTCCCCCGCCGCCCCCACCCCAGCTCCCGCTACTAATTCTTGTCATTCACTTTGCTGACAGGCACCAAGCCCAAACTATTCCCAGTCCTGAAAGGGAAGGTTAAAATATTTATTTCGGCTCATAATGGCCTCCCTGATTTAGTGCAGGATCATTTTTCCTGTTGCCTTTGTCATTGCAGGTCACTGGAAGGACTGAGCGCGTTCAGGAGCCTGGAGGAGCTCATCTTGGACAACAATCTTCTCGGGGATGACCTCGTGTTGCCAGGGTTACCCAGGCTCCACACCTTAACCCTCAACAAGAACCAAATATCCTTGGCTCTGCCGCCGCCCCCACTCCCCGCCCAGCCCCGCAATGGTCCCCTCCCACAGGCCCCCTCCCTCCCCCGTCCCCCCCCCCCCCAAATACCTGCAAAATGTCAAATGAGTTTTATGTGTCAGCTAAATTAAAGTAGGTGAAATACAGTCCATGGGCAGACAAAGCGTTCTGTCTCCTGGCACTCGGGACACTTCAGAGTAATTTATTACAGGTCATTCATAAATGAAATGCACCATTATATCTTCCTGTTGCTCCATTTTAGTGTAGAGATCTAAGTTATGGCTGTGAAGAAATCTTTTTAATAGATAAAAATAGAGAAAGAAAATAATGTCACTGCTGCCGAGAAGGCAAAGTCGGGTTCTGTTTGCTTAGGCTTGTGTGGGAGGGCGACCTCTGGTGGGAAGCTGGGGGTAGTGCCGCCAAGCAACCTTGGCCTTCACGGAGGTTTCTGGAAGGCTCTGGCGCAGGCTTGGGGAATGCTTCTGGCCAAAGATAAGTGGGAAGGGGCTCTGGTGGAGGATAAGTGTGAAGCCCAGGCCCAGCTCTGCCCTCCGTGGTGTTTACAGTGCTAGGTTCACGAGAAGGGCAGAGGAGAGCCATTCCAGTGGGTGGTTTCTCCTTAAGTGGGTGAGGATCTGGCAGCCTGGGATGAGACTCAGAAGGACCAGTTGCTCTGGATTCTGTCGCGAGGCTAAGAAAGGAATCAGAACCTTTTTGCAACGTAAGGCACCCAGCTCATCCATGTTGCAGTGGTGGACCTGCATGCCTGCACAGTGCCAGCTCACTTAAGCAGGGAGTTTTGTCAGTTTTGTTAACTCTTGTATCCTTCCCACCTAGAATATTGTCTTGCACAGAGTTGAGGTTTAATAAATGATTATGGGTGAAGGAATCATTATCATCAGCTGTTCTTTATCGAGCAATCCTGTGGATCAGGCACTGAGCTGGGTAACTTTTAAGTGTATTATTTTTCACTCTTAGCAAACACTTTGAGAAGGGTGTGATTTCTCCGTTTACCTAGATGAGGAAAGAGGCGAAGTATAGGTCCACAGCCAGACGTTTAACAAGATGCTAGGTCCTGGATTCAGTCTCAACTGTGGCTGGATCCAGAGTTCCTTCCATCTTACTGTGTTACTTCAAGACTTGAAGTCCAATCACCTTGTTTTATTGACGGAGCATTTGAGACCTGGTGTGGTTTAATCGCTTCTTCAAGTTCACATGGCAAGTTAGAAATAGAAATGGGATGGGGGCATTTTCCCATAGAGTATGAAATAAAGCCAGATAAATATGTTAAGATTAAAGTGTATGTTTATGTCAGCTTTAAGAATGATTTGCAGAGTTATTTATTAGCCACTGTTTATATGGGAAGTCAAAATTAATATTCTCTTTATTCAGTAAAATATGCTATTTGTGTCCATAATGAATTGGTACTTTCTTAGAAGAAGGAGAAGGCCTATGAGTAAATATTAGTCTTTATCATAATGAAATGTTGATGGATTTTTTTTCCTCTCTCATCCTTTGGTCAACCAAGTTTCCTAGTTGTTGTTTGAAAAATTGTTAGTGTGTCTATGGCTTCCTTGGCTGTCTGAGATGATCAGCTGGATGATATTCTCAAATCAGGTAAGAATAGAAGGAAAATCAGACTAAAATTGGGATGGTGTGGTTCCTCCTATGGACCCCAGTGCTCATATCCTGTGTCCCATGTCACTGTAGAGTATTGGAGTTGTTGGACTGGGGTTCCTGAGTCAGCTTAATCATATTTAGTTGTGTGACCGTGGTCAAGTAATCTTCTAAGAGCCTCTGTTTCTCATTTGTGTGTGTGTGTGTGTGTGTGTGATGTTACAGCTTTCACCTGCCTATTAGAATAACTGATAAAGAGGGATGTGTGAAAAACTGTTTTGCATGTTGGCATCAAAGTACAATGATGACATAAGCAAAGCAGGTTTCTGCATGGCTGTAAAAGCTGCTGCCTCTGTCTGGGGATATTGTCAAGAAGGCAGTATAAAAAAATGGTACAGTGAGAAGGGCTTCCCTAACAGGCCACAGATGAAGTCACACGGATTGTACAGCCAATGCTGTACAAATGCTGATCCCAAACTCAATTCCTCTTCTCACTTAGCACACTTACTGGCCACTTCTCTGTAGTATTAATTGGTGTGTACTGAGAAATGCAAGCTCATTTTAGCACCAGCCTGAGCAAAACAATTAAAAGAAGGGCACACCAACTATGAGAGAATGTCATTTCATGCAGTCCCAGATGAATTAGTGGGTTATTTTTTTTAATCAACCACTGATTTGTATAATAATCAATTATTGGAATGTATTTGTTGGATACCTATGTATCTAAAGTATGTAGGTTATAGTACTGCTTTCTACTATTGTCACTGACAATTGAAGGGATATTGAGTAAGTATTGATGCCTGGCAGATTACCTGGTTAGTCTAATTAGGTTAGATTCTACTAAGATTCATGCTTCGTGTGAACTTACTAAGCATTATTGTCTCACATTTTAGAGGATTAACTTTCATAACCTGGTGTAGAATATGCTTAAAATGCACAGGGGTCCACTTTAGAATTTATTTATCTATTTATTTACATTTTCACTTTATTTAAACTAAAAACAATAGCAACAAAAAATCAGTTCACCATTTCTCCTACCCCAACCCCCTCCCTCTTCTGGCAACCACCAATCTGTTCTGCCTATGAGTTTGGTTTCGATGTCGTTATTATTGTTTTAGATTCCACATATAAGAGAGATCATATAGTACTGGTCTTTGTCTGACTTATTTCACTTAGCATAATGCTCTTGAGGTCCATCCATGTTGTCACAAATGGCAAGATTTCATTCTTTTTGTGGCTGACTAATATTGCATCATATGTGTGTGTGTGTGTGTGTGTGTGTTTCACAGTTTCTCTATCTTTTCATCCATTGATGGATACTTAGGTTGTTTCTATATCTTGCCTACTGTAAATAAAGCTGCAGTGAGCATGGGGGTACATACATCTTTTCAAGTTGGTGTTTTTGATTTCTTTGGGTAAATACCCAGGAGTGGAATCCTGGATCATATGGTAGTCTTATTTTTAATTTTTTTGAGGAACTGCGATACTGTTTTTCATAGTAGCTGCACCAATTTACATTCCCATCAACAGTGCATAAGGGTTCCCTTTTTTTCACATCCTCGCCAACACTCATTATTTCTTCTCTTTCTGGTAGCAGCCATTCTGACAGGTGTGAGGTGAAATTTCATGGTGGTTTTGATTTACGTTTCCCTGATGATTAATGATGTTGAGCATCTTTTCATGTACCTGTTGGTCATCTGTGTGTCTTCTTTGGAGAAATGTCTATGCAGATCTTCTGTTCATTTTGTGATTGGATTGATTTTCTTTTTGCTATTGAGTTGTATGGGTTCTTTATATTTTTTAGATATTTGCCACTTATGAAATACTATTTACAGTTATTTTCTCCCATTCAGTGGGTTACCTTTGTGTTTTGTTGGTGGATTCCTTTGCTGTGAAGAATGTTTTTCCTTTTTAAAGGAATAAGCTGGACTGGATGATGGTTTATTTTTTCTTAAGAATTTGTATTGATATATAATTGACATACAATAAACTGCATATATTTAAAATGTACAATTTGATTTTTTTTTCTTATTCAATCTCAATCTCCCAATTCATCCTACCCCAAACCCCTCCCTCCCTGCTGTTCCCCCTTGGTGTCCATATGTTTGTTACCTACATCTGTGTCTCTATTTCTGCCTTGCAAACCGGTTGATCTGTACCATTTTTCTAGATTCTGCTTATATGCATTAATATACGATATTTGTTTTTCTCTTTCTGACTCACTTCACTCTGTATGACAGTCTCTAGGCCCATCCATGTCTCTACAAATGTCCCAATTTCATAGCTTTTTATGGCTGAGTAGTATTCCATTGTATGTATGTACCTCATCTTCTTTATCCATTTATCTGTTGATGGACATTTAGGTTGCTTCCATGTCCTGGCTATTGTAAATAGTGCTGCAGTGAACATTGGGGTGCATGTGTCTTTTCGAGTTATGGTGTTCTCTGGGTATATGCCCAGTAGTGGGATTGCTGGGTCATATGGTAGTTCCATTTTTATATTTTTAAGGAACCTCCATACTGTTCTCCATAGTGGCTGTATCAATTTACATTCCCACCAACAGAGCAAGAGGGTTCCCTTTTTTCCACACCCTCTCCAGCAATTATTGTTTGTAGGTTTTCTGATGATGCCCATTCTAACTGGTGTGAGGGGATACCTCATTGTAGTTTTGATTTGCATTTCTCTAATAATTAGTGGATGATGGTTTTATTCTCAGTATTGCTATCATCAAAGATCAGCAGGCTTCTTGTTTTTCCTTGGTTCAGTCCTTTCTACCAGCTTCGCTGATCTGTAGGAGTAATGCTGAAGGAGCAATGATGGTGGCGTGGAAGGCACTGCAGCAGAAGGCAATGTGTAGCTGTAGAGCTGGCCAGTTGTATCAGTACACTGTTGTAAGTACTTTATTGCTAGTAGATACAAAAGAAAACAGTTGGCTTTTTAGTGATACAGCATGACTTCTTTCTCCCCTTGTCTACCAGATCATGAAGATTGGTTTACTTTCCCCATGTACTTACCAAGAAGTTGTAGAATGAAAGACACATAAAAAGCAGCAGTAACACTACATGCCATTCTCTTATCCTGTATTTCTGACTTGATCTTTTCAGCCAACTGACTCTCCTACCTGCTTATGGAAATACTCCAGGCTCCAGAACAATTCTGAAGTTCCATATTGCTGTTGTTACTCTGTGAGATGCCTTAGACTAGGGCTGTGTCAGTTAGCTTTGCTGTATAATAAACCACCCCCAAAATCAGTGGCTTAAAAGGACAAATCTTTTTGGTTTACAGTTCTGTGTGCCAGCTGTTTGGGCAGGACTCATCTGGATCGTTCTTCTGCTAGTCTTGCTTGGGTCACTCATGCAGCTACAGTTATTTGGAGGCTCGGCTGGGGCTGGGTGATCTGAAGTGGCCTTGCTTATATATCTGGAGGTTGGTATTGGTTGTTGGCTGAACTACGTGTCTCCAATAGGCTAGCATAGGCCTCTCCATGTGTGAGGGGTGCTCCAAAAGCAAAGCTCAATGTACAGGTACTTTTCAAGCATTGTTTGCATTGTAGATGTTGCTGTCCCATAGCCAAAGCAAGTCACAGGCCAAATGTAGAACAAATATGAGAGGGATTCCAGAGCCCGAAGCAAGCATCTGGCAAACTCCTTCTTGACTCACCAATGCCTCCCTTCCCAACTACATACTATCTCCTTGACCTTCCAGCCCTTTTTTCCACTTCTGTTCAGCCCTCAGCTTTGGGGTCCTGTTCTGATAGACCTAAGAGCCTGGTTGTCCCAGTCTACCTCTTCATTTGCTGTTCATAGCTTACCTCTCTCTTCTTCCTTTGGCTTGTTTAGACCAGTGCCGTAGTCATTGGCCATGGAATTGACCTCTTCTCCCCAACACTCATATTCTCGCACTCTCTTTCTCTCTTGCTCACCCATGGGCATGGACAGTCTCAACCATATCATGTCTGAGTACCTAACCCCAAATAAGGGAACAACTGAAATGTCAGGAAAATATGGATAGTTAAGCTTTGCCCAATCAAGTTATTTTATCCCACTTGGCTTTTGGAGTTGGGTAGGGGAAAGGTGATAAGCTGACTTCATTTATTTTATTTTATTTTTTAAAATTTATTTATTTATTTATTGGCTGCGTTGGGTCTTCGTTGCAGTGCATGGGCTTCTCATTGCTGTGGCTTCTTTTGTTGCGGAGCACAGGCTCTAGGCATGCAGGCTTCAGTATTTGTGGCACATGGGCTCAATAGTTGTGGCTTATGGGCTCTAGAGCGCAGACTCAGTAGTTGTGGCACACGGGCTTAGTTGGTCTGCAGCATTTGGGATCCTTCCGGACCAGGGATCAAACCTGCGTACCCTGCATTGGCAGGCAGATTCTTAACTGCTGAGCCACCTGGGAAGCCCAAGGTGACTTCATTTTAAATCACATTTCATTTCTTTATTTTCTGTTTGTTTGTTTGCTTCAGCACATGTATGAAGAGACAATATGAGTTGTAGTGGCAACAGGAAGACAGAATAAGGCTACATGTTACACAGCTGGGCTGTTGTAAGGAGACCAGTGCATGGAGTTAGAAGGCCAGACTTGAGTTCCCATAGCAACATACTGTGTCATCTCTGAGAAGGGTCTGTTGGGTATTACACATTTGGAAGTATTGATGAGAGATTGTAATGGCATTTTTCATATATATATAAATCACTTTAACACCCACAAACTTTACAACTTATTTGAGCATTTTACTGCTAGCCAAAGCCTGGACACTTTAAATGAATAAGCCCAAGTTGAAAGTAACTGCGGTACAGAGCACAGCTAGATGACAGCATATTATGATCATCCACAAAAGCATATGACTCCTCATTTTTCAGTGTTTTAAATTCTCCTTTTTGTGTTAGGAAATGATGAGAAATGTCTTTTTGTATGGCCTAGGTTTGAATATAGACTCTACCATTTAGTGGCTATGTGACTTTTGACCACAGTTTTCTTAATCGTTGTCTGGATGTGATAATATTTCTGACACGTGTGTGTGTGAATCAAATATGTCATCTAGCCTGTTTAGCATTTGAAAATCTTCTATCAGAATAAGCTCTGGTTGAAATACCCCCAGTGGCCATAGGTGCTGCCCTTTGACCTGGAGCTGAGCACAGAGGGAGCTATGTGCCCATTCTCACCTGGGAAGCAGCTTCAGACCTGTGCAACCCGACATGACACCAGGAGATTCCCCTCCTCCCTTGGGCTCCACACTTTCAAGGCAAGATGCGGCTTTGATCTTGGGCCCTCTGCAGAAAATCTCCCTTGGCAAGCCTAGCCATGACAGCTGGGCTCTGCAATGGCAACTTTCTGTAGACAACACTGAAAAAAAATCTAAACGGCAAGTACTCTGGAGAAGACTTGATGAAGGAAACCAGGTGTGTGCTGAGAATCCAGCTGGAAAGAGTTGAAACTGTGCCAGATGGTTTCACATTTTAAAAGGGGGAAAAAAATTAAAAAATTCTCCCTTAGGAGAATCCCTGAAAGTGTCTCCACTGAGGTAGTCTTGGTTAGCGAGGGACACCAAATTCCCTCTGCTGATTGCCTCTGGTTAATTGTCTAGGCAACTTGACAGAAAGGAATGTGGCAAGTTCTATCTCTGAGCTTGCAATCAGGCAAGGCAAGGCTGTGCTCATCCTTACTGATCCAGGAGATGAAGAAACCAATTAAAACTTCTTCTCAAGTTTCATCCTCCAGTGGTAGTACCAACATACTGATGATGTTCTGGTCCAGAGCATCCATGGGGTAGGTGCTAGTGATTCCTCACTGGTGTGGATTCAGGGGGACCACCTGGCCCAGCCTAAATGATCATTTAGCAGGTAGTTGGGAGGCTTAGGAGGAAGGACTTGCTTCTGCTACACAAAATATCCTAAAAGAGGCAGGCTATGAATCCAGCACTTCTTGGATTCATTGACACAGGCTGGCTGAAGCTTCTTGAAGCACACAGACCCTTTGCCCAAGAAATTCCTATGATCAAGACATTTGAATGAGTCTCCCTCTCTATGGCCTCCTGCTAAGGGGCAGATCCAGATTTTGTGGAGCGTGAAGCTTGCATGATTTGGGGAGGTCCTCTTAAAGGCAAAGACTGTAATTACAAGTGCAGAATTAGATATGAAGGTGAATGTTTATTTGGAATAAGAAATATATCAAAGCAAATGAAAAATTTTTTAGGTTGACACATACCACACATTAAAATATCTAGAAGAGGAACAATCTCCTTTTTTCTAAGCATATCTGTTTGAGAGCATTTTTCTATTTCTTTTCTGCAAATTTCCTTATAACTTCATTACATAATTAAAATCTCGTAATATTTTCTATAGAGAATAGATAATTCCATCTGATTGAAAATTGATTTTTATTTTTAATATTTAGAGATGTTTCTTTCAGTTTCACCACTCATTATTGGTAATTTTACCACTACATTTTTGATAAAAGTCTTAGAATTACTAAATTTTGGGAGAACTGTTACACATTTCTCTCATCAATGGGCTAAAAGATTTCAGGACCTTTCAAGTTAGTTGTGTTTGGGTACATGTGTGTACACACTCAACAACTTAATATTAAATATTCTCTTAATTGATAAGCTCAGTCACCATTTTTATGTTGGTCCCCATGTGTTTGTGTCGGCACGGTATGTGGCAGGAATATCACTGCAGGCCATTCCTACTGATGCTGCTGTAGTGGCAGACACAGCAATGAGTTCATACCACAGAAACAGACCCCACTCCATCCTAATTCAGTGCCGCTCCTTCGCTAGTCCCTCTTAGACAGGTCCGCAGAGCTCCCGCAGCCACTCCAACATCGCCCAACTCAAGCAGAAATTTGACAGAAGCTCTTGTAGAGCAAGACAATGCTCTTAACTGATTGTGGTTCAAATAACCTACTTTTGCAGGTTTTACAAAAATCTGTGACCATGTGGCTGTATTACCAGGGCCTTTCCCAGGGCCCTGGAAGGGACCTGTGTGAGCACGCAGCCCTCACGCAACAAGCTCTGTGAGCTCTGTGGGGCATTTATGTGTGAAGAGTTGCTCACATTAGACTGTGCCTACTTCCCTGGATGGTAGCACGCAAGCCTTCCTATCACTAGTCACCAAATGTTGAGGAATGACTAGAACTTCAAGCCAACTCCGTTGCCCAGTGTTTCCCTTAACTTGAAGATCGTGCCAGTTTTGAGTTCCACTCCTTCACATTCTCATCTTCGTGCACTAGGTGGAAAAAAGATGAAGGCTTAAGGAATTTGTCTCTAAGAGGGAAATTGGTTTGGCCTGGACTTTGCCGTCCATAGTAGAAAGGGCTTCCCCTGGATTCTCTAGGGCCATTGTCCACAGAAATACTTTGAATCACCTCAAATCAACATATTGGTGCCATTTTGGCAGCCCGCAGTCTTGCAGTCTCACAAAAGAAATACTGTGCTGGCCAGCAGGAGTGATCAGCTTGTCTGGCTGTCCCGCTACAACTAGGACCTGGCTTGAGGCTTCTGGACAACCTGATGGGTATGAGTCTTAGTGCTCCTGGGAGCATCCGATGGGTCCCGTGTGTGGGGCCGAGGATTGGAGAGAAACTTGAAGGGGAGAAACTAGGACTGGGGCTGAGGCTCATGCAGGTCCAAGTCAAGGCATGGGGTGTCCTAGCTGAATGACACTGTTGGGCCCTGGCTAGTCCTGGATACTGGATTATGACGGAAAAAATTTTGAGGAAGGCAGTCCAAAGCATAGGGGCCCCTGAGGTGCCTCTGCCTGGGTCAAAGGCCAGCACTGGTAGAGTACTGGCAAGATTCCTTCTTTTTTTTTTTCTTTTCCTTTTTTAATGTATTGGTAATGACTGTGAAGCATCCAAAGATAGAACTTGCTGAAAAAGGCAAGTTTTCCCGGAAATTGTTCACTGTCATTTTAATTGGTTTTATTTAAATGAGAGTGTGGTGATTGAACTTTAAGAAGTAGTAAGCGTGTTTTGTCTTGGGTGATGAAATACATTAATGTTTTGACTCCTGGCCACTTACCCGCTGTATTTCAAGCTTGCTTCCTTTGTGGGACCTCCTTGCTTGTCTTTTCCACATACTCCTTTCCCCATCATCCTCATTCCAGTGATCCTTTGTGGTCATTCCTGGATGTCATTGGTTGAGATTTGAAAGATTGGTAACTTTGATGTCCATTGTCCTGTCTTTGTGTAGGAAATGGGGATGATGTCGGCAAATGGAAACCCACAATGCATGGGGATACTTGGACCCTCTTTAGCTAGTGTTCGCCTTTTGCTTGTGTGCTTTCTCTTTTGTTGTCTTGGTCTTGCTCCCTCCCGGGGTCTGGTGCTTGTTCTTGCATATGATGTTGGCACAGCTTGTGTATGAACAGTGCTTGAAGGAACTTAGTTTGGAGAATATAAGTTTGAAGGAAGATATGTGAGCTTCAAGCATCTGAAGGGCCATCACGTGGAAGACAAGAATGACTTATTGTTTGTGACTGCCAAGTAGCTAAATTGAGTCCGTGGGTGGGAATTCGAGGATTCAATGCCTGGGGAAAGAAAAACTCTCTTCTTATGGTTGTTAGAGATAGGATGAGCTTCCTTGCAGTGACCCTTTGGCTAGTATGTCAGGGACTGGATTCAGACATTGGTTGGATTTGGAGTTCAGCTGACAAGCTGAAGTATGAGAAAATTGGGATAACATCCCATGGTTAGATAACATCTTTACAGGGTAAGGTCAGCCCTTTAATTTCATTTTATCTTCTCCTGGACATGGTACCCTGAGTCTTTGACTGTTGTGTGCTGCATCCACCATCATGTGTTTAGTCTGCTGTCATTCCCTGGCAAGGACCCCTTTCCCTCTACTGATATTGGCTAAGTCCTCTCATTGATAGGCTCCTGGTAGTATGCCTCTGTTCACAACCTGCTGAATCAGCTTGCCTACGGCTCAGCTCTCTGTATGTGGCTTGGGAACTGATGTGTGGACTAGTCCTTTCCAAGGCCTGTGATTCCCTGAATCTGTGACTCTTTCCTTATTTGGTTTGGGGTCTCAGTGTTTATCTTGATTGAACAGTGGGTCCCACTGAGGGGATGGATCATGGAATATTCTCACCACTGTGTCCCACCTTTTCTTTTTCATTCTCTCTTTCATAGAATATTAATTTCATGACACATTCTCAGGAAATGCTTTTTGACCTCCCTGGCTTCACTAAACCTGTCCTGTTTGTCTTCTCCTCTTAGCTTTGTTCTCCTTTTCACCCAATCCAATGTCTAATTGCCACCAGTGAGGCCACTGAGCAATGCTTAGCTCCACAAGAGGCTGTCAGATCATAAAGGATGCTAATCCCTGCTTGTGTCCATGCCATTCCCATGTTTTAATGATGAATTACTCCCTAAAGGAGAAAGAATATATTTCCAATGAGGACTTTGGAAGTAATTTCTTGCTTTCATTATTAGAAAAAATAAAGTTCTATGGATTTGAGTATTGTAAAATATTTTACCACATGGTGTCTATCCTTCATCATTTAAAATAAAAATAGAACTATATAGGAAAGAAAAGTACAATGAAACAATTAAGTTCATTGATTCTTTCTTAAGTGATCTTGACTTACCCTCACCTGCCCAGAGAAAAGCTGGGCAGTGTCCCCAACAGTAGGAGTGAAAACCTAGCCATGCCAGACGCCCACAGCTGGTTGATTTCGCCTCTCATCCACGTCATGTCCTGGGAGCAGACAGGACTCATCAGCTGCTAGGCTGTGCCTATCAGCTATGGTCTGTGCTCCTTGCTAAACCTTTTGTCTTTATGGACTGAGATCCTTAACCTTTGTCACATCACTGACTTGGAGTATCTGCTCGATCACCTGGCAGAAGTGACACCAGCTCTGGAGTACCTCAGCCTGCTGGGGAATGTGGCATGTCCCAACGAGTTGGTCAGCCTGGAAAAGGATGAGGAAGACTACAAGAGATACAGGTGAGTATCCAGGGGTTTGAGCATGGTGTGAGAAGGAAAAATGACATCTTTGGGGAGATGATATTATACTCTTGGGTGCATAGTAGATGTCTGGTAAGTATCAGTAGCCCCTTCATGCTATATTAAACTTTCCCCCTTGGGTATCCTATAGCCAGAGTCTCCCTTTGTTGAGGGTAACAAGAGCCAAGAAACATGAAAAGATGTTGGATGGCCTTGGCCTGGCATTGACAAACTTTTTTGTAAAGGGCTGGATATTAAATATTTTATGCTTGGAAGTTCATATATTCTCTGTTGCAACTTTTGAACTCTTCCATTACAGTGCATAAGTAGCAATGAATGGGCTTTGTAATGTTTGTAAATGAATGGGCAATGCCATGTTCCAATAAAGCTTTATTTACAAAAACATGCAGCAGATCCATGGGCTATATTTTGCTGGCCCCTGCTCTGTGTTGTAAGATCTTCCTATCTGCTTCAGAGTCACTCCTTGGAGAGAGAGTACTTCCCATGAAAGTTTAGGGAGCTTATATACAATCCGAAGACAAAGTTCCATAACACCCATGACTTTGAGCTTTGATGGGCTCCAAAGTAGAAATGCTTTTCTTTCTTGTCTCTACTTCTAAACCATCTGCTTCGAAATACCTGATCCAAACACACTTCTCTTTAGGGAGTCTTTTTGATCTTACACGTTTTACTAACTCGTTTTATTTCTCCTCTTCACTTAGAATTCTGTATTGTCTCATTCTTGATTATTGTTTTGTAAATGTTTTGAATGATCTTTTCATAAGTGTAGCTTTTCTCTCCATTATGATGTAAGCTCTCATTAACACCCCACCTGAATCGATGTGGGAAGGAGGGGTGGAGGAAGGAAGGAAATATTAGGCAGGTAGGACTACTAGAAAGTAAGTGTGGGAGGATTAGGGAGAGAGGATAATGGTTTGAGAGGAACTGGTTCTATTGGGACTCAGTGACCCATGAAGGAATGTAGTTGAGGGCATGCTTTTTGTATAAAGACAAAGCTCTAAGAAATAGTGAAGGCTATTGAATATTGCATATTTAAAAAACATATACACACACACTACACATATACATGTTGGTAAGGGTACAGCAGAGATTCAGTTGTACTTCTTTATCAGGAAAGATTTTGAAGGAATCTTAGACTACTTTTAAGCCACCTTAGAATAAAGCTTCTATCCTTACTTTAAAAAAACTGTAATAAATCATTTTTCCTCATGAAGACTTGTATTTGGTGTGTGAGAGTCGATCTGAGTATGATTTACATTAGGAGAACTATGGTTAATATCCAGCAAGTGAAGAGTTAAAATTTCTAAATCAATGTCTTAACTTAATCACTTAGAACTTAATTTTCTTCTTTAAGTTACTCTTATCAGCTTTGGCATGTTTAACAGCTTGATTTCAAGTATGAAGGGGTCGTTTAAAACATATTTTATCTTCTGGCAGCAACTTACTATAAAATATATCTTAGAAGGTTCAGGAGGTCCAAGAAAGTTCTCTCAGTTAACTTTTTTAGTAAACCAAGCATTGTTTGGGAAATTCTCATTTGTTTTCTGACTTTTTTCTTTAGATTTCTGGTTTTAATTCTTGAAATTACCCACTAAATTTTATATATGTACATACACGTGCATGTGTATACATGTCTGTGTGTGTATATATGTCTGTGTGTGTATATGTCTGTGCATGTGTATACATGTGTATGCGTGTGTATACATGTCTGTGTGTGTGTGTATATGTCTGTGTGCGTATGTATATGTGTGTGTGTGTATGTCTGTGTGCATGTGTATATATGTGTGCATGTGTATATGTCTGTGTGCAAGTGTATATGTCTGTGTGTGTGTATATGTCTGTGTGCATGTGTATATATGTCTGTGTGTGTGTGTATATGTCTGTGTGCATGTGTATATGTCTGTGTGTATATATGTCTGTGTGCATGTGTATATGTCTGTGTGTGTATATATGTCTGTGTGCATGTGTATATATGTCTGTGTGCGTGTGTGTATATGTCTGTGTGTGTCTACATGTGTGTGTGTGTGTATACATGTCTGTGTGCGTGTGTATATGTCTGTGTGCATGTGTATATATGTCTCTGTGTGTACATGTGTGTGCATGCAGTTCACACACATGTTCATTCATTTACTCTTTCATGGGGTTGTATGTGAATTGAACCGTAAGCACATTTTTTTTTTCAGAATGAGGGTAATTAGACTGATGAAAATCTCCCACTCCACCTTACTCTATTCAGTCTCAAAGAGAAGGTTTATAAGGTTGTAAAAGAAAAAGAAAAGCTAATACTATTTTTTTTGTTGTTATTGTAACTAGTTGCATTTGAAGAAATACCCAGACCCATGGTGTAAGGGGTCAGATCAAAAGATCTGATGTAGAGTCCAGCTTTGCCAGTGGAACCTTTGCAATGGAGAGGACAGTTTAGATCAGTGACCCTTAACCAAGGCTCTACTTGTGAATCATCCAAGGCATTTTGATTCATTTAGTGTCAAATGCAGCAAAATAGTCAGTAGGTGACTTTGATGCTCAATTAAGAACTGCTGAATTACAGAGTATTTGAAGTCCCTGCCGGCTCTGACATTTTGAGGTATTGTCCTCCCCAGCAGTTACAGTTCCTCTTTGACCATCTCATGCCATTTTATATATTCCATCTTGTATATTTCTCTGACTGCTTCATATATATCAACATCCAGAGACTGGCTTCCAGAAAGTCAGGATTATGTCTTCTTGCCCTTTGAAGCCTTATCAATACTGAAAGTAGTGCTGGCCATGGAATAGGAGCTTGGTAACTGTTTACAAGAGGCAGCTTGAAATTACCCTTCCATCTGAGGAGCTGACTGCTTGTAGAGAAATGCAGGGCCCTTTGGGCACCTCGGATACCCGCTGCCTATTTGGAATTAAGTCCACTTGGATGTCAACAAATGCGGTTAACAAGCAAGGAACTATCCTTCAGAATCCACCCAAGTGTTGGTTGTTGGGTCATGATTCTTTAGGGAAGGCTTGGTTCTAGAAGAGTGATCCTTCTGGGCTGGCCTGGGTGCCCTCCAAGCATACCTTCCCCCCTACAGGTCTGTTACCCCATAAGCCATGGAGGGCTGGGGCTGCAGAGGCTGTGTGTTAACACATATGTCAAGGTTGCCATGAGGAGTTGGGTTCTAGGGGCCACACACAGCCGAAATCACATCTGATCAGAACCACCTTAGAAAATCTGTAAGTCCCCCATGACACCGGCAAAATGCTCACCCTCTGAGAGAAATAGGAACTGAGAACAGTGGAGGGAACATTCAATGTGGGCCCATCCAGTTACACGTCAACTGCACGGCCTCTGATGCTTGAGTGGAGTGGTAGACCTATCCTCTAGAAATTCTAAATTCTGTATTCCTTTCACTTACTTTTTATTTCTGGTTTAGCAAGCACCATCACCCTTGCAGTTGGATGAGATGAATGGGTGGATGAGGCAGTTCTGTTCTTATGGACTGTAAACAGCCCTGCTTTGTTCATCCTGGAGTTTGTGCTTCATTTGCCCCTGAGAAATTTTAGAGTTTCACAATAAGACTTCTGAATCCTGAGTTCCTGTGGCATTTGGGGTTCTACAAAGCCATGTAGGCACCTTTTGTTTCCTTTTGGTAAAATATTTTCTTTAGCCCTTCATCCACAAAGCGTGAGGTCTGCCTTCCTTCTAGCTGTTACCCAGAGCCCAATAGTAGGGCCTCTATGTAAATTTATGGGACATTTTCAGTAGAAAATTGCTTAAAAAATGAATGATATTTCTACAGTTTACTGTTTTTCACTTTAAGTACGTTTTCTGACAATATGTCTTCTATTAATCATTTAAGCAGTAGTAGGAGCCTTAAAGGAGTGTATTCAGAAGCAAGAACCCATGGTTCATTTAGTGCTGACTAAAAAAATTTCTTATTGATTGGCATCCTCTGTGGTTATGTGATGTAATATTTATAATATGTCACCCAGCCATACATCAAAACAAGTATGTCTCTTGTTGCATTTCCATGAGAGATGTTGATTTCAGAGAGGTCCGCCCAGTTTTAGGTCACATTGTGGCCAACCACTGGACCAGAAATGGGAAGTGGCCAGATTTATGGAGCTGTTGGAAATGGCCCCACAGATGCTTCTACTGATGCGTTCCTCCCCTCCCCCCACATCACCCCTTTTCCTTCCTCACTTACCCCCGTGCACCCAGTTGGATTTTCTTGGCACACGTCCCCACAGTAAAATGGGCTCATTAAATCTCCGTGTGAACATGAACATGCTACCAGGTTGTTGAGCGGTGCCCTGGTCCTGCTGGGGCAGGAGCAAAACCGAGCCTGGGGTTTCTCTGTGCCATTCATCACAGCTCATGGCTGAAAAACGTCCATTGCCATGTTATTAGAGGCGCCGAAACCTGCCCCTGCTTTGCCATGTGTACACGCTGGGCTGCCATTTTGGACTGAATGTTGAATGGAGGTGCTGGACCTGAAGGCCCAGCAACCTTCAGGACTGGGGCAGGGAGAGAGCGGGGAAGCCGAGCTGAGCTGGGGGACCACTGTCGTACTAAGGATCCCCTTGATGCCTCCGGTGGACTTGAATACTGGCCAGACAGTGAATCCAGTGTGGGGAACTTGGATGCCCAGGACGGTCTATTTCTTGTCTTCCTTTTTCATTCTTGTCTTTCCTCTTACTACAGGAAAGGCGGTAGAGTGGAGGTCAAATGGCGCACAAGGGCTAGACCTCAGGCATCAAATAAGGGAGTTGGTCTCATGGCCTCTGAGCATTCCTTCCTTCACTAAATCTTTCTGTCACTAAATCTTTTATTCTCTCCTGCCACTGCAGTCTCTGGTTGGCCTCTCCTTCCTCTCTCCTCCTCAGTAGCCCCTTCTGTATTCCTTCCAGCTTGAAATTATTTAAAACATGATACCCTTTCTTTGTTCCCTCCCAGGGAGCAGCCTGCCCAGTGTCTGTCTCACTCAGCCAAGGGGAAGGAGGGAGGGACCCACCGTCGTCCCCCGGTCGTCCCAGGCTACCACCCGGTTTCCCAGCCGTAGAGGAGCTGTAAAACTTGTGGCTTACATAACCCAGCGAGCATTCTCCAGCTAATCTGCAATCTGGGCTTTGAAGATCACAAGAAAGCAAAGGTCACGACCCAGAGATCAAAGTGACAGAAGCCCACAGAGCAATTGCTGGTTACCCTCTATCGAGGGCCTTGGTCTGTCCTGTGGGTGCATTGTTTGCAGGGAGACTTCAAACGTGCTGCCGGTGAGCTCTGAGGGAAGTCGGCTGGCCTTGGCCGGTTGTCAGGCCTTCATCAATGCAGTAGGTGAGCTCACCTCGGCTCATTAGAGGGAGAGCACTGTCATCTCTCCACTCACAGTGTTTGTTCATTACTCCGTGGTCTTTATTGACTTTTCTTCTCGGTTCTCCTTTACCTGGAGGTGTGAGGGGGTGGTTACACGAGGAAATTAGAGTAATGAGAGACAAAGGAGGATGTGGGTGTATTTATTGTAAATTAACATGGAGGCACATAGGAATTAAGCAAGCTGAAGCTTCAAAGAGGCTGGGGCGGCAGGCAGCCCCTTCCCTTCGTGGCACAGATGGAGAAACTGAGGCTCAGGCAGGTGGCAGAGACTGAGCCAAGATCACACAGCAAACTAAGCCCAGAGGCCGGGCTCTTTCCTCTGCCCCATTAGTCCCCGTGGTTTTTTGTCGGGAAGACCTCCCTTTTGTAATTTTCTCCCCCCACCGCACTTGAAAGTTTTGGTCTCTTCCATAAGCTGCATTGAAGCCACTGCTAACTTTTTAAAATTCGTCAGACATGTAGCTGTTGATCAGTGCTTTTGATCAGCATGAGGTAAGCAGTGTTACCAAACAGGGTTGATGTCATGCAGTCAAGAGCAGTGAAGCTTGATGTTTTGTTGGCGTGTTTGCGCTTTTCTGTTAAAGGTTGTGAAAGGTTGAGAGCAGTTTGTGGATCACCTTTTGCTGCCCTCAGGGGCCCCAGGTGGGGCACCAGTCACCCCTACCACGTCTCCCCACTACCCATGCATGGGAGCAAGAAGGCAACAAGAAACAAGAGGAAGAAGCATGGATTGCTATAAAAGGAAGTGGGAAAAATCCCAGTTGACCCCACATCTAGTTCCCTCTGAATCTGAAAATTTGGTGTCTGTTGAATAGAGCTTCCTCAGAGGAAACATGGCAGCCAGCCCCAGGAGTGGAGACCAGGAGATCTGTCATGGCGTTTCTGTGGTTGTGCAAGGGGCCTGGGGAGTAGCCATATCCCCCGGGAAGCAGATGTGGGCAGGGGACAAGGGCATCCTCTCTTCCCTTTGAAGTCTAGGTGAAACATGCCAGAGCTTTTGGATTTTGGTAGAGAAAATTGATTTGGGAGCAAAAAAACAAACAAAAAAGCCTCTCTGCTGTTGCTTTTCTCCCCCTACCAGTCGTAGGTGTCTCCTTAGGGAAGTTCTTTCAGAAAACGAAGCATCCTTTATTTAAAGAGAGAGAACGCGAAAAGCTCTGTGTGCGGGTCTCATTTTTAGAGAATCTGTTTGCAGTCAGAGACAGATGGGTCTTTGAACACCTTGCCGGGGTCCCTGGTCTCCTCTTGATAACCTCACCTTCCATATCACAGCCAGGAAGGCCCCTGACTTCACTCCCTACCCCTCCTGGCCTGGGGCCTTCTCCCAGCCACCTTGGGAAGGTCAGGAAAATTGGCGTTGCCCTCTGGAGCTGGGGACGTGAGCCTTAGAACTTAGACGGATCTCTTTTCATTAAGCAGTGCCCTGGCTTAACAAGCAGTTTTATAAATCTGAAGCTGTCTCCGGGTGCCGCAGGATTTATAGATGGGGGTTTCTGCCATAAAGTGGTTTATGATGGCTGCCTTCTGTGTTATTAGTAGCTGTCTCTTCCTTCAACCATTGCTGTTTGATAATAGCTTTAAAACACCCAGAATTACTTACCTGCAAGCCCCATTCCCGATAGCCCCTGTTGACAGTCTGAATAAGTTTACTGCCCTTTTGTTGTACTTTACCTTCAAAACAAACTGATTGAACCATCAATAGCTCGTGGAAGCTGACAGAGGCATGTCATCTGGACTAGCCCTGGTGATTGCAGGTTATCTGGGGGAGTTAACCTTCCCGCATTGTTAACTGAAATGTTTTATGTACTATGCAACTTTAGGATACGGCTGTGATAACCCCAGTAACTAAGTAATACATCACAGTAAAGAGATTTTGGTGCAACAAATAACCCTGGATTAAATTTACAAGGGTTGAATTGATATTGTAAAAGCCTTCATTCTGTGGCTTCGGGAATCCTCTCTTGTATTTTTATGGCAAACTTGTATTATACTCAGAATTGAAGCTACAGCTTTTGACACCCTGACATGACCTAGAACAAAGGGAAATAGATCTCCCAAGATCAGAATGGGACAGGCAGGCAGAAAGCCCACTGGACTTATCCCTTGGCAATAATGTTTGGAGCCAGGTCCAAACCACCAAGGGGCAGGAAGGTCTGGTAGATGTGGCTGCCATCTGGGTGCTGGGTACCACAGACATTGGAGCAGGACGGACCATTAGCAGAACTGGGAAGGAGACTCTTGGCTGCCTTACCAACCTCATAATTCCAAAACTGTTATTCCTTATGGTGTTATTTTCACTTGGAGAGTGGTTCTCAGCAGGCCTAGCAGCATCTGCCTCACCTGGGAACTTCTTAGAATGTAAATTTGAGACTTCATTCCAGATGTAGTGAATCAGAAACTCTAGGGATGGGGCCCTGTGATGTGTGTTTCAGCAAGGCGTCAGGGGTGGGGGGTGCTGATGCTCCCTCAAGTTTGAGAACAGCTGTGCTAGAATATAAGCTCGTTGAGAGTAGGGACCTTGTCTGTTTTGTGCATCACCTTATTCTCAGCACCTAGTGCGTTTCCTGGCAGGTGGTAGCTTCTAAATATTTGTTGGGTGAGTGAATGTGTAAGTAAATGAAAGAAGACATCTCTTAAGGGACAAACTTTGGGCCCTGAGCTGAGTCTCAGACTGATCTATTTGGGACAAGCCTTCCTAGTATCCCTCAAACATCTTTAAGCATCGGCCACTCGGAAACCCCAGGCTGGCCAACAGGATGGGAGTCAAGTCACCCCTAGTTTCAGGGGTGACTGGCAGCCTATTTCATGGCGTTTCTTGGGTCGTGAAAGAAGAGTGCTCTGAAAACAGCAGCTCTTTATCATCTAAAATTTTTCAACTAGCTTAAAAGCCAGCACTTCTCTCTCTCTCTCCTTTGATTTCAGGGCTGTGATCCAAAGTGGGGCGAAATGACAGCATGCTGTCTGTTGTCACCGTGGTTCCTGCCAGCCCCGTGAAGACGTCTTTCATTCCATCATTAAACACTGGCTGATTTTCTAATACCGGTGTTTTCTTCACCTGAATATTCATCTTTTCCCACCCTACACTTAGTGGGTGTCTTTACTCCTTTGAGCGTCACTCCTGACATATTGTTTCCGTCTGTACATGTCTTTATTTGAAAGACTCTGTTGTCATCAAGACTCTGCTGCTACAAGCGGAAGATGGAAGTTTTCTCTGACACTGATGGAGGCCAGTGGGAGTTCTCCTGGAGGATAGAAAGGTCATTTGGGCCTTTGTAGAACTGTTCTAATTTAGGGGAAGCACAGGCGGCATTCTGAGAGGGAAAAGAGAGGCTTGGCGAGAAGCAAGAAAGAAGGTAATGTGTAGTTTGAAGCCAGGGAGGAAGCAGGAAGTAGACTGTCAAATTTCCAGGACCTCAGATGTTGGTGTGGAGGTTTCTGGGGAGGAAAAGGAGCCCACAAAAGAATTAGAGGATTCTGACTTTAAAATAAAAAAGTAATATGAAGGCTGTGAAGAGCTGTTGTCTCTGGCATTTGAGTAATCAGCTGAGTCTTTCACCTGGACAAGCCTATGCGAGACCATGGGGTGATGTGAGACCACCTGATGAATGGGGGAGCTGGCCTTGGGGACCCAAGGCTCCACTGAGGAGGGAGGCCTGCTCATACCCCAAGTAACATTTGCACTGAGGAAAAGCTCAGTGCGTGGAGACTGCTTTAAGGGTTTGGTGCTTTGAAGCCTTCTTGAGTTTTCCTGTTCCTCTTTCTTTGTGCTCTCAAAGCTGCTTTGCACATCACCTCAGACATAGTACTTAGCTATGCAGATGTGTGAGTCCTTCTTCCCCATCACCCTGAGGACCCCTTTAAGAGCAGGAACCATGTTGTAAGCACCTCTGTACACCTAGGGCCAGGCACGTGGTAGGTGCTTAAGAAATATTTGTGCCACTGAAATGAACTGGTATTTGATGGAGTCCATTCTAATGCTACTTTCCAAAATGGTGTGAAGGCGAGAAAAAAAAAAGCTCTCTGCCTTTGAGAAGCATATAGTTTAAGTGAGGACATTAATTGAACACCAATAAAACAAAAAACAATAAAATGTTAGACTGTAGCATGCTAAAAATGCCTCCTGGGGGTGCTGAGAAGGGAGAAAGCAATGTAGGCTGAGGGTGCAGGAGAAAACTTCCTGAGGGCTGGGATTTGGAAGATGAGTGGATGCTGAGAGGCTGGGTACAAGGAGAAAAAGTCAGAATCCCATGGAGATGATGTGTTACTCTTGACATCGGATACTCACCTCTTCTTCCTAATAAGCAGGACAGGGTCTAAACACTTGCTCCTTTGATTGATGGAGTGTGGGGGCTTGATGGAGAGCATGTGGGTTAGTGACTGTCCCTGGAGAAGGAGGCATATAGGCAGGTGTTTATACCTTTTATGTATTTATGTGTATGTTTATGTACATGTCTCCTGGGCAGGTGAGTCTCCTTGTCAACTCCACAGGATAGTTCCCCTCGAGGATAGTTCATCACACAAGTAGTCAGTCATTGGGTTATCCTTGGAGACGATAATGGATCTCAAAGACACATTCCAGGGGAGTGGAGGCCATGTACCATTTTTTTTGCTTATTAATGTCCCCTAACAACCAGTTCCCCTCGCTTCTCCTTGATGGAGATAATCTTCACAGTGCCAGTGGAGAAGCAACTCAACGATCATGGGGAAAAAAGTCCTCAAGACTCCTGTTGGATTCCTCAAGGAAGCGCTTCTCAGCTATATGTGTTCCTTACTTCTGTCCCAAAGTTGTCTGGGTTATTATTATTGTCTGGATGGAAATTAAAGTCTCTTGTCTCACCTTCAAAATGAAGATGTGTTGTTATCTCAGAGATGAGAATGATATAGATGACACCTAGGAATGGCAATGACATAAATGGTATAATCAGGTTGTAGGTTATTTTCACTGAGATCTTGTGTAGCAAAGATGTTGGGTCCATTTTTCAGAATGGAAGAAGGTACACACATTGATAGGATCTTATTGGCTGATCGAGGTGGGGTGTGTGTGCGTGTGTCTGTGTCTGAATATCTACCTTTGAGTCAAGAGCAACCAGAAGTGTATATTTTGAATGATTAGTTGTGTATCTGTGTAAAATAGAACCATTTGGATTTCCCGAAAGAGTGGCTGTTCATTTTTTTGTGTGAAAGAAGAGAGGAGAAGCAGCAGCCAAGATCTAAACCTCTGAAGACCGAATGGTGTCGTTTCCTGCACATCAAATTGCGTGAAGCTTTGAGGCCGTCACCCCAGTCTTCCTGAGTTATCTCTGGCTGTTGTCTTCCAGATGCTTTGTTCTGCACAAACTGCCCAATTTGAAGTTTCTGGATGCTTGGAAAGTAACCAAACAAGAACGAGAGGAGGCTTTGGTCAGAGGCGCGTTCATGAAGGTGGTGAAGCCCAAGGTAAGCTCTCTACTCACTGCTCTTTGCAAGGATTTATGCCTCACCTGTTGGGTACTCTTTGAACACAGAGGAAGTCCTCTTATGTGTTCAAAATGTAGGAGGGATCTCATACCAAGATTTTATCTATGGATACACCGTTGGCCAAACAAGAAGTAGGACTGTGTATAAACTGGGTCTACCTGTGACCCAGCCTAGGGGACTTCATTGGTAAGGTGATTTCAGGCAGATGGCTCTTGTACCAATAAAGCAGCAGCATACACAGCCCAATGGTGATGTCCCCGGGGAGGATTTCGGACCTCCCTGAAGATGTTTTATTTACAAGGTGGGGCCTCTACAGGTCTGGAGCTGAGAAATGAGAAAAAGGAAAGCATTGGGCATTTACTATTTCTCAGGGGAGGTAGGATTCCTCTAGTGCCTGAGAGGGGCCCCTTCTTTCTTGGGACCAAAGGGTCGCGAGAGGAGAGTGATTTTCTCTTGTCCACAGGTGAGGGCTCAACAGCTCTTGGAACTGTTGTTGGCAGGGAAGGTGATTTTCCTGACAATGTGATCTGGGACTGGTGTGTATTTCCTTCGTGTAGCTCATGGGAACACTGTTTACTGACCTTTGCTTCACCAGCTGAGTCGGCTTCGAGGCCTTGGGATTGAATGTGGTGTCATCTTAATAACAGCATTGATGAAGCAGGAGAGATTTGGCTCGGGGTCTTGGATTCAGACACAAGGAGATTATTAAAGACATGGGCTTGGGAGGAGCTGGGGTCCTTCAGTGAAGCCTGAAGCTGGGGAATGGACTTGATGACCCCTTTGGAGGTCTATCACTGCTCTGGAGCTCTGTGGAGCTATGATCACTTCCTGTGGGATCCTAGCTCATGTGTTGAAAACACTGGCCCAGAAATCCTTGAGGTCTTGTTTGTCCTCACTGATTGACTTCGAGCACTTTGCACATGCATTGGAAATGATTAAGAGGGAAAGAGGAAAAAACAAACAGAACCAAAACAGAAAAATGAAACCTCTTCCATCAAGTTGCTCAGCTGGCAGCAGACCTCAGGCCACTTTCTTTCCCTGAATCCATGAGGTGCAACTTATTTCCCATTATGCTGAATAAAATTGCTAACAGTTGTGGAAATATACAATATGGAGAGTATAATACTGGCAGATAAATGTATTATTACCTGTTTCAGCATGTGGGAAATTGAGTGATTCGTTTCGTAGCTATTAAAGTATTAACAGTTTTCCTTATGGAGGCACCGACTTGATGTATTGCTCTTGACTGCCTTTAGTTATTCCAGCTTTTGTGATTTTGTCCAAATGAAATAATTTATTTCTTGGCCTCCTTTTTTTTTTTTTTCTTTCGGTTAAAAGATTCCAGAGACAGCCAGTATCACCAAATCAAAGTACAACAAATGGACTGTTTATAATATCTTGGGTTCCTGCCCATCCTGCATTTCTCACCGTCATGTATACATGCATTTTATAGAATAGATGCTATTTCTCCTGCTCTCATTGTCTTTGACAAGAAAGCTCTGGAAATCTGGAGGGGTCGTAAAGAGAATCGCCATCCTGTTGGGGTGGGGTATGTGTGGTGCCCACTACTGTTCTAAGGTTCTTTGTGTCCAGATGTGTGAGTGCTCACATAACCTTCTAATGTGGAAGGAAGGGAGCACTGGCTTACTATATCTCTTACAGCACTGGCTGCCCAAGGCACCAGCTCCTAATTGCCGGAGCCAGCGCTTTACCTGTGTGTCTGACCGCAGAGCCCACATTCTTCCACTCTGATCTCTTACCCCTGGAGCGCTGAGCTCACTCTTCTCCCTGTGCATCTCTCCGTCCAAACAGAACCTCCAAGGAAGGCCTAAGTGAAGAGAACAGGCAGCAGCAGGACTGTTCTGTTGGAGTAGAGGTGGGGGGAACTGAGGTCCTCCCCTGCCCCTGCAAGTGGGGAATGGCTCCTTCACACCCAACAGTAGCTGGTTCTCTGCGTCATTAGTACCATCAGCAGAAATGCTCTTCAAAGCTCCAAATCAGTTTCTGATCAGTTACAGAATTAACTCGTGTTTGTGCGATTGACTCTACCATCTTTACTAACTGTATTAAGCTTTGAAATATCCATTAATTATTTGGGGAGAGACAAAAATACTCTGACAAAGCATGAGGACCTTTGGTGGTTATCCTTTTGTAGCATCCCATGATTTCCGAAGTGGAGAGGGCTTCAGAACTCACCTGGTCTGTGCTCTCATCTTATGGGCAAAGGCACTGGGAGAGGGCATAGTTCCCTAAGGCCCCACAGCCACTCGGAGGCAGAACTGGGACCAGAACCCAGCCATCTGGGCTCCCAGCTAAGTGTTCTATTTACACCGCGAGTGATCCTTTAAGGGCACTAGAGGATTCCTCTGTGTTCCTGGTTTCATATCAAACTGTATGCCTCTTATGAATGGCAGGAAATTCCCTTTTGTCTGTTGTCTGCTGGGAGATGCGCTGGTACTTTTCTTGCAGATAGAAAGAGGCCAAATGAGCTCCTTGCTGAATTAATAAATTGGTGTTAAAAAGGCTGGTTCTCGCCTGCTCACAGTATGTACAGACATATGTTTGTTCCTTGCAGGTGTGTATATATGCTTTCCATCTCTGTGTATATATACATATGTATGTTCTGGGAGGTATGTGTACACCCGGAGTCGACTCCTAAGTGGAGAGCAATTTCCTCTCCGTGAATTGCCGACTCTGTGCTGAGCACACTTGGTGAAGACCTATTTTTCATCACGGACTCGGAATCTCAAGTTGGCTTCTGTCCTTTCCGAGGCAGTGGCGGCCTGTTTTGCTTATTCGGCAGAATGCTCTGATGGATGATCAAGGGGGCCGTGATTTGGGGAGCTGTTTTCATTTTATTCCTGACATAAAGTGTTTGGGAGAATGGAAAGTGCCTCTCCAATCACAGCCCTTGCCTTGGAGGCAGGGAACGGGCAGTCTGGGTGTTCTCGGCTGACGCAGATGCAGAAGCATCCCGCAGCTCATAAACCCCCTAAGTCACAAAGGTTTGATTTGGTACCTGGCAGGCCCGGCGCTTGATGTGCGAGCTGGCTCTTGCTGCCTCTCACGATGACACATTTCTCCTTCATGGCTGCCTTTTGGCTTTTGTTGTTTGAAAGCTGCCTTCTGTCTGAGCTCTGATTGTTCTACAGAAAGATGCTGTCATTCATTAGGAAGTGATAGCTGATGTTCCAAAGGCTCTTCTAGACCCTGTGTGTGTGTGTTTAGTGAATGGACCTACACCAGCTGGGCTTTGCTCATTTCCCGAAATTTGAAAGAAAATATATATCTCTGTCGAATATTCGCCATCAGATCATGCCGTTGTGAATGCAGAGAGCACCAAGCTGGAGGCAGAGGAGGTGGTAGCCCCCAAAGAATGGCTTCTGTAATGACCAGACTGTGACCCTCCTTGCTGCTCCAGGAAACGTAGATCAAAGCGGTGCAGAAGCCTGTCCAGGAGGGCGTGCGTGGTGGGCATGCCAGCCTTGCACATCAGAGAGACAGTGCATGAATCCGACAGTCAGAATTGCTTAATTATGTCCTGGCTTTGTAATTATTCATCCCTGTTCTGGCAAAGAGCACAGTTGTCATTTCTTTGACATAATTATTTAAAGCTGAGCCCTCTTGTTTACAAGTACATATAGGAAGTTGGCTACCAACAGTTTAATCTTTGGAATCTTATAGAAGTGGTGGGAGGAGCAGTTACAGGGCAGCTGGACTGAGAACCTCAGCCTCTATTAGAAAGTGTTTAGGCATGTGTGTTTTTGCTTGTAATCATGGCCATTCTCTTATAGGTAAGATAGGGTCATAGGTTTGTGTCAATGTGTCCTTGAAAATATGGCATCCGTGTCTTTATGTGGGCACGCCTGGGTTTCCCATCATGAGTAGCTTGTGTATTTGTATAATTTTGCATTGTTATGCATATTTGTGTGTGTGTGTGTCTTTGGGTATTTTTCTTGGGGGGACGCACTGTGGAATGTGTGTGTGAGAGAGAGAGAGAGGAAAAGGGGAAGGGAGGAAAGAGGGGAGAGGTAGATGTGATGTGTTAAAGGAATAAACTTGTACCTTTGGAAATCTTTTTTATTCTTGTCCTTAAACTGAAAGTTGAAAGCTATTTGGGTCCAAGGACCACCTGCTTCCCTGACTATACTACACAGTCCTGTTCTTGACACTTGGAATTGGGCCCAAACTTTCCTGGGTACCTTTAGTTTTTTCCATCTGTGTCTGTGTTTTTGGATTTCCATGAAAAAGGCAAACTAGGATAAAGACAGGGAGTGGAAACATCTGGAAGCCCGCTCTTTGTCGGAATGAGGCAGCTGCTCACCCACTGGGTGTCAGCTCCATGAGAACAGAAACTTGGTCTTGTTCGCTCCTGTATCTCCAGGTCCTGGTCTATCACAGAGGCTCAGCCAATACTCGTCAAAACAATAAACTGTGAACAGAGCATGTTGGAAGATCCATCACAAAAGGTGGTCCATTTGTTTTCTTGCCTCAATATGGTCCACTGCAAAAGCAGGGAAGGGACTTTAGCCTTAAGAAAATGTAATAACTTGGATTTGTGTGTTGACAGCAAAGAGGGATTCTGGGTTGCATATTTGTTTTTCCAAAGGATTTACCCTGGGATTAGTTATGATGGCAAAACTTACAGCCACCGTGATCCCCAGGGCCATGGTGTCTCTGTGGGACAGCTTTGCTGGGGTGGGGGCAGGAGTGCGATCCCAGCTCTCTGTCACTGCTAATGTGCTCTCTGAGTTCTTCTCTCAGAACTCATCTGCTCACATTAGGGATTTTAGGGGAAAAAGCAGCTTTTCTCAGAAAACGTGTTGGGATAGTCCATAAGCCTGTGGGTTGTTAAAATGAGATTTTCCCTGCCTTAGCTGCTCTTGTACTTTTTGTCTCTGCCATAAAGGAGCACTGCCTCATGGCTTGTTTGGTTTACTTATTGTTTTTTATGCCTAGCCTAGTTCTTCACTAAGCGCGACCTTGTTCTAAAGCACAGTGTGTATATCTTTCATATATTCTCTTACCCCATGTAGCCAATTGCAAACATGTGAAAGGTTATCTGAAACTACCTCTAGATAGATTGCAATTACTAACATTTATTCTATACTCAATATTTTTAAAAATAAGCATTTTACATAAAGCCAGGGTAGGCCTGTAAATAAATACTGTAAACCACATGAACACAGTTAAGTAGGCATTAAGCCAGTATACGTTGAAAGTTCTCTACTGTGCCAAACAGTCAGAAGAAAACTAAAAATGTCGATTGATTTTCTAGATATTTCTAACCACCTGAATATGTTAGTGTCTTATGGTTCTTTTCTGTTTTCACACAGATGTTTCTCGTCTAGAGGCATATTTAGATTCTATTTCCAGTTACTTTATGGGAAATTTTGAGGGGAGGAAAAATTTTTAATTAATTTCTTTTTTGGAAGATGCATAGGCGCTGTGTTAAAAACAACTTCAGACGCCAAAAATTTGCAGTTTGTTTGTTTTTCGTTCTTCTTTCTGATTTCACAGTTTGCCACATTCATCACTTAAAGGTACTGTATTTCTTCATCTTTAGCAGCATGGCATCCTGTGTCTCAGATAAATGCTTTCAGAGTATTGCGTTTTGGAGACAATGTTGGTAGCTTTTTATGGCTTTGCTTTTGGATAGCAGCCCTCTGAAATCAGAGGTAGACTGTTGCAGGGAAGTTGTGTCTCCAGCACCCTAGCAAAACTTGTGCATGGAAAATTGAAACCACAATAGAAGGAAAGTGAAATAGAACTGTAGGTGATGGTAGCAGCCTCTGAGAGCCACGTCCAGAAGTCCCTGGGGCCTGGCCAGTTTCTGCGCACATAGTAGGCAGAACAGCAGTGTCTCTGTTGTAGTCATTGGCTTTCACTGCCCCCCGATGGCCCAGCTCCACATTTTTCCTCTTTGTGGCCTCCAGCATGCTGGCTTTTGTCCAAAGATGTTTGGACAGACACATGCCTAGAGGATCATAGAAGTAAGCAGCACTTTTTGGGGAATGAGATAGGTGTCTCCAGCATACTCTGTACAGCCTCTGGAACCTACCCATTGGGAGAAGTGTGGTAGATTCATTATTTGTCTAAAATTGTTCCTCTCCCTCTGCCCTTGCTGTGGCTTCCCCTCTAAGAGCGGGGTATACCTCTCGATCCCTTTACCTTTGGACTTGGCCATGGGGCCTTTTGGCCAATGGGATGTGAGTGGAAGTGATAGCACGCCAACTCTAGGCCAAGGCCTCATGAGGCACCACGTGTTTCCACTCACCCCTCTTGCACACCTGCCATTTGCTGTGGAAACCACGTGAGACACACGTTGAGCAGACACACGTTGAGGTTAAAGCCTGAAGTAGAACCACCCCAGCCACCCTCAGACCTCTGCACACGAAAGATATGCTTGTCATAAGCCACTGGGACTTTGAGGAGCAGTGTTACTGCAGAAACCTGAGTAATAGAAGGACTGTCCATGCTCACATTCTGTCCTCTGACACTTCCCTGACCACTTGAACCAGGGCTCTTAACTGAGACACAACTTGGGGTATAGTGAAGTTCACAGCAGTTTTGGGTGTCACAGCATCAACTTTGGTAGGCTTTCTGGTTGCTTCACTAATTAGGATCGAAGGCCAGCCTCAGGGTCAGCTGGCTGCCTAGCGGTGCATTAGTAGTGGCGATGACACTTTCCTAATATGTGAGTCAAAGCAACATCTAGCACATATTAAGTGTCCACTGTGTATTAGATATTGTACTAGCAACTTAATATTATCCCTAAATTTCTCTTTGAACTTTAATCTGCAAGTGATGATCAGAGAACTTACATACATCCCTTAAAATTACAGAGCGATGTGGAATCAAGTTCTTCCTCAGGTCTCCTTAGGCCCCTAAGCTCATGCCCTTTTTCCTGTATACCTTAAATTTCATCATCCAGACATGGAGAGATGATGAGAGGCAGGGTAGAAGAGCAGGAAGACCAGGACATGGAAGCAAGCTGGAGGTAACTTTGTAATTTTCAGTTGTGACCTCACGACCGTTCCCTCCAGCCCATTTTGGTGAAATGTGTGGGCTAGGCAGAGAATTGCAGGAGCCAGGAGGTGGAGGGTTCTGTTGATTAGGCCAAGTTTTCAACTTAATTTGAGGCTGAGGAGGAACCTTAACAGGGTTCAAAGTGGGAGGAAAATATGCACAGGTCTGTTTGGATCCCTGGGTATTGAGGGGAGGGGACACTAGTGCTCCGTGCACAGCAGGTGTTTGGAAAGATGTACAGAGGCAGCTGCCGGCCCACGGTCACCCAGGATGCGGAGCACCCAGGCCAGTGTTGGTGCTCAGGTGGCCACACAGGTCAAAGAGCTGGAGCCCAGAGCCCTCCCCTGACCACAGGGAGGGGTCTGGGTGGTAGTAAGCAGCTCAGCTCCTGGAATGAGAAAGCCGATGGCTGTCAGAGGCCCAGCAGTAACTCACCTGGCAATGGGTCTCTAGCATTCTAAAAGTTCCTTGACATGTTCTTTCCTGAAAGACCCTGTCCCCCATGGTATCAGCTGCCTTAGTTTTAAGGAATGAATTTAAGCCTTCTTAACTGAGCCGTGAGAAGCCCTCATTTGTGTGATCTCTGGTAATGATTGAGATGGAGCCTTAATAGCCGATTATGTCTGTAATCTGTACATTTCCAGCCTGACATTTTCTTGATCCACTTTAGAAGATGGTTTTTGGTATTTTCCTTTTGCAATTTAGTTTTTTTTTTTTTAATTATTTTTAAAAATTAAGCTTGGCGGGAAAGAGAAGAGGAGAAGAGGAAAATAAAGATGCTTCCTTAAGAAAGTGTGTTCTCAAAGAATAAAGTCGGGGTGCTGATTTCAAGTTACCCTTGTTTAAAGCTCACATCACCCTGTGTTCTATGTGCAGCTCAGGGCTTGGCAGGGAGCCGTCCTCCTGCGGCAGGTGCATCGGTCATCTGGGGCAACACCTACCCTTAACATGCTTTACTCCCCTTGATCTCCCCCCGCCCTGCCCCCAACACACACACACCCTCTCACACATCCTTTGCTTTGAGCCTTTGAGCCTGATGATTCCAGGCCGGTGATGAGAAGGAGCGGGTTGGAAGTACCCACTTGTCTAGAAGAGGAGAAAGGCCAGTGACTGGGGTCTGAGTGAGGGGAGGATCATGATGGCCTCAAGTTCCCACCCTCAGCCAGTTCCCGGGGACTTGCTCTCTACCCTTCTGACCTCTGTGGCTTCATGAATCTGTGCCTTGCTTAGAAAGTCCCTTCTGGACCCATGGCAACATCAGATGGTAGGGACTAAACCCTCAGGCGTACAGGCATCTTTGAAGGCAAGGAGGCCCGCAGGACTCACTAGGGAAAAGTCATGAACGTCGCTCTGAAGCTAACTTTGATTACGTGTTAATACTACTTACAATTCCATGGCTAAGAGAAGAGGAGAAGATGAAGATGCGTAGTCTCAATTTCTGCTCTTGAGTTCTGATTATTTCCAAACTGCCTGCAACTAATAGCAGGTGTACTCATTTGCTAGGGCTGCCATAACAAAATACTGGGTGGCTTTAAGCAGTAGGAATTCCTTTTCTCACAGTCCCGGAGGCTCCAGTTCCAAGATTCAGGTGTTAATGGGATTGGTTTCTTCTGAGGCCTCTCTCCTTGGCTTGCAGGTGGCTGCCTTCTTGCTGTGTATCCACGTGGTCACCTTGATGTGCGCATGCATCACTGCTATCTGTTTGTGTGTCCAGACGTCCTCCTCTTGCAAGGACAGGACATATTGGATCAGGGCCCACACACTGGCCTCATTTTAGCTCTTTAAAGGCCCTGTCTGCCAACATTCTGAGGTACTGGGGGGTTAGACTTCAACACAGAAATTTGGGGGGAGGGGACACAATTCAGCCCCTAATAGCAGACAAGAAGCGTGAACTTCAGGAAGAATATATATGAGAAAACTCATGTAAGCTTAGTGATGAAAGGCACGTCTCTGATACTTAACATTTACTTGTTCTTTTCATTGTCCCCAAAAGCCTATGAAGCAAAATCAGTGGATAGAATAAAGTAGCAGGATAACCTTAGGTTATCTACCTTGATCAGAGGTAAAAGTCTTCACAGAGTTTGATTGAAATAGAAATTTGATCTGTTTGCCTGAGAGTGGCTGATATATACTTCTCAGGGTCTCATCCAGGTGAGTGCCAAGCAGGTATGCACAGGTAATTGCCAGGATTAGTGGGGCGTTTCAGTAACGGCACCTCCCCCCACACAGCAGTCTGAGTGAGGAGCCTGATGCTCAGAGCAGAGCTTCATCTCATTAAAAAAAAATTACCCCGAGGGGTGCCCTTTGCCCCAGATGGTTCCTCGAGGAGTAAAAAGAAGCAGTTTCTTGTTATGAGGGAGAAGAGTCCTGACACATGTCCACTGGTCCCTGCCTGTTTCTCCAGAGTTTATTTCCCCCTGTTGAGACCTCCAGGAACATTCAGTTCCCAGGTAGCTGTTGGATCCTGCTTGTGAGGTGGTTCCAAGCCTCTAGGAAGTGTGGTTTTGCCTCTTCGTTGTTTTGTCTACCTGTGGTCTCCGGGGCTGACTTCTGGGGCCCGGGGTCCACACTCCGACTCTAGAGGCGTCATCACTGCCCCCCTGACCAGGCAAAGTGATGTTTCACAGGCATGAAGGGGCAGGTCTGCCCTTGGGGTCCTTGAAGGCTGATGGTGCAATTAGCTCTTTTATTTGCGTCGCTGCTCCTTACAGTAGAGTGTCTTAGATTAACAGCCAGGGCACCATCCATAATGCACAGATGCTCTGTAATTGGGGCTTCCTTTGATGTTAATTTAGCGAAGTTCAGTGCTATTGTCAGTGATAGCAATTATGCTCAGCCTTTTCACCAAGGACATTTTAGGATAATTTTATTTTTCATGTGCATTTTAAAATATGGCAGTAAATTTTGAGCTATATTACCTGAATTAGAACTCATTATTTCTTTTCAGCAGCCAACCAGTGCTCTCTGTCTAGTCTCCAAAGCTTATCTTTATTTTTCTTTTTCGGAGTGGGGAATTTTAAAGTGGGGCTTCTACCTCATATGAAGCTTTTAAGTCATGGGTGGAATTCAGAAGTGAGCCTTTTGGTTTTTTTGTTGGCATTTTGAATTGTCACAGAGGCTATCTGGCTTAGTGACCGCTCCCATGTCTTCTTTGGCCCATTTTTATTCATTCTTTCCCATCACCCAACCTTTATTTCAGTTCCTGACGTGATTTAAGAAGTTGCCTCCAGCTGTTCTTTTGGGAAGGTTTAAAATTCGAATTTATTGTGGCTGTTGTGTTCCATGGCAAACCCATGATTCTTACTCTGTTCATGGGCTGTTGCCAGAGTTGCATCTTCCATGTGGGGGCCAGTCTCTCACGCCAAGTTTCAGGATTATATTTAGGTTTGAATTAAAGGCCGTACTTCTACCTCCTGCCATCTGTTTCTCCATTGTTAATATGGGGAATGTCCCACCTCCTTTCGTGTTTGTTGTGAGGATTAAGTGAGATAATGTGTGTAAGAAGCTCTCCCCTTCTCTCGGGTATGTAGCTCGTGTTCTTAGGTGTGGCATGTCGAAACAGCTCTGTTTTGGGGGCACCGCTGTGTCTTGCACCTGTGTTAGTAAACATGAGGAAGATAATTCCGGCTTGAGTTGGAGGATGTCTTAGTCGTCTCGGGGCTGCCATAATAGAACACCATAAGCTGGGTGGGTTCAGCAATAGAAGTTTGTTTTCTCACAGTTCTGGAGGCTGGAAGGTCCACATCAGCGTGCCACATGCTTAGGTTCCAGTGAGGGCCCTCTTTCCAGCTTGCAGACGGCCATCTCTCACTGCTGGGTCCTCACATGGTGGGGCGGGGGCCGGCGTGGGGTGGGGAGACAGACAGACAGACAGAGCAACAGACAGACAGAGGGAGAGGAGAGGGAGTGCACTGTTGATTGACCAATTGATAGATCTTCCTCTTTTTATAAGGCTGCAGTCTTGTTGAGTCAGGGCCCCACTCTTAGGTCCTCATTTAACCTTAATCACCTCCCAAAGACCCTATCTCCAGAAACAGTCACACTGGGGGTTAGGACTTCAACTTATGAATTTGGGAGAGCAGAATTCAGTTCATAGAAGGGGATATTGCCCCTATATTCCTGGTGACTTAACTGGGCTTTTTGGGATTTATATTTCTAAGGTTTTACTAAGCGTTACTTTCTGATGAGCGTAAAACACCTAATAGAAGGGATAATGGGAGGAGAAAGAGGGTCTCCTGTTCATCCTGGGGAGGCTGACCCTGATGTTTGGGGGTCTTCCCAGGCTCTTCACAGGCCTCTAATGCTTGTGGTGATGGTGAAGTGAGGGAGCCAGGGGACAAAGGAGGCACAGGAAAAGTCAGTATATATTAAAGACATAGGAAATCCCACAGTCACTGATGCAAACAGGAGACAGTGGTGCAGCGTCCCGAAGTGGACAGCAGTGGGGCAGAGAAGTCCCCCCCATAGGGCCCAAATCGAGAAAGGGATGCCTGGTGCAAAAATAAGCCCTTAAGCCCTTTTGTTTGGGTGACCTTGGACTCAACTCTCTTAATCCTCCTCCAACTCCCTTGGTGAATCTGGAAATCAAGGCCAATGTTTAGATGCTGGAATTTGTCATTGGAGTCAGTCCCCTTCTCCTTCTACTATGGGTGAAATGGAGAAAACCAGGGAGTGAAATCTGGGGGCTTGTCACACATATCCAAAGAATATTATCTCATTAAAGGGGCTTTGAAAACCCAAGGTTGAGATATTGGATCTCTGGATAATTAGAAAACAACCAAGAGCTGTATTACACCAAGCCACAACATTTTTTTTCCCCTGAAAAATGTTTTTCAGTTCAGTATAATGTTAAAAAAAAAAAAAAAAAGTCTGATTTCTGCACTCATTCTAATTTTTAGTCATGGGATGTTTTGGAAAAGATTAAATTACAAATTATTTTTTCTTCCTTGTATTCAGAAAAGCCTCCATGCCAGTTTGTGACTTCTGGACTTTGAGATTACAGAGGCTGAATCTGAACACTATGAATCGCATTTGCTTAGGTGAAAATGGGTAGAAGTAAAACAGACGAAGGGATGGAGAAGATGTGCCTTCTTTGCTTCCCCTCCCCTCTTCTTTTCCACATTCTATGACTAAATGTGCAACTTTGTTCACATAACTGCTACAAACAGTTCACTGTGTAGGCCAAACGCTCTCTAATGCAGTAAAATTAAGAAATAATATGCTTTGAAAGTGATTTATGAGTGTGGTTAAACTGCCAGATTTACAAAGAAATAGTTCAGATCTTGGGAAGCCTCAGGAGTCACGTCAAAAATGAATTTGACCATGATTTAAACTGCTACTTTTCTTACATGACATTTAATATGTGTACTTTGGAGGCCCATATGTCTTTAATAAAATAGCATTAAGTTTTAAATATGATATGAATGCAGCCAGTTTCTAAATTCATAACCTTTTCCACAACTCCAAAATGCTAACCAATAAGGGAGTCATACACGCAATAAAACATAAACCTTAGAAAATAGCTTTTTATTAAAATGGTTAGACACTTGGCAGCTGGGTTGCAATGTAATAAATACTTACAGCATTGTGGGTTTATCAGATGTTGTTTACCCTACGAGCAACTGGGACCAGACAACTAATTATAACCCCTGCACAAAAGCAGTTCAGGCTGAGGCCCCCTGAGTGTATCAAAGAGGCAAAGTAGTTTTGTTGAAAGTCCTGGACTTGGGTTCTCAGAGAGATGGGCTCTGAACCTTGTCTGCCACTTACAGGAGGGTGACCTTAGCCAGGTTGTACCATTTCTGTAATTTTCCCAGCCTGTGTCACGGAGACAGTACCACCTGCCATGCAGGTTTGTTGTGACCACGAGCAACAAATGCATCAAAGCAGCTGCTACAGGGCCTGGCACATAGTAGGTGCACAGCTAAGAGAAGAAATTCTTTTGAAAATATTTTTAATGAAACAGTAGGTTAGGTGAGATCATCGGGTCGCTTGTAGCAGTTCTGTGACTCTAGGATGGCTCTTAGAAAAGGTAAGCCACCTAGCCAGAGGTCACTGTAAGTCTCACAGAGAATGAATAGGAAGCGCCTTGCCTCACTCCTCTCAAAAGGCACGTGCATGTCAGAGCTGACAGCAAGACATACCTGGTTCAGGGGGAGCAGGAGTGTGTTGGTACCACCATCACTTAGCTGCTCCTGGAAGTGGAGGTGAGGTGTGCAGTGCAGCCTCTTCCTGCCTTCTGGGTTTCCAGGTCATGGGAAATGAGAGTTACTCTTATAAGCTGTATTGCATCACAACAAAAGGTCTTTCAGTGCTGCTGCTGCTGCTGCTGCTGCTGCTGCTGTGTGTGTGTGTGTGTGTGTGTGTGTGTGTGTGTGTGTGTGTGTGTGTGAGAGAGAGAGAGAGAGAGGGAGGGAGGATGTGTAAACACATCTCTCTGTGGAATAGTATTGAAGTAAGGCTTCCTGATTTCCATGTTTCTAGTTGCTTATGTGCAACTTGCTTTTCTGTATCTCAGAGGAAACAGCCAGTTTGGCCATGGTCTGATTGTGTCTGTCCATGCAACTACACATTATTACCCTCCACCTTTGGAAGGAATTCCTGAATTTCCTAAAAGGGGAATTGTAAATGATGTTTGAGCTTGGCCTTTGAATCTCAGGGCTCCGACTTACGTGTGGTAATCAGAGATTAAAAGGCCCTGGGACCATTCATTTTGTTTTATTTTATTTTTATATGTTTTTTAAAAACAATGTTTTGATCCCATTAAGGGAAATTAACGAAGGAAATCTTTCAACTCTATTCCCTACATGCTAACTCTGTGCCTTTTCATTTTGCTCTGTTCCCTTTCAAACCTTATCCCTTTCGATAGGTGTTTTATGTGTGTTTAATGCTGCACTTTTTTACCTAACATTTTTATTGTGCTACTTGTAGTCTTCAAATTTATTCTTTTTATGGGCTCTACAGTTCTTCATCAAATTGATGTAAGTACAGTCAGTTACCAAACCACTTTCCCACCGTTGCTAGATTTTAACCTTATATATAAAATACTGCTAGTCATGTGTGTGTGTGCGTGAGTATGTGTCTCCTTTAAATTATTTCCTTAGGATAATTTTCCAGGGATGGGTTTATTGGATCTCAGGACGTGGGCAGAGGAGCAGTTTGAGGCTCTATAAAAGAACGCCTAGGTATCATCTCCAGGTTGGCATTCCATCCTGGATAAGTCATTGCACCAATGAGGCTGGAGGCAGAATGTAGGTCAAAAGGGACACCTAACATTTCTAAGGCTCTCTTTGGGAATGGGCGTCCCAAAGTCTTATTGGTTGGTATGGTTCAGAATCTGTGGGAGCTCCCACAAAGCATGCATTGACCTGCTAAGTTGTAGTCCTAGGGAATTACGGGTTCCCTAGAGCATCCTGAAAATTATTAACAGCATGCAACCCTGATCAGTGTGAATGTGCCTTTAGACTGTTAGCCAAATCTTTGCATAATACCAATCATTCTACCTATAAAAGCACAAATATGTTATTGTTCTCAATAGGCAATTTAATGCAGCTTTGGGGAGGCAAAAAGAGAAAAGAAGATTACAAGCTGGCTGATCTTGCTTTTATTTCTCTTAAATCTATCCACACTTCTCAGGGGTTGTACTTGTTTAAAGATTGCATGCCACTGTGCAGTCTGTGTGATTTGGAAAGCAAATCAAACTAAATATGAAGTTTTCAGCATGTGTTGTTTTTAAAAAGACTTCATACATTTATTTCAAATATACATTTCTTCCTGAGTAGTGCTAAACCTATAATCTTTTTCTTGTTACATTTCTTTTTTTGGGAAGGAGGCCGAGAGGGTGACTTAGTTTTGGGGTGGAAGGTTCCTATTAACATCTACCTCCTTCTTGTGCAGCATTATTCACAGCAGAGCTATTAAGGCTAATTATTTTCAGGTTTCTATCAAAGGGGACTATTTGAGCTGACAAAAAAAAAAAGGCATTTATTGGGAAGAAAAATGGCCTGTTTAAATAAGAAAGGGATCATTATCATGTGCATCCTACCTCCTCCTCCCAGTTATTAGCCTACAAAGGGAAGAGGGGCCAGGAGCCCCCATGGGAGTCTGTGAGAGGAGGTTCTAGGGGGCTGTGCTCACTGAGAAGCTTGGTATCTCAAGAAGAGGCAGTGTTTTTCCCCCTCATTCATCTGCAGTCCATCTGGGTTGCTCATTGACCTTGGAGCTAGTGTCAGTGTGTTATTTTCCTTCTCTTCTTGGGTAAAATTCACTGACCCTTGGTATGCAATATAAAGAATATTGGTTGGGGAGCTTGGTGTATCAGTCAGGAAAGGCTAACTGCTGTAACAAGTAGCCCCCAAATCTGTGGCTTCATCACTCACAGTCCACTGAAGATTTCTGGATAGGAGTGAGGAGCATCCTGTCTGTCAGCGACCTAGATTCCTCCTATCCAATGGCTCTGTGGTTTCCTTGGGCCTTGGAGTTCTTCACTGGCTTCAGCCCATGGATGGAGCAAGAACAAAGTGTGGAGAATTGTGCACATGATTGATGGGCCTGGTTTTGAGGTGATGCACGTCACTGATTGGCCAGAACTCAGTCAAATGAACACTCATAACTACAAGAGATTCTGGGAAATGCAGCTGTTGTGGGCTGAATTTTGTCCCCACCCCCAGGTTCCTACCTTGAAGGCCTAATTCCCCACACCTCAGAATATAACTGTATTTGGAGACAGTGCCTTTAACGAGGTGACTTATAATCAGGCTGTCCAGGTGGGCCCTAATCCAATATGGCTGGTCCTTATAGGAAGAGGAAATTAGACACATGGAGAGATACCAGGCTGTCCCTTTGCACACACACCCTCTCTGTGTGTGCAGAGGGACAGCCATGTAAGCCACGTAAGGAGGCAGCTGTTTTCAAGACAAGGAAAGAGGCCACAAGAGAAGCCAACCCCACTGACACCTTGGTCTTGTACTTCTAGCCTCAAGAACTGAGAGAATACATTTCCTTTGTTTAAACCACCTAGTATAGTATTTTGCTAGGACAGCCCAAGCACACTAATAGAGCAGCTATGCTGAAGGCCCAGAAAGAAAAGTAGATGTGTTTTGGGAGCCTCAAGCCCATCTCTGCCACCCTGAGCACTCAGGTGTGAGTTCCACTCCAGCAGTCAGCTTGCTAGGTGCTCTTGGGCAATCTCTGCCTCCAGGGCTCAGAGTCCTAATCTTTACAAAATGGATGAAAAGACTTAGATGGTCTCTGAGGGTCTTCTTGTGGTTTTATGATCTGACTCTGTGTGCAGATCCTCAGCCTGACATCTGGGTCGGGTATGAGTTCACCAGAGGCGCTTGAGGCTGCTGGCCTCTGTGGTTGCAGGGAGATACCACAGTGGCATGCTGAAGAGCCCAAGGTTAGGGTTCAACCGCCTGGATTCAAATCCTGGCTCTCCCATTCACTATGTGACTTTGAACAAGTTGGTGCCTCAATCACTTCACCTTTAAAATGGGGCTTGTTGGATTAAAGGATTAAAGAAAATGATGAATGGAAGACCCTTACCCCAGGGTCTGGTACCAAATAAAGGCTGTGAACAATTTTGTTTCTCCCTCTGTGTCTTTTTCCCTTTCTTCCTTTTACTTTTTCTGTTTTTATCTTCTTTTTAATTATTCTCAAATCTAAGTCCTGAATGTGAAGATGGAGAGATAATTAGTTTTGGAAGCATTTTCACACACATGATCTCATTTGATCCTCACAACACTAATAAGAGAAAGGCAGAATAGATGGTCCTTTATTTTATAAATATGGAATAGTAAGATAGGTTGTGGGGATCCACTGAGTATTCCAGAGAGAAATGAAAATCAGATTAGCACTCAAGTCTTCTCTTGGCTCAGTACTTTGCTATTATACAATATATAAGCTTGGCTGTTCTAAGGATTTCTGCACTTAGGATGAGAAGTCTTGTTTCAGAAGAGGAGAGTCTGAGTAATCAGAACACCCTGTCACTGTCCATAAAGTTCCCTCAATGGGTACAGAATGGCAATGGCGGCTCTTCCAGAGGGGTCCACCATGAAACTCAGGCCAGTCCACACCTCCCAGAGGGGTCTGTCATTTTTTTCAAGGGCCAGTCAGTGCAGCTTTTTGAAGTATTGTTAAAAAAAAAAAATGTGTCTACACTCAGGAGTAGAAAGAAAAGCAGGCTATGTGATTAGCTTCCAAATGGTCCCAAATCTGCCTGATGGGGACTGTGTTGACCTAGTTTAGGACCACACTTTCCTTTTCTTTGTACTGCACATCACCTCTACCTCCTCCACACTTCTGGGAGGTGGGGGTGTGGCCTTGCAATCACATTTGTGCTTGTGTGTCCAGCTCACAGCAGCTCCATCTTCAAACCACCAGGGTTTGCTTTTATAAACTGCAGAAGAGGAGCCCAGGGTCATAAGTTCCCACCCAAACCATAGGTGGAGGAAGAAGGGCCAGAGAGGCAGAGTGGAACAGAGATGAGCTTGGTACTGTCCTGGTTCCACAGGCTGCAGCTTCAAGGCCAGGCCACTATCCTCATACCTGGAACTTATGATGACTGGAAGCTGTTTTAAGAGGAAAATTCTATTTCCCTTCTCCTTCATTCAAAACAACACTCTAGCAGGGCAAAATGCTGAGATGCACCACAGGCAGCTGGAGATCTTCAAGTTACAGGAAAATGACGTTGCATTCAGGCTTCCTGCTCTCTCTCCTGTAGGGCAGGTTATCTGTCTTTGTCATGGCTAATGGCAATTTATGCTATCCTTGACCACTGGGAAGGGGAAATATTCATATTTTAAAAATGCACTGAGACAGAGCTCTTCTCAATCGGGGATGTGATCATGCTAGAAAGAAGGAAGTTGAGTTTCCAAGGTCATGGTTTCTCCTCCTTTGCTAGGAGGTCACCATTTATTTATGATCTCATCATTTGAGTTTCAAGGAGTCTTTTAAAAAAGAGAGTTTGGAGTGATGAGGGCAAAAGAAGCTGGTCAAGATCCATTGCTTTTCAGGAAATAGGGTACTTTTTAGCTTTGCTAAGCAGAGATTGCATTATCACCTAGAGGTTCAGATGGAAAGAGACATGGATGAAGTCTCAAGATTGAAAGCATTTTCAGGCCAGGTATGAAAATTACATCTCCCAAACCCAAGATTCACGTTATCAAGCAATAAAACAAGATGTCTTAGGTTATTTTTCAGGGCGTAAACTCTAGTATTCTTGGCCCAGCTGTATAGAACTTGTACTCTCACCTCTGCCTCCCACTCTAATGGTGGGAGAGGGGCACCGGAAATTCTCAACTCTTGAGAATTTTACTGGGGCTGTTCATTCATTGGAAGGAGGAAATCCAGCACTAGGTGATGAAGACATTTGTTAAGAATGTGAGAGAGTTAATACCTAGAGGTATCTGCTTTTCCTCTCATTCTATCAGCCCAAAAGGGATCTCGGATTTATCCTTGTTGGAGAACTTTGTCACCCATTTTCTAAAGTTTACTCCCATTTTCCAACAAGACTCAGTGTTTCAGTTTTCTCTCACCCATGCTTTTATCCCTGCCTCCTTTCCTCATCCATCCATCCTTCCATCCATGTAATATTTACTAAATGTATAATAAAAGCAACTGAAACAGAGTCTGAACTCTCACAGGGGGTACTTTCTAGGGAAGATGGACTTGAGCTTTTCTTTCAACTTACTGCATTGACCTGTTCTACAGTGCGTAGGTACCTACACATTTTTTTCTACTCTGGGTGACTGATAAAGTATATGGATGCTGTAGACTGAGTAATTTAAGTAACTTGACCTTATACTCTTATTCCCTCTTTGATAATCACACTCTGACTATTAGAGTCAAGTTGTCAGAATTTTTCAAAGGGATTTTTAGACTGGTTTTCTATTTTAGATTTGGCTCTAGGAGGAAGAATCAGAGAGAGTTAGAGTTGTAGTTGTGTGCACTTCTGGAAGGATGGGCAGGACGTGTCTCCCACCTCTCTCTGGGCTGTCCAGGTGGACTCCACAGGGAAAGAACACAGCCTAGCCCAGAGGAGTAGGTCTCTTCAGGGGTACAGGGGTCCATGTGTGAAGAGCCATAAGTGGCTTTCAACAGTGAAGTCCCCAGTGAGTTGGGGCTGTTTGGAAAAAGCTTTGGGGCTTCAGTTAGATGGACACCATAGGAACAACATTTTATTAGAAAAAAAAGTCTTGATGTCAAAATACATAAACCAAAGGGAAGGGCCTGAGAACTATGGGAAGGAGATAAGAAAATAAACAAAGTAAATAAAAATATTTTCTCCCAGGACGTCAGAGTACCCAGAGACCAGGCTGTGACTCAAATCTAGAATCAGCTGGTAATAATGGAGATGGTTCTCTTCAAAAACGCTACGGATAGGTCATCCTGTTTCAGTTTTTATAATGGTGGGATGAGGAAATGGACCTCACTTCATCCTGCTGATCTCTTTTAGTTAGATTTGTCCTTACCTGGTAGGACTTCTGTGAACTTCATTGCACAGAACCTTCTGTCTGGGGTACCTGTGGTTATTTGATGCCAGCCATGGGTTTCGTGTTGTAATTTCTGCCCTCATTTCCCACTGTTCTTCAGTGTGATTTTCAGTTCACCTAGCTCAGTCTATGTCTCAAGTTTTTCATTTTCTTCTTCCTGCTCCTTTCTACCAAAATAGATACATTATTATTATTGCTGAACCAGTATCTTCACTCACTTATTCTCCTTCTAGGGAATATGATTCCTTTTCTCTCCCTCTGATTAATTCCTCCCATCCTCCATGGCCCAACTCACACCCTGTTCTTCATGAAACCCTCTTATAGAATTGGGGTCCCAGTAATTCCTACACCATATGCTTTCCCTTTAACTAGTCCCTTACAAACCATATCACATTTTCTAATATTTACATATATCCATCTTGCTTTCTCAACTGGGAGGGTGGGGAGTATATCTAATATATCTTCTGTTATACCTCATGGGGCCAACCATAGGGATGGTCCTAAACTATCCTTGGTATTTATCACCTTCTACTACATTGAGCTACACTGAGCTGCTTACCTCTTCCTCATAGCCAGTCACCAGGGGAGACCGGCATGCACCAGCACTCTCCTATCAAGTGGTGCTCTGAGCATATGTTTATGAGACAGTGGCCAGCCTTGGGCCAGAGGAAAAGTCTGCAATTTATTTGGATGCTAGCTAGAGGTCACACCACAAGGCCACTGTCCACGTATCAGCTTTGTCTCAGGAGCTGACTCATGTTTTTCATATAAATCATAGTGAGTTGGCCATTATAAACACCTTGTAAAACTCAAAAGGCTTTATGGCTGTTATTAGCTACTGCATTGTGATTTACTAGCTAATTCAGGCCGATGTGTGGATGAGTGTACCCGGGACATCATTTGTCCCATCTACATAAGTTAGAGTAGAACAGGCTGTGCACTCAGAAGCAGATGCCTCTGCCAACAGCCTATGGCAAGTCAGAGTATGCTTATGTTTTTCCTTTTTTATTAAATGTTTTTATTGAAGTATGGTGGAGTTACAGTATTATACTAGTTTCAGGTATATAGCTTAGTGATTCAGTACTTTTACAGATGATACTCTGTTAAAAGTTATTAAGATAATGGCTGTAATTCCCTGTACTCTATAATATATCCTTCTTGCTTATCTATTTTAGACATAGTGATTTGTATCTCTTAATCCTGTACCCGCAACTTGTTCCTGCCCCCTTCCGACTCCCCTCTGGTAAGCACTAGTTGGTTTTCTCTATCTGTGAGTCTATTTCTGTTTTGCTATATATATTCATTTGTATTAGTTTTTAGATTCCACATATAAGTGACATAGGTATTTGTCTTTCTCTGACTTATTTCACTAAGCGTAATATCTTCTGGGTCCATCCACATTACTGCAAATGGCAGAATTTCATTCTTTTTTATAGCTGAGTAATATTCCATTGTGTATATATTTACCACATCTTCTTTAGCCATCCATCTATTGATAGACATTTGGGTTGATTCCATATCTTGGCTATTGAAAATAGTATTATTATGAACATTGGGGTGCATATACCTTTTTGAATTAGTGTTTTCATTTTCCAGGTATGTATCCAGGAGTGGGATTGCTGGATTGTGTGATAGTTCTATCTTTAGTTTTTGAGGAACCTCCATACTGTTCCCTATAGTGGTTGCACCAATTTACATTCCCACCAAAAGTGGAGGAAGGGTCCCTTTTCTCCACACCCTCTCCCGGATTTGTTATTTGTAGACTTTTTGACGATGGCCATTCTGACAGGTGTGGGGTGATACCTCATTGTGGTTTTGATTTGCATTCTCTAATAATTAGGGACATTAAACATCTTTTCCTGTGCCTGTTAGCTATCTGTATGTCATGTTTGGAAGCATACTTATGTTTTAAATGAGCAGATTAGCCATCACCCCTCTTGAGATGTGCTGTGTCTCCATGACACCTCTATCCAAGAACCCTTGGTGGGAAGCAGGGCTGCAGCAGCCAGCTTACTTTCAGCAGCTCCACTAAAGACTTCCTTACTGGGGGCAGAGAAGAAAATAAAGTTGAGAGAGAACTATCTGGAATGGCCCTGGTGACACCTTTATGTTTCCCAGTGTGTTCAGCACCAAATATTTTATCAGCCTCCAGTTAGTAGTATTCACATTTAACACTCGTCCACTTTTTAAATGAAAGTGTCACTATTAGATTGCCTATGGTGTATTTGTTTATACAAAATCGGATATAGCCAGGTACTGTGTATAGAACGATATATGTTTTATATATATATATATATATATATATATATATATATATATATTTATTAATGTATTATGTTTTCTTTTTAACCTAGTAGTTGCCTAAGATAGGACCAACAAAATCCATCTATGTAAGTGGATTTGATAATGGAGACTGAGTACAACTTAGATATTGGGTTTGTAGATTATTGGAGAGGAGAAGAATCTTCCACAGAAACACACTGACATATGAATATGAAACATGGATGGGAACTCTCTTGCACTGTTAGTGGGACTGTAAATTGATAGTGCCACTATGAAGAACAGTATGGAGGTTCCTTGAAAAACTAAAAATAGAATTACCATATGACCCAGCAATCCCACTACTGGTCATAAACCCAGAGGAAACCATAATTCAAAAAGACATATGCACCCCAATGTTCATTGCAGCACTCTTTACAATAGCCAGGTCATAGAAGCAATCTAAATGTCCATCAACAGATGAATGGATAAAGAAGATGTACATATATAATGTAATATTACTCAGCCATATAAAGGAACAAAATTGGGTCATTTGTAGAGACATCGATGGACCTAGTGACTGTCATACAGGATGAAGTAAGTCAGAAAGAGAAAAACGAATATTGTATATTAACGCATATGTGCGGAATATAGAAAAATGGTACAGATCAACTGGTTTGTAAGACAGAAATAGAGACACAGATGTAGAGAACAAACATATGGACACCAAGGGGGAAAAGCAGGGGGCGGGAGGATTGGATGGTATGAATTGAGAGATTGGGATTGCTATATATACATTACTAATAAGAAAAAAAATATCAAATTTTACGCTAGATATATGCAGTTCATTGTCAATTATATCTCAATAAAAGTTCTTAAAAAGAAAAAAAAAGAAACATGGATATATAAACATAATTGCTCACAAGATGTGCATGTTTATATGTTCATATATATTTACATTTATAGTTATAAATACATTATATGCATGTTATCTAATATGGAATTAAATACCATCTCTTACTCTATTGCGTAGATTTCTGCTTTGATTAGCTCACATTTAATGAACTATATCTCCTCTTATTTAAAGATTTCTGTGATGTCATGTCATAGAACCCAGTAGCATGGGAATGAGATCGCTCTTTGCACTTACAAATCTTAGTCCTGCAGCCTCCAGCTATAAACTTGACCTAGCAGTGGTTTCTTTTGTACCCCTTCCTCAGCCTGGGCCTCCCTGCCTGTCACTTTAGGGTAAGCTGTTCAAAATGAGGAGGTTTGTCTCCTAAATGGTTGCATCAGCCTCTGGTCTCATTCATAAAAGGCCCAAAGAAAGATTTGTTTATTTCAGTTATAGTTAGTGCCCTTGCTCACAGATTTCTGGCGTGATGAGCCAGAGCTAGGCAGCCTTTGCACCAGTGACTCAAAGAAAACCTGTCTAGCATTTTCTATTAGCTGTGCATTGCTCACCTGGAATTGATTTAGCAAACATATATGGAAGATGGAACAAAGCTAAATGAGATGAAATGTATTAGAAATCGGAGAAATGCAAGATAATGTAAGAATACATTATAACCTATTAGACTGGAACAATTAAAAAGCCAAATAATGGTAAATGTTGGTGGGATATGGGGTTATAGGAACCCTCATGAGCTACTGGTAGGAGTACAGGCTGGCTCTATTGAGTTGAATTAATATACTCATACCCTCTGACCCAGCAATTCCATTCTAAGATACACATCCCAATAAAATCCTCACATAGGACTGTAGGAGGTGTGTATGAGGATGTTCATTACAGTATTGTGTGTGGTGCTAAAAAGGTGAAGACAACTTTGAGTTGAAGGCAATACTGGGAGATTGAGGGGATGCCTGCCTTAGAGAATTGTGCAACCAAGAGTTCGGTGGATGCCTAGCAACATGGGCTAGATTGCATTAACTGCATTTTCTTATTTTCTGTATTCTTGATGCCTTGGCATCTGGGGCCTAGCTGACTCGGGAAAGACTCCCCCTCCCAGGGCTCCCCAGCTCTTAGAGATGGCAAATGACTCACCTGGTACACCTCACCAATCCAGAGCCAATACTCTGACCCACCTCCTCTGTCTTGCTCTTACACTCCAGGAGGCAGTATTCCTCTGTCCTCATCATCCCAGAGCCAGGCACCAGTCAACTCAGGACAGCCTCTACACCCCAGAGCCTGCTGAGATCACTCAAACTAGCCATTCCTAAGCCTACTTACTTTGCCTTACCCATTACTTCCTGCAAAAAACACAGTGAAGCCTCGGCCCATACTTTCCCCTCACTCTTTCTGCCTCCTGACCGGCCCTGGTGTTTCCCCATGTGACCCTGCATGGTGTGACATTCCTCCTCTTGGAAACTGTGAGTAACGAGCCATCTTCTTAGTGGCAGTCGTCTCCTGACTGGCCTCACCATACCTGAATAATAACAAAATCTATATTTTAAAACATTGATGTTTAAAAAATAGTGCTTAATTTTAAAACTAGGAAACAAAATAAAATATATATACAGTACTACTTAAGTATTTTAAAACATGGAAACAAAACCACAAACATACTTTTCAAGGACTCATTTTAACATTAGAGTGGGTATGTATGACGGGAAAGGGAATTAAAATGGGATATATAGGGGAAAAAAGAAATGAACAAATCAAAGAGTGGCCTTGAGGTTAGGTAGGATGGATTAAATACCTTTTCTGACTTCTGTGAGCTTTCAGTTGAGGCCATAAACAGGGAAAGTGATTTAGTAACGCTAGACAATATAGTCCATGGGTGCCAGGCCTCTTCTGGACAGTCCGTGCTAGAGGAATCCAGAGGCAGACAAGAGCTAGCTGAAAGCTCAGTGCTTGGGAAGACACCTGTCCCCTTTAGGTCCATACTACAGCATGTTTACAAGTCTGTTCCAGGGAAGACTGTTTTTTTGAGATGCTGCACCTAAAAGGTTCCTACAATTAAATAAGTTGGGAGGTGCTGCATCCGCTGCTCCCTTTGGGAGCTAACTTACATTGGGATATCTTCAAAAGCTCTAGGGTGTACTGCAGGCAAGCTGTTGGTTGATCCTTAACTCTGTGTCTCCCAAGTTCATTTGACCATGAAATCCTTCCCAGTGACACCTGTTTAACTGGATACTATGAGATAGATGAGGTTCAAGGGTGAACCTCTGAGAACCTTGAATCACTCATGGCTGAAGACTTTTGTCTAGCAGAGGGCTTGTCACATGGCAGGCTCCCAAGAAAAGTTTATGAACTGAGGAAGAGATGTTTGTATGATCTGGACACATGGCTAAGGAAAGGAAAAGCTTGGTGGAAGACGAGCCCTTGACTTCAACACCACTTCTTTCTTAGCATCCACAGGGCTCAACAAGAATATTATGTTTTTAAAATCAGAAAGATATCAGTTCAAATTATAGCTTTTAACCATTGTGACCTTCAGCTAGTCCAGTAAGCTCAGTTTGGTTTTCTCATCTGCAAAGGGCAGGTTACAACACTTAACTTCATAGGTACATGGGGAAATAGTAGTTAGAAATAATATATGTAATGCATCTGGCACTTAGTAGTGGCTTAATAAAAAGTAGCTATTGTTAGCCAAGCTATGGCAGTAACCTGAGTGTCCATGAACAGATGAAGAGATAAAGAAGATGTGATACACACACACACATACACACACACGGAATATTACTGAGCCATTAAAAAAGAATGAAATATTGCCATTTGCAGCAACATGGATGGACCTAGAGATTATCATATTAAGTGAAGGGAGTCAGACAGAGAAGGACGAATATTATATGATAACACTTATATGTGGAATCTAAAAATAATACAAATGAACTTACTGACAAAACAGGAACAGGCTCACAGATAGAGAAAACAAACTTGTGGTTACAAAAGGGGGAAAGGCAGGGGAAGGGATAAATCAGAAGTATGGGAATAGCAGATACAAACTACTATATGTGAAATAGATAAGCAATAAGGATTTACTATATAGCATGGGAAGTTATATTCAATATCTTGAAATTACCTATAATGGAAGAGAATCTGAAAAAAATTTATATAACTGAATCACTTTGCTGTACACCTGAAACTAACACAGTATTATAAATCAACTACACTTTAATAAAATTTTTTAAATACGCATGTAAAAAAATAGCTATTGTTAGTGTTGTTATTATCAGAATTATTCTTTCTTAAATGTTTTATGAAGACTAATAGCAAACATATTCACTACTAACTAAATGAACATAGAAGAGGCTTATTCAGGGTCATACAGCTCATAGCTATTAGCAGAGCTGGGACTGGAATCTACTTCTCCTAGGTCCTGGTTCAATGTAATTTTCATTACCCTGGACCAAGGATCCTTTTGCCTATTTTGTGATTAAAGGAACTTGGCAAAGCTCTTTGGTGTGCTGAATGGACCACTTCATTGTGGTGTTGGAGAGAGGCATGTAATGTGATTCAGAGGCCATAGGATGCCACAGGGATTGTTGTGTCAGTTGGGTTCTGCATCCTTGTTAATAACTTAGAAAAGGTTATAAAGTATATGCTAATTAAATCTGTATATCGCCCTAAATGGAGAGGTATTACAAGCCCTACCAATGACAGAGACGTGACATAAAGGGACCTGGAGCTGTCAGGCATATGGACAGGAAATCACTAGATGAGATTCAGCTGCAGTAAATGCATTCTAATACATCTGGGGACAAATAATCTGAAACACAGATATTCAATGGGAGGAAGATATTTGGAAAGCAGTAAATGCTGAAGGGGACCTGGGGGATAGTGGACAGCAAATTAGATATGGGTTTTCATTGTGTTAGGCCAACAGAAATTGGTAATGCAATCTTGCACTATGTTTTCTACAGTCCCCTGGAGCAGCTGGGAGGAGAAAGCCTCTTTCCCTAGCCAAGAACAAGCCCGCTCACCCCACGCATGCACTCCTGAAGAATGGCCTTGCTGGGGCAGGGGCTGCGGGAGACAGGGGCAGCTTCACTGCCCCATGACTCCCACCCCACAGAGGTGGTGACATCTTCCTTTCTCTTAGCACCACCCCAATCCTGGGTCCTTGGAGACCAGCTCTCTGTCCTGTCACCCGCCATCTCAATGTGCTTTCTGGAGATAGCCAAGGGAGGACAGTCCTGCAGGGGAAATCCCTCTTGTCTGCAGGTAAGACTTGCCTCCAGGCATTCATTTGTGTGTGACGCAAACATCTGCCATGTTCCTTAGTGATCCTGGCACTCTCTCCTACCCTGCTAGGATCTCGCCAGAAAGTAGCCTGTCTGCAGATGGAGGAATGTTTGAAGAAACACAAGCAGCTGCCCCCAGCCACTGTCCCCACACATGGGAGTCAATAACTGGTTTTGTCCACCCCTTACACCACCTCCTTCTACACTCTGTGCACCCCCACCCATTTTTAGTCTTCTCAAAGACTACCCTTGACCTGTATTAAGCCACACATCCCTACTGGGGGTCAGTAAGCCCTTCCTCTGGTTTTCTTGTAGCCCCTGCCTCTGCCCCATTTTCTTAAGAGAGCCCAGCCCTGCCTGAGTTCAGAGCACTTCACTGCTGGTGGGGCCTCCTCAGTGGGGGTAAATTTAAGCAGCGTGCCTTTCCAAACCTTTATAGAAGTGTCCTGCTCTTGCCAACCCATGCTTTCTACTTTCCCCTCTTTGGGAGATCCTCACCTTCCAGAAAATCCTTCAGGGGCTGCTTGGCAGTAGCTATGTCAGTGGGGCTGGTAGGAAGCAGTAAAAGTCTGAAGCTATTTGCAAGGCTGGGAAACTTTTTACTGCTTATTTCTTCAACAAGCCTTGGCTTCCTCCCCACGGAATGTACTTCATCTTACTCATCATCTAGGTTTGCATCAGGGTCATTTTGCTTCAGCCTGCCGTTGTCACTCAGCGCTCATAAATAAGTGCCCAAGTTTAAAGTTACCCTCTAAATATTTTTAAGTATTTCATTCTGTAAGTGTTCTCTGAGGCCTACCGCTCTGCTAGGTACTTGTGTGAGGGGGTGAGGGGGTAGGGTTCTACTCTCTTGGAGGGTCTTGAATGAAAAAGGCATCGGTGTGGAAGAACTTGAACTCCTTGTCCTGGTGCATCAGGGATATAGATTGATGCCAGCTGCCAGCACAGAGATTTATGAGTGATGTTCCCAGCCAAAGGAAGTCAGGCACACTTTGGAACTACAGACCGCTGTGTACAGGGCATCTTGGTATATTTAGCAAATGAGATTGCAAACCACAGGAAAAAAGGCTGAGTGGGCGGAGAGGAAGAACATTCTCTGGCCAGAAACTTGCTGAACTCTGAGGGCCAGGGACCGGAGGCTTTGCAGAGGTGGGAAGGGATGTTCTTTGGCTTGTCCTAGACACATAAATCACCACCAAGAAGCTATACCAAAGGCCAATTATATGGAGTGTTTTCTTGGAAAATCATCTCCCAGGCGCTGTAAATCATCCCCAGCATTGGCGGGCATTCAGATCTGCCTGGGGGGTGGGTGGTGTGCCAGTGCACCCCAGTGTCGGGTGGAGGAATCGCATAGGGACACTCATGGGATCACTAGTACCTGATGTGTTCTCTCCTGTTATATCCTCATCCAAGGGAGCAGTGTAGAGCAGAACTATTTGCTGTGCCTTAGGAATTTTACGGCTTGGACTCGCAACTGGGTTTTTCCACCTACTTGCTCTGTGACCTTCAAACCCTCTACAAAGTAGAATGAGGACTGGATTACCTCTAAGGTTCCTAGAGGCTCTGACACTAATTTTATGCCCTCCTGTTTTTTATAACTTCCATATAGGATGAACATTTGCATCTCACCCCCTATCCTTGTAATTGTCCCAGGAGAGGTAAAAATTCTCACCTACCATGAAGTCAGTCATGTAGGATCATTTTAGGGGGATGAATGGGAACTCTCAAAGCTCGATCATCAGAACAACTGTGGAAAGAGCTGGAGACTTTTAGCTTGGAAGAGAAAGAACTTAGGGGGATGCCAGAGGGACTGGGTACCGTATCTGAAAGGTTTTAAGGGGAAGAGGGCATCAGTGTCTGCTCTCCCCCTCCAGAGGCAGAAGCAGGACCAATGAGCCCAGGATACACGGGCTCAGGGCAAAGCCCACAAGGAAAGAGAAGATCAGCCAGCAACCATCGTGCCATTGCTCAATGACACAGACTTGGAGTTGCCTAGTGTTTGAGAGGATAGAAAGAACTCTTGAACCATGTGAGCTCTCCAATAGTGGTATCAAAGCCTGACGGAGAAGAGACAGATCCATCACTTCTGTAGTCTAGCCAAGGCTGACGACAGGGTTACAGCAGAGAGGACACTCTGTTCTGCCATCTTCTCTCTCTCTGGAACAGAATGTGGCTGGATGACCAGAGGGAGAAGTTCCTTCCCCGAAGTACCTTCCTCTTCCCTGCAAAGCTTTGTTCCTCTGACTCAGGGTAGATTCATTTCTCTCTAGGAGGGTTCTATTAAAATGTGTCTAGTCTTTGGAGCGATTGTGTCTTGAGACTTTGGGGGTAGGGATGTAATTGGTTTCCAGCAAGCAGGAAGTCCCCAAGGGGATGGAATGTGAATTAAGAAGTAACAATTTCTGAATGAGGAGCCAGGCAGGAGGGAAGGCAGGCCCTCAAAAGGGGAGTCTGGTGGGCATCCAATTTATTTCCTAAGTATTTGTTTTGTTAACAGCCAGTTAATTCTGTTGTTGGTTGGTGAGTTCACATAATCCTTTTTTGGAATATATCAGTTGTTTCATCCTGTACCAACTCAGGGGGCAGTGAGTTTACAAGGTCAATAAAATTCTTCTGTCATCTTAAAATTTACTTCCTTACTCAAGTTTCAAGATTCCCTTCCTCCTTCCCATATTCTGGGATAAAATGAACCAGTGTTTTTATTTATCCTCATTGTGATTCTATTGATTCTGATGGGATCCTTTCTCAGTCTTTGACTTTCTTTCTAGACAAAAGGCTTCCTAATTGTCTTCATTAGTTAGATATGACGATTCTTCTGTCCTTGTGATTAATTCAGCAAGGACCAAACCTTTATTAAGTTTCTAGTCTCTGGAAGTCATTGAGTGAGACCCTGAGGACAGAGGTGAAAAAGACACTTTCTCTGACATTCTTTGTACAGGATCCAAATAGAACCTAATGAGATGTTATGTGTAGAGTGCTATGCCCTGGCCCAAAAACACGCACCATCGTCACTGGCCATTGCTTTTGAGGTAGCTTTTATCTTCCTCCTGCTAGGGAATTTCAGTAACTCACCCATATTCCTGCAGCTGGTCAGTGGCAGAGCTGGGATCTGAACCCACATCGGTCTGACCCCAAATCCTGCATCCTTTCCACTGGGCAACACTTCCTGCCTTTATTCAACTGTGAGTGGAAATACAGGGAAACATTCATGAGTTAAGGATGAGTCGGAGAAGTTAAACGCACTGGTCAAAAATGAAGACATTTTATATAACAAATAGGAAGATGAAGCAGGAAGTTTACCAGTGTCCTGGGATCCTTGGCAGCCACTCTGGGTGGGAATCTGAGCTCTTGGTATGCATGCATGGTCAGAGTCGTGGCTCTGTCTGGCCCTGAACATAAAACGGTAGAGTTGACTCAAGGCTCCTGCTCAGTCATCCTTGTCTGTTATGTTTGGAGGCAACAGCCCTGCGTGAACCCATTAACTCAGAGATTTCGGCCAGAGCCTTTTCCTTCCCCAACCACTGGGCAAGCGTGCTCCACTCTGCCTTGAGGTGATCAGCTTTCCAGACGCGCGGAAGCACCGCAGCTTTCCTCCCCATCTTTCATCACCTAGATGAGGGCAGTTAATGTTTAAGAGCAGAAAATAGGGAACATAATGATGGATAAATTATAAGTGTGGGGATATGAAAAGTCAAACTGTGTAAATATGTATTTTAAACCACAAACAGAATGTTAATGCGTCTTTCCCATTAACTCACTCACTGAAATTACAGAGTGCAATGTGAGCCACCGCCCACGGGTGGGTTATGATGTTTTCAGATTCAGAACAGCCAGTGATAAATGTTCTACCCTCAGACAAAGAAGCGATTGACACAGCTTTTCAGTGTAGTCACTGACAGGGTAGGCGATGGAAAAGAAACGGAACTCTGGGGGAGGAAGGAGGTCATGAGACACCTGGGGAAGTGTAGCATGGGCTCCTTCTGGGCGCTTCCTGGGTACCAAGGAAACGTCTCTGAGCTCCAGGCAGCCCCTCCACGTGATGGGGACCCAGGCATGGTGGCCTGACATGCCTTCTTGCATCAGAGGATGGGCTTGTTTGCTTAAGCGATAGCTCTGTCTTGCTATGGCTTGGTGGCTGGCAGCTGACGTGAAGCCAGTCTTGCTTTGGCTAGATTTGGTTTGAGGATATATGGTTAATTTAGCAGGCATTTCTTTGTGAGGTTGCTTATGGGCAGCAGTATAAAAGGGAGGTTAAGAGGATGTGGAGAAATTGGAATCTTGGTGCACTCTGGGTGGGAATGCAAAATGCTATGGAAAGCAGCATGATGGTTCCTCAAAAAAGTAAAAACAGAATTGTAACATGATCCAGCAACTCTACTTCTGGATGTATACCCAAAAGAATCAAAAGCAGGGTCTCAAAAAGATATGTGTACACCCATGTTCATAGCAGCATTATTCACGATAGCCGAAAGGGTGGAGCAATTCAGCTATCCACTGATGGATGAATAAATACATAAAATGTGGTACATGCATACCATGTAATATTACACAGCCTTAAAAAGGAAGGAAATTATGACACTGCTATAACTCGGATGATCTTTGAGGACATTATACTAAGTGAAATAAGCCAGTCACAAAATGACAGATGCTGTGTGATTCTACTTATACGAGGTGCCTAGAGTAGTCAAACTTATGGGAACAGAAAGAGTGGTGGTTGCCAGCAGCTTGGAGGAAGAGGAAGTGACTGGTTGTATAACAGTGTAAATGTACTTAATACTGCTGAACTGTCCTCTTAAAATGACTAAAATGATGACTTATGGTATGTGTATTTTACCACAAATGAAAAAAAAAGAGGTGAGGGAGAGGGTAAAAATATGGCTTTGGGAGAGAGAGAGAGAGAGATTTGTGCTTGATTCTTGGGGCTGCCACTTACAAACTGGGGACCCGTGGGCAATTCACTTAAACTAATCTCTGAGTCTCCAAATAGTAGTGATAATAATAGTGCCTCCTTCTTAGGGCTTGTTGTGAGCATGAAATGCAATGTTTGGTATGCATTCATTATGTACCTGGTATGCAGCAAAGACCTATGAGAGGTATTATCTGTGTTACTAAGGATTCTATCCATGCCTGGGAGAGGGGACTTTGTTGGTGTAAATCCAGATGGTGGTGGTCCATCTAGATGTTCAGAAGCCCTGCTCCCCTGACTTCTGTCACCCTGATTCTGTACATCCTGCTCATTCATCAGTGCCCAGCCTCATACCCCATCCCTTTATGAAATTTGCTCTCAGTGCTCCGACCCATGTTTATTCAATGACTCAAGCAACTATATAGCTCTTCAAGTGTCCATTTAACAAGGCTTTCCTGAGGGCCTACTGTCAGCCACAGTGTTGGGAACACAGCGGGAACAGAACCCAGTTCTTGCTCTCAAGCAGACTGTAGTCTGGTTATTTTCTACATGGCGTCTTTGACAACCATCCTTAATTTTGTTGTATGCATGAAGGCCGTTTGCCACTCCAGGACTGTAAGCTCTTTGAAGGCGAGAATCTTGTCTTACTGTTTTTGTCTCCACTGAAGTGCTTAGCCTGACCTTAGATAGGAAGAAAAACAGTCAGTCTCAGTTGCTCAAGTTAAGTGGTCCCAGAGAGGAAACCAGTTCACACATGGGCTTGGAATCCCATAGTGTCAGGAAGGGTCTGGGTCGGAAACCTGGCCCATTACCCCTCCCAGCCCTCTTGCCATCGTCATCAAGTGGTGGTTATGAGTTTTCTCCCTGAAGAAATACAGATTCATTGGGGAAAGAAAAAATAACACAGTAGTGAAATGCCACTTCATACCCATCAGTCTGGAAAAAAATAATACCACCATCAGGTTTTGGCAAGGATGTGCAGAGAGGAAACACATCCATTACTGGTGGGATTGTGACTGGGTACCTAGTCTTCCATTTGATGTCACAAAATAAAAGTAAAACCTGCACTCCAGCAATTTTACTTCTGGGTGTCAGCCCTAGAAAAGCCCTCATTCTACGCCCGTAGAGGTGAGAGATATGGGTAAGGCTGTTCGCTGCAGCATGTGGATAAGAACAAAAAAAAAAAAGAACAGGTGATAATAACACCCTCCTAAATATCCATGTCCACTTGGAAACTCAGAATATGACTTTATTTGGATTGGAAGTCTTTGCAGATGTAATTGAGATAAGAATGGAGATGAGATCATCCTGGATGAGGGTGAGCTCTAATCCAATTACTGTGTATTTACAAGAGAAAGGAAGAGAGGGAAAGTTGGATAGAAACATATAGAAAAGAAGACCATGTGAAGATGCAAGCAGGGGTTGGGGTGATGTGGCCATAAGTCAAGGAAAGCCCAAGGCCGCCAGAAACTGGGAGAGGCAAGGGAGGATTCTGCCCTAGAGTCTTCGGAAGGAGCATGGCTCTGCCAGCACTTTGGTTTCAGACTTCTAGGTTGTTGAAGCCATCAAGTCTGTGGTGCTTTGTTGTGATAGCCCTAGATTACTAATACACAGGTCAGCTGCCCCTCAGTAGGGGAACAGGAAAAAAATATGTATTGATATAATGGCATACTATGAAACAGTTAAAATAAATGAACATGTTCTAAATCTCAAAACGATATTAAGTTAAACAAGTTGCAGAAATATACTTGGAGTATGATACCATGTACGTAAAGATGTTTAATAGTATATGTTGTTTATGGATATATACGAATGAAGTAAAATTATTAAAACAAATATGGGATGTTATATGCTAACCCCAGGATAGTGGGTAACTCGGTGAGAGAGAGCAATGCAATAGGACATAGCTTTAGCTATACTGGTTGTGTCTTACAGAGAGAGGGAATATCTGAAGCAAATCCAGTAAAAGATTAACATTTGTTTAATAGCAGAGGGTACAAAGACATCTGCTATGTTCTTTTTTTCTATCTTAGAATTGTTTTGTATTTTAAATTTTTGAATGAATTACAGAGTTGGGAGCTCTGTAGATAGTTCAGATACAATGTTGAGTAAATACAAGATACCAAGAAACATTAACCCTTCTATATTTTAAGAACCCTACATTTTGAGACCTCAGGGGTCTCTTGTGAATTTTAATCCAGTGATGGGAAGTTGGGTAGGTGGTACAAATCAGTTAGGAAAGAAAAGCAGAGCTTTGGATTCAGGGCCACCGTTTACTTACTTGCTGTGTGACTTTGAACAAATTAGTAAACTCTGTGAGCTCCCTTTCCTCAACTGTGAAATCGTATCTACACTAAAGCTGTAAAATTGCGAGTCCTCAATAAATGTGGTATCCTTCACTTTGGTGTTATGCCCACCCCAAACTGCCCCTGCTTTAGTGTGTGCTGTGTCCCCTGAAGGAAATGTGCTCTGTGTGTGTGTGTGTGTGTGTGTGTGTGTGTGTGTGTGTGTGTGTGTGTGTGTGTGAAACCTTTGAATATATGGTAAGTTACCCATGGCTGCCTTTCTAGGGAAAACTTGGACTCTATTAATCTTTCTTCAGAAAGACGAATTCACTTCCCTTCGACCTCTTTTCTGAATGTCGTCCAATCCCCCTCCATACCTTTGATTGAAGGAATGGAAAGTAGATGGGGTGTCCTGGAGAAGGTGAGGTCTGAGTCGGTGGGAGGTGGACGTCTGGGCCTGTGTTCCTCACTGTGTGTTAGGCTGGTGGCCTTGGGCAGCCGACTCACAGGCGCCGAGGGGAGCTCACCCTGCCCATCCCATCCTGGGGGCTGCCTTCCTGTTGCTGCCTTCTTGCCGTGCACCAGCCCCTCCCCCACCTCCCTCCATCCCGCCCCCCTTCCCTTTTCACTGGCTCCTGGCACTTCCTTGGCCTCTCTAGGCCCAGAGCCAAGCAAGCCTCGAACACATTTCAGGAGCGGGGTGTTGGCATTTCCAGGGCCTGTGGCACAGTTTGGCCGTACGCAGGTGGCCACGGGTCATTTTTCCCTGAAGGTTAAATGGCGACCTTGGTTGATGTTTAGCCAGTGTTCACTTAAATGATTTCCCCTGGTTAATGAGTCATGTGGCAAATTAGTTGAGGACTTTCACACCCTGCAGGTAAGCTGAGGTGGTAAGAACTGGTCATCCTGAAATTGCATTGTTATATTGGCTGTACAGGGAGGGACCTGCCTGGCCCGTTTTTCTGCCTCGTAGATCCTCATTTCAAAAGTAAATTAGTGGGATAAAGGCTGCTACGCTGAAGAGCCACTGGGTGATGGCCTGGACGCCTGCTTTCCTGAGCCTCCGCAGCATCCCTTCTCTCCACCTTAGGAAGCCCTGTGTCCATCCTCCGTTCATTCATTCTTTCCTTCATTCTCTCTCTCTCTCTCTCCCCCCTCCCTTTCCCCCTCCCCCCACCAGCCCTGTCATTCCCAAACTGTGTGCTGAGTCTCCCCAGAGTTCCACAGTGGAGTCACGAGGATGCTAAGGATGTTTTAGGTTTTTGAAGGCAGCACAGCGATATGTGACATCGGTCAGACACTGTGTAAACTGCTCATGGAAGGAAATTCACAGTTTCAGCATTAGATCATCCTACATTTCTTTTGATACCTTACTTTTGCCAAGGTGTGTTTTGGTGGCCATTGCTCTGATAAAAAGTGAACATGGTATGAAATCACATAGAACAGGAAATGCAAGTGGTAGTGAGTCCAAGGCTTAGAAAGCTGTGCAGGGCCCAACAAGTGGGTGCACACATCCCCTTAGTAAGTAAGCCTTGTGAGCCTTGAAGAACGGAATAAAAACGTTTTCTTTCCATTTATGTGTATTACTTTTGTCAAATGGCTGTTAAGTTGTTAGAACATAAATACTTATTAAGTTGCTCCATAAAATGTTAGGTGTTTCTTTTGGTCTCTGAGCTCTCCATTAAAAAAAAAAAAAAAAAAAAAACTGAGACACTAAAGACACCATGAGCTGAGAAATTTTGAGAACCTTTGTTTTAGCCAAAGATGAGCTCTCCAGCAGACCTTTTGCCAGCAACCATCTTCCTCCCGGACATAATCACTCCAGCCCTTATGTCTCTTTGCTCTTACTACTAACTCTTTCTCTTACCTAAAAGATGAAGATTCATGGATTCTTTTCAAAAAAATAAAAAATAAAAAGAATAGAAAGCTTTGCCTAACTTTACTACCACCCCTGCTCCAAGCTTGTTCCTTCCTCCCCCACTTCCTTCTCCTCCCCGCCCCCCCGCCCCCCACCACCATTTCCCTCTTGTCCTCCGCGCCTTACTTACAACAGCCTCACCCCGATCCCTTTACCGTTCACATCACGCCCAGCATCCTAAAACTTGTTTGGCTTCTTCCCCGGGCACTGTATAAACACGGCTCTCCCCAAGGTCACACCCAAATTCCCAAGAGCCACATATGGTCTCTTTTTGTCCCTGATTTATTTGCCCACCATTGTCTGAAGCTTTCTTCTGCTTACCTGTCCTTACATGATCCCCATGACCTCGCCGCCTCTCCAAACACCCCTCACCCTCTCTGCTGGGCCCTGTCTGCCTTTCACTCTTTCATACAAGCATCCAAGAGCCTCCCTTGGCTCCCCACCCCCCACCCACCCTGGCCTCATCTTCTCTTTGCTCTGTTGGTGGGTGCATCTTCCCTTTCGACATGAGCTGTGCAGATGACTCCCCTTCCCAATCGGCAACCCCCACTGCTGCCTGTATCCATCCAAATCTTGCCTCTGGCCTGAAATACTGACATCTCACTCCTGAGATATGCCTTTTAGGCTAACCCCTCTGACAGCCCATTTGAAGAAACTTCTGGTGCCCCTAGAAATCCATCTCTATTTTCTGTCACCCACAGAACTCTGTCTCTGATGCCATTCTTCCCACTTCGCTGGTCATTTATTAGGTTTCCTTGAACGTTATTCTCCATCTCCCCCTGGATGTCTCACCTGCACCTCAAACTTCAGTTACCTTTTTCCTCTCCTTCCTTCCTCATCCTTTATATATACTCAGTTGTGATGTTTGAACAGCTGATACTTTCCAAGGCCTCCCCTTGAGTTTTCCTCTTTCCATGTATCCTACCCTGGTTAAAATCTGAATTACCCTCCCCTCAAAGAACTGGTCCATCACCTCCAGATTCTCCCTGGACCAGCCCCACTACACTACCCAGTGCTACTCACACAGCCAACCACAGTGCAACTTCATGTCGCTCTGGTGGGTCTGTCCTCCCTATATAAGCCTTGCCACTGAGGGCCCAAACTCCTCATCGGGGCCCTTACTGCTTCTTGTGATATGGCCTCCACTGACCTTTCCAAGCCAGCTCCACTTGGGCACCTACATAAGAGTCACAATAGAGTGAGGTCTCAGCCTGCCCCCTACCTGATGCTTTGGCTCTCACTGGCCCCTGTTCTTGAAAGCTTCATCTCTCCCAGTCTCTCATTAATTTTAACACTGTTGATGGCTTGTCTTGAGTTTCTGTCTTCCATAGAGCCTTTGGGAAGCTCAACCCCCTCCCCACATCACCCCTAAAATGCTCAGAGGTCTTTGATGGTTCAGACTGTCTCACACATTTTTGCATCCTCTGTAACAGCTGGTATAATAGTTCACACAGTAGCAATGTAGTAAACAAGAGTTTGAAAGAAGCAGTGCTTTCCAGGTAGTCCCAGAATTTGGCCTCCCAGGAATTCCTACTGACATATTGTGAAAGGACCTTTGCTGAGCTTGGACTCTGAAATGGAAAGATGTGCTCCAAATACTTTGTTCCCCTGTGTTAGGAAGTAGAGACCTTTTTCTTCCCTGTTGTATAATTGTAATAAATTAGAAAATAAATATCAAGGAAAGAAATAAAATTTAAATATTATAAGTCCACCTAGGAATAATAGCTAGTCATATTTTGATATTTTAACTGCCAGCATACTTTTTGGTAAATCCATATGAAAGATAATATATTTATGAAACAAAAATAGGATTATATTTTACATATTTAATTCCAATGTCCTTTTATTACTTAGGAACAATATGTGTACTGAAAGGGAATAGGTTAATAAAGTATGTATTATTGTATATTACATATTATAATATTGCTCATTCATAACTGTTTAATTTTTAAAATATATGTTACATCTTTATCCCAGGAAATTATTTATACTTATCTATACAAGTTGTCCATGTACTGGTGCCAGTCCAAAAATTATTATAAGTCCATGAAAGAAGTACCGAGATTATGAGTGAGTATTCAAAAATTTTTAAAGGAATGTAACAATTCCATATCTAGTAATTCATTTTAGAAGCTATTTTTAATGCAAAAATAGTATATTAAATATGCAGCTTAACAAAAGCAACTACTATTAAAATCAGTCAACATTTTTTACCTATATGTTAACTCCCCACCTCCCCACACAGGTTTTCACATAAATGAGAAGAAACAATCCACACTACTTTTGCAGTGATGTTTTTCACTTAGTGGATGTCTTTCCAAAACATATATAAAGTAGATATTTATTTAAAAGTCAGACTTATTGAGGAATAATTTACACACAGTAAAATTCACCCTAAAAAGGGTGTGGAGTTCTGTGAGTCTGGGAAAACGTATACAATATAGTAATTGCCACCACAGTCAAGGAAAAAAGTTACATCTTCTGATAAATTACCTCCTGCCTCTTTGTAGTCAGTCAGTCCTACTATCCCTAATTCTTGGCAGCACTGATTGGATTTCTGTTCCTAAAATTTTATCCCTTTTGAGAAAGAAATGGAATCATGCAAATGGAATATATAGGTTAAAATCTGGCTTCTTTTATTTATTATAATGCAAATGAGATTTATCTGTGTGTTGCACACAATAGTCCATTCCTTTTCATTGCTAAGTAGTATGTGATTGTATGAATATACCACCATTTGTTCATCTGTTTTGTAAGCTGGGGGGACATTTGGGTTGCCTTCAAATTTTGGTTATTATTGATAAAGCTGCTGATAAATATATGTACAATTTTTTGTGAATATTAAACTTGTGCCTTGATGTACATTTCATTTCTTTTTGGCAAATACCTGGGAGTAAGATTGCTGGTTCTTGTGGAGAGTATATGTTTAACTCAGTAAGAAAATTGTCCAAGCTTCCCTGGTGGCGCAGTGGTTAAGAATCCGCCTGCCAGTGCAGGGTCACGGGTTTGATCCCTGGTCCAGGAAGATCCCACATGCCGTGGAGCAACTAAGCCTGTGCGCCACAACTGCTGAGCCTGTGCTCCAGGGCCCGAGAGCCTCAGATACTGAGCCCACACACTGCAACTACTGAAGCCTGCGCTCCTAGAGCCTGTGCTCCACAAGAGAAGCCACCATGATGAGAAACAGGCGCACCTCAACGAAGAGTAGCCCCTGCTCGCCACAACTAGAGAAAGCCTGTGTGCAGCAAGGAAGATCCAATGCAGCCAAAAATAAGATAAATAAGTAAATAATTAAAAAACCAAAAAAGAATTACACACACACATCAAAAAAGAAAGAAAGAAAGAAAGAAAAGAAAAAGAAAGAAAATTGTCCAACTGATTTCCAAAGTTGCTGGCTGTACTTCTTTGCATTGTAGTCAGCAATGTATGAAAGTTACAGTTGTTCCATATATTTGCCAGGACTAGTTTTGTTGTTTTTGTTTTCACCCGCCATTCTAATACTTGTATAGTTATACTTCATTGTGGTCTTAGTTTGCATTTCCCTAATGACTAATGATGTTGACAACCTTTTCATGTGCTTATTGAAATTCATACGTCTTCTTTGGTGAAGTGTCTATTCAAATCTTTTGCCCATTTTTAGTTGTGTTACTTTATTTTTATTTATTGAGTTTCAGAGTTCTTTACATGCTCTAGATACAAGCTGTTTATCACAAATGTGTTTTGTAAATATTTTATCCCAGTCTGTAGTTTACCTTTTCTTTTTATTAAGAGTATCTTTTAAAGAGCAAAACTTTTCAATTTCACTGGAGTCCACTTTATCAAATTGTTCTTTTGAAAGAAAAACCAGCAATCATAGATCATACTTTTTGGTATTATATATAGAAATCTTTGCTTAACATAAGACGATTTTCTCCTGTGTTTTATTCTAGAAGTTTTATAATTGCAGGTTTTACATTTAAGTCTATGATCCATGTTTAGTTACTATTTGTACATACTACATGCTAAAGGTCAGGGTTTGTTTTTTGCATATAGGTATCCAATTGTTCCAGCTTCATTTGTCGAAAGGTTATTATTTCTCCATTTAATTACCTCTTTACTTCGGTCAAAATTAATTGGCCATATATATGTAGATGTATCCCCAGGATCTTGATTCTGTCTCATTGATGTGTGGGTCTGTCCTTTCACAAATACCACACTGTCATGATTATTGTAGCTTTATAGTATGTCTTGAAATCAGATAGTGTAAGTCCTCTAACATTGTTCTTTTTCAAGAATATTTTTGGCTATTTTAGCTCCTGTGTCTTTCCCTAAAATTTTAGTATCAGCTTGTTGATACTGGGGCTTTGACTGGAGTTGTTTTGAATATAAAGAACATTTAGGGCAGAATGGACATCTTAACAATATGGACTATAAGTCCACGGACATGATATCTCTGTTGATTGATTTAAATCTTTGATTTTTTTCATCAGTGTTTTTGTAGTTTTCGGGATGTAGATCTTGATCATATTTTGTTAGATCTAGACATAAGTATCTTATGTAGTTTTTGTTATTTTAAATCATACTGTTTTTTTTAAAGCTCTTTATTGGAATGTAATTGCTTTACACTTTTGTACCAGCTTTTGAGGTACACCAAAGGGAATCAGCTGTATTTATACATATATACATATATTTATACATATATCCCCTCCCTCCCACCCTCCCTGTCCTTGCCCTCTAAGGCATCACCCATCATCGAGTTGATCTCCCTTTGTTATACAGCAACTTCCCACTAGCTATGTATTTTACAGTTGGTAGTGTATATATGTCTATGCTACTCTCTCACTTCGTCCCAGCTTCCCCTTTGCCCCCGCCCCCCCCCAACCCGTGTCCTCCAGTCCATTCTCTGCATCTGCATCCTTATTCTTGCCCTGTCACTGGGTTCATCAGTACCTTTTTTTTTTTTAGATTCCGTATATATGAGTTAGCATACAGTATTTGTTTTTCTCTTTCTGGCTTACTTCACTCTGTGTGACAGACTCTAGGTCGTACTGTTTTTTAAATTTCAAATTCTAATTGTTCATTGCTAGTTTATACAAGTATGATTTATTCTTGTGACTTTGCTAAAAGCTCACTTACTATCTCTAGGAATATTTTTGTGAATCATTTAAGATTTTCTATGTAGACAATCATGTTATCTGTGAACAGATACAGTTTAATTTCCTCCTTTCAATTTGTATGTTCTTCATTTCTATTTATTGCTGTATTCTAGAGCTTAGAACTATAGAACTAGAAGGACAATATCTTAGTACTGTGATTCCACAGTACTATGTAGAATAGGGAATACCGCAGTTCCTCTTTAACCACAGTTTTGCTTCCTGTCTTTGTTACCCTGGGTTTGTGTATATAGGACATTATATTATTTTTTCAATATTGAACCAGCCTTATTGGTCATGATATATTATGTTTTAAACATATTGCCAGATTTGATTTGCCAATATTTGTTGAGAATTTTTTAGTCTGTGTTCATTATAGATATTGGTTTATAGTTTTCTTTTAATATTTTCATCTGTTTTTGATGTTGAGATTACGCCTTATGAGTTGAGAAGTATTACCTCCTATTCTATTTTATGGATGAGTTTCTATGTAAGTGGTATTATCCTCTATCTACATGTTTGGTAAAATTAACTGGTAAAGTTACCTGAGACTGTGGTTTTTGGTTGGTTTTCTTGTCATAGTCATTGTCAGATAATTTCTAACTACACATTCCATATCTTTGATTAATATAGGCCTATTCAGGTTATCTATTTTTTTTAACATAAGCTTTGATAATTTTTGTCTTTAAAAAGATGTCAATTTCATCTAGGTTGAATTTTGAGGCTTAGTGTAGAGTATTCTTTCATTATCTTTTTAATGTCTTTAATACCTGTATCATTAATATCCCTCTTTAATTCCTGATGTGAATAATTTGTATCTTGTGTTTTTTTATCTGGTTCTGCCTAGAGGTTTATCAATTGTATTGATCTTTTCAAGGAGCAGATTTTTGGTACTATTGACTTTTTTTCATAATTTAAAAAAAAATTCTGCTTTACTCTTTATTAGCCTTTTTTCCCTGCTGGCTTTGCATTTAATTTGCTCTTATTTTTCTGGTTTCTTAAGGTTATTAATAACCAACATAGATTATTGATTTGATACCTTTCTTTATTTCTAATATAATAAGCATTCAGTCCTGTAAATTTTCCTCTGATCATTATTTTAGCTGAAGTCCACAAATTTTATACTTTTCATTTTCATTCCCTTAAAAAATATTTTCTATATTTCATTACAACTTCCTCTTTGATTCATGTGTTCTCTAGACCTATGTTGCTTAATTTCCATATATTTAGCAATATTTCAGACCTCTTTTTGTATTCATTATTAGTTTAATTTTGTATGATCATATAACAGTTTGCCTGCCTTAAATTCTTTTAAATTCGTTGAGGTTTGTTTATATCTCAGAATGAGGTTATTTTAGTAAATGTTCCATGTGCATTTGGAAAATGTGTATTTTTGCTCTTGTTTCATATAGAGCTTCATAACATCAGTTAGGCCAAGTTGGTTAATGGTGTTGTTCAAGTCTTCTACATCCGTACTGATTTTGTCTACTTATTTTATCAATACGGAGGGGAGAGTGATGAAATCTCCACCTGTAATTATGAAATTTGTCTGTTCTTCCTCTCAGTTCTATCATTTTTTGCTTCATGTGTTTTGAAGCTCTGTTGAAACTCTAATGTTGTAAGATGGTTATGTAATCTTGGTGAACTGACCTCTTTATCACTATGGAGTATCTCTATTTCGGTAATAGACTTTGCTCTATAAAGGGTGGGACTTGCTTAGTCATGACCCCTCCCACAACCTTAGAAAACCTTTAATGGTCTGGGTCCAGCATTGTCTCCTATCTCCCCTGCAAGGTAGATGGTCTTTATTCTTTTACTCTCTCCCCAAATGCAGTGGGTCTTTATCTGTGCTCCCACATGGTGGAATTTGCTGCCTAACCCCAGTAATTTAAAGCCTTTGTTCCTTTGGGGGGAAGTTATTGTGAAGAGCTCTGTGTTTTTCCAATAGCAGCATCCCCCCTTACCCAGGCCTGTGTGCTTGAGGAAGCTGCCCTGGACTCCAGTCCTGCCCCCTGAGTCTTTCTCTGTGAGCACACAGTGAGGTCCTTTGAGAAGAGCAGGTGTGAACTCTCCTGGGTCTGCAGCTCCCAGAAGTTTATTTATTCTGTCCTGCTAGCCCACACTTGGATTTTAGCAATCCTCGGAAAATACAAACTTATTCTTACCCAGCTTGTATGGAGACCTCATCATCCTCAGTTTCCTAATAGGATGAAGACAATGATTTTGCAAATTTTCCAGCTTTTTCTTGTTGGTGGTGCATGAAGAATGTTCTTTCCCACTTTCTATATTCTAGGTGGAAGCTGGAAGTCCCAGAAATTCATTTTTATTTTATGGAAATGTTGACCCATAACAAATTGGGAACTTAATTCAAAATAACAGGAACAATAAAATTTTTCCTCCACTAAAGATTGTTTAAGAAGAACTGATCTATACCTTTCTGAACCAATTTATATTTTTATCTGGGGTATCTTTTGGTGTAATTAGGCTCTTAGATTTGTTACTTTGTAGTAAACCTAGCTTTCCCCAAAATTCTAATATGGTAGAATTTGATGACCACATCTGTACTCATCTTTTTTCTGACTCTAAAAATAATGTGTTGAGATGAAATCCATGTAATATAAAATTAACCATTTTAAAGTGAACAGTTCAATGGCATTTAGTACATTCAAATTGTTGTGTGACTGCTGCTTCTATCTAGTTCCAAATATTTCCATTATTCCAAAGTCAAGTCCCTTACCCATTAAGCAAGTTTCTCCCAGTTCCCTCTTTTCCCCAGTTCCCGCAATCAGCAATCTACATTCTGGCTTTGTAGATTTCTCTCTTCTGGATATGTTCTATAAGTTGAGTCTTACAATATGTGACCTCTCTTGACTAGTTTCTTTCATTTAGCATAATATTTTTGAGGCTCATCTGCATTATTGTATATATCAGTACTTTATTCCTTTTTGTGGCTATATAATATTTCCCTGTATAAACAGTCATCCCTCGGTGTCTGTGGGAGATTGGTTCCAAGATCCATGGATACTCAAGTCTCTTAAATAAAATGGTGTTGTATTTGCATATAACCTATGCATATCTTCCTGTATACCTTAAATTATCTCTAGATTACTTATAATACCTAATACAATGTAAATGCTTTATAAATAATTGTAAATACAATGTAAATGCTATGTAAATAGTTACCTGCATGGGGCAAATTCAAATTTTGCATTTTGGAACTTTCTAGAAAAATTTTTTTTGCCAAATATTTTCTATCCGTGGTTGGTTGCATCCACAGATGCAGAACCCACAGATTCATAGGGCTGGCTGTATATACCAAAATTTATTAATTCATTTGTTAATGGACATTTGGATTTTTTCCATCTTTGGGCTACTGTGACTAGCACTGCTGTGAACAGGCATGCACATGTACTTTTTGGAGGACCATTTCCATTCTTCTGACTACATATTTAGGAGCAGATTTGTAGGCTTATGTGGTAATTCTGTATTTAACTTTTTGAGGAATCCACTATCCCCTTTTGACTCTGTGAATTTTAATCATATCACTTTTGGAGTTTCCGTCTTCCCTGAGGGCCCTGAGTTTTTGTTTATTAAAACAAGAAAGGCACGGAGGTCATCTTGACTAGTCTCACATAATAGCCTTTCCAGGTACTCCTAGGATGGTTGTTTCTGTCTCCTTTAGACCTTCTCTAGTTATTTCATAACCTTCCTGCCTGGAAGATATAACGTGGCACAGAGCAGTTCAGCATAAAGAAGTTGTTTTTAACAATCAGAGTTCCCTCCAAAGGTAATAAGTTTCCCTATTATGAGGAGTGCTTCAAGGATTCATGGGCGAGGTTCCCCATCCTGCAAGTGTTTACCTGACTTTTACCGATTTTCTGAGGTCCAGGGAGCCTTTGTTCTCTCACTGCGAGTGTGGCATGTGAAACCTCTGAAGCCTTTCCGGCTGTGGGCTTGTGTGCAGGTTTTCAACAAGGGCAGCTTCAGTGGAGTTGGTCTTATTCTCACATAGTTCCTGAGGCTGGTGAACATGTCTTCAGCCCTTTTGGTTGTGGTAGCACATTGCAGTGATGTGAGAGTAAGTCCAGCCCTTTCCCCAAACTGTAGTGGATAGCTGTTTCCATCTTCTGACTATTCAAGCCAAAATGACTGCATTTTCTATCAGAGCCTTAGTGGCCTCAACAGGATGCAGACTGGTACCTTCCCTTAGGCTAAAACTTCCTCCTATCTGCTTCTTCTGGGTAGGGGTGGAATTTCTTCTAGGATCTACCTGATTTTTAATGTGTTTAACGCCTTTTCATAACTGGAACACAAGCGCTAGGCAGGCAGGGACCACAGCTCTTTTATCCTCCACAGAATCTCCAGGGATGGCACTAGACTGTGTCACCTGTTTCCTGTTTGTCATCCCAGGCCATCTTTGCCCTTCTTTACCTTGTTCTGTGTCCTGAAGGGTGGGCTTTGCACTGATTCCCAGGCTCCATTGCCTTCTGGCTTCTGGTTGGGTTTGGACAGTGAGCAGCATCCCGAGATCACAAAGCTAGAGGAGAGAGCAGTAGGCTTATTTCCTCTCCTGTTCCCACCCTGCAGTCCATGTGTTCACCCAGGACTACAGTTTAGGTCACGCAGTAACCTGCATATTTCCACAGCTCCAGATCTCAAACACATCTTAGTACTAGATTTCTGCCTTTGCTAGCCCTAGGGCTTCATCATCCCCACTGGTTTCCTTTCTCTTGCCCATGATCCTGTAAATGAAAATCTTTTCTTCTTTTAAAAATTCCAGGTGACTGTGCCTTCTGTCGTTTTGTTTTGTTTTGTTTGCCAGGTGCCTGCTAGGGAATGGGCTGAAGTTTTGAGTAGATGAGTGGATGGGTGGAAGGATGCTGGACTGTGTTTCTTGGTCCCTTTTCCATGTGACTCCTGCACTGACTTCCCATTTCTCTGGAAGGCCCTACGTTACCTGACCTCTCTGTCTCGCCTCCCCTCCACTCCCTTCCCAGTCTGTTCCAACCACACTGGCTTCCTTGCTGCTTCTATCATATACCAAGCAAGCTCCTGCCCTCAAGACTTTGTTCTAGCCATTTCCTCTGCCTGGAAGGTTCTTCTCTCTGATACTCACATGGTGAAATTCCCTTCCTTTCTCCAGGTCTTTCCTGATCTTACCTTCTCAGTGAGGCTTACCTGAACCCCTCTACTTACTATTACAAACTGCCCCCCTTCAACATCACCCCAGCAGTCAAAGACCCTTTTTACTCTGATGTAATTTTTCCAGAGCACTTACCACTTTTTAAGAAACTACACTCAACTTCTTTATTATGCTTAGTATTTGTCATTCCTTTCCCCTGCTAGAATTTGAGCTCCACAAAGGCAGGAATTTTGTTACATGTCTTCCATGGATGTATCCATGAAAGTTACCATAGAATTACCACATGGAGTTGTAGTTATATGGAGTTACCATAGAACAGTACCAAGTTGATAGTAAGTGCCTGTAATAGGTTGAATAGTGGCCTCCCCAAAGATATGTCCACCTAGGACCTGTGAATGTGACCTTATTTGGAACAAAGAGTCTTTGCAGATGTAATTAAAGATCCCCAAGATGAAATTATCCAAAAGTAGGATGGGCCGTAAATTTAGCGACAGGTTCTTACAAGATAAGAAAAGAGGAAAGAGACACGGAGACAAGGGGAGAAACCATAGGAAGATGGAGGCAGAAACTGGAGTGATGTAGCCCCAAGCCAAGGAATACCTGCATCCACCAGAACCTGGAAGAGGCAGGGAAGGACTCTCCCCTAGAGCTATAGGAGTGTGTCCTGTTGAGACCTTGATTTCAGGCTTCTGCTTCCAGAACACTGAGAAAATAAATTTCTGGGTTTTTGTTTTTTAAATATTTATTTATTTATTTGTTTATTTGGCTGTGCCGGTTCTTTGTTGTGGCATGGAGGATCTTTGTTGCAGCTTCTGGGATCTTCTTTGTGGCATGCAGGATCTTTAGTTGTGGCATGTGAACTTTTTTAGTTAGAGCATGTGGGATCTAGTTCCCTGGCCAGGGATCGAACTCAGGCCCCCTGCACTGGGAGCGTGGAGCCTTAGCTGGTGGACCACCAGGGTAGTCCCGATTTCTGTTGTTTTAAGCCACCAAATTTGCTGTGAGTTTTTACAGCAGCCTCAGGAAACTAATACAGTCCCCAAGAAGCATTTGTTGAATGAAAAAAACGAGAGAGTGGATGCACGTCTTGTTGACATTGCTGTGACCTCCATTTGAAATAATTCTTCTGCTTTCAATAGTTATCAGTGCCTGTGAATAAATGTGAACACATCTGACATTTAAGAGGTATTCTAGTTTTGTGTATGGTCCGCTTCTACAGTACAAATCTAAGCTCCTGAATATTTTCACCCACTACACTTAAAAGCTTAAGGTCTTACTTAGCCCCCAAATAATTGCTTTCCCTCTCAGCCTGTCAATAGCATACTAAGAACAAATTCACAAACTATTTGTTCTGCAGGCAGTGGCTGGGAACCCCTATTGGTCTCTAGCTGTAAAATATCCCTGTGTCATTTCCTCATTTCCATCCTGAGTCCCTCCTGCTGTCCTTAAGCTAATTCTCGGTTATTGTGTCTTTGGTGGAGCCCGTCACAAGCCTCTATGTGATCACCCCTCGTAACTTGACAAGGGTTATTTAGTCTCCCCCAGGCCCACTCTTGGCGCGTGCTGGGCTTGTGATGCAGTGTGGTACTAACTATCGGTTCCTTGTAGGAGACGGAAGGTAAATCAAATTGAAAACACCCTTCCTGTGTCGTGCATCTTCCAAATGTCCTCGGGTCTCTATTACATTTTCTGGAGGCTGCCAGATTCTCTGCGGGACAAGAGGAAGCTGGAGCAGCTTCTCTGTAGCGACAGAAGGTGCCATTAGCAGAAATACGTCATCTCCCAGTGGTGTTAGCAAGAGCAGAGTGCTGGTCATGTCCATCCTTTTGCCAGAGTGAGGAGAGAGTCCTCAGAGGCAGAGGCTGCTGGTAACAGAGTCTTCATCATTCTAAAATATCCCCCGCTGGAGCTCCAGAGCAGCTATTTCTGCCCAGATGCAGCCTGCACTTCAGAGAGCTTGTTTCGGGTATTGTTTGTTCACAGGAACTCATTGCTTCCCAGATTCTGGGCCTTCTCTAATTTTGGGGGTGGGGGAGGATGGGTACAGGGCGATGGGGTAGAGGCCCACGCGTGGCTAATGAGCTTGGCTGGGCCAGGTGTTGCTCATTAGACCTCTTCAAAGGCACCCTCTTAACTTAGAGTAGGGGTTCTCAAACTGCAGCTTGCAGGGCCTGTTAAAACAGTTTTCTGAGCCCTACTCCCAGAGTTTCTAATTTAGTAGGTCTGGAATGGGCCCAAGAATTTGCATTCCTGACAAGTGCCCAGGTGATGCTGAGGTTGTTGACCCAGGGACCACAGTGTGAGAGCCATGGGCTTAGATGCAGAGAGATGATGTTCTTGTGCTCTGTGCCATCTGGTCATGGCCTTGGTCATCCCATCAGGCACTGTGGGCCTTTGGGGGTTGGACCAGGACCTCGCTCTCACCCTGTTTCTAGAAGGCAGTGAAAGTACCTCTTGATTCTTTGCATCCCATTCATGCTGGTCTCTGTCTGCCCAGAGGAGTGGAGACCTTCCTCCACGAGCCGAGTTCTCCCTGGTGTCTGTCAACGCTGTTTCCTCCCCTGGGCCCTTTAGCCCTGGGTGGTAACAGCTCCCCTCTGGCTAGTCTCTGGGTCCCTCCACATGCTGGTGCTTCCTTTCATCCTGCCCTTTAAAGTGTCCTTTCTTTTATGTTTCTTCATTTGAACCACTTGTATTGAATTCTGGTTCCTGCAAGGACCTGGTCCTGGAATATTTCTCCTCTCAGGGGACAAGAGTCTTTTCTAGGCAGAAACCTAGCCAGAATCATTAAGTCTTTATCCCAAGAGCAGTCTTGCCACCTACACTATAAGGTAGAATTACTGCTGAGTCTAGAAGAAATTGGAGAAGTAAGAAACTTATACCAAATAGAAATATGGCAGCTTTATCTCTGCTTTTTCCAAGCTTGGGGAAATACCAGCCTCTAAACGTCTCATCACCAGAGCTGGGGAAGGGAGAGGGCTTGCTTGCTGCCTGGACGGGTGTCTTTCAGTAAGGGGGTCTCTGATTCAGCTGATGGTCAACAAATATGTCATCAACGAGTCACTGGGACACCTACCCTGTGCCCAACCCATGGTGCCTCCATGACTGGACAAGATGTGGTCTCTGGAGGTGGGATTGTGGGGGGATTTCATTTCTACATTATACATGTATGCAATATAAAACACCCATCAGTCTTCATATCAGAAAGCTCTCTAGAAAACAAGAGACCCAGGTAAACAGAGCCATGTAACATTTCGGCGTGCATGGGATATGTGTGTATACATGCACACATACACACCCACACATGCAAAGTTAGAGAAAAGAGTGGAAGGAAAATTACCCAGATGCTAATCATGTTTATCTCTGGGTACTGGAGTTGCAGGTGACTTTTGGTTTCCTTCTATTTTTCTGTGTTTATTTTTTCTTCAATTAAATTTTATTATTAGGAAAAAATGTTAAGTGTGGTATAGGAAATACAGCTCAATGCCCTGCCCTCTACTGAAGCACCGAAGCAAATCCTACTTAACCTGCTACACAGTTTAGGTTCTACCTCCTCCAAGAAGCCTCTCCCGACCAACCCTTTCCCTCTAAATCTTGGAAAGCACTCTTGCTAAGTTATTGTTCTAATTTCAAGTATGTGTGTCTTATTATTTCAGTTGCTCTATGAATTATGCAAAGATAACAGCTATGCTTTTTAACTTTCTGCCTGTTTCCCACAAGGTCAAGTGTAGCTGAGCACATTGTAGATACTTGTTGGTCAATTCCTGAAAGGACAGAAAAGATATGCACATGTGAAAAACAGACCTACATGCCATCTGCTCATCCAGATACCCCACAGTCCTAACTCGCCTGGGCTCTGGCCCTTGCTCAGCAGCAGGTCAGGGGCTCCAGCACCCTGTTGATGCTATGGGGCCTTAGGGCACATCCTGAACTACCAGTGGGCCTGGCCATGAACTCTCTCTCTCTCTCCTCTCCTTCCAAAAGGCTGACCACTTTTCATGAAGCCCAAGGAAGACTTTGCATGACTTTAACAGCATCAGTGACAAGGCCTTCATCCTTGGATACCTCTAGGTCTGCTGATAAAAGAAATGTTCATTCCATCCTCTAGAGAAATCTCTTGCAGGAACATACAGTAGAATCAATCAAGTCTTCCTCCTATCTAAAGAAGGGTACCATCAATTGCTTTCCCCTCTGGTGAAAGCAGAGTCGTTTTTTTCCTTCTTTTTCTTGCTCTCCCTCACAACCCAATCTCTCTCATCAGATTTTGAGAACTCTCAGTTCTCTCCTTTAAACAAACAAACATTCTACCCATAGTCCTCCACAGCCCTTTCTCTTCTCTCTTTAGTGTCAGACTTTTCAAAAGATTTGCCTATTCCCACCGTCTCCATTTCTATGCCTTCAACTTTTCAATAACCAACTCCACTCTAGATCAGTGTGGGTTTTGAACCCATCACTCTGCCATTAGTTTAATTCCCAGTGACCTTCAAGTGGCTAAATCCAAAGGAACTTTAAGTGTGTTTTTTGCTTGACCTTTTAGCGGTAGTTAAAACCTATTGTTCACACCTTCTTTTTGAAACACAGTCTTTCCTTGGCTTTTGTGACCCGTGTGTTTTCTTGACCACCTCCCTGGGCACTCTTACACCATCTCTTTACTGGCTCAACCATGTTCACCCAGCTGATAAATGTTGAACTATCTCAGCCCAAGGGCCTCTCTTCTTCTCAGTCTGACTTCTCTTTCTTGTTGGTCTCATCCATGCCCATAGTTTCACCTAACACCTGTATGTACCCAGGACATGGCCCCTGAGCTCCAGAGGTGTGTCTACCTTCTTGTCAGAGACCTAGGAGTTGACCCATTGATCCCAGCATCCTACCAGTTTACTTCCTTACCAATTCTTAAATCCATCCACTCTCATCCTTCACCCTCATCACCCAAGTTTAAACCATATCATGCTTGTGGTTTGTGTTTCTTAAATTCAGGATTGCTACCACAGCCTCAAAACTGATCTACCTTTATCGGCTTTTGACCCCTCACAATCTACTCTGCTCCCTTCAAGAGATCTTTGCGAAATGCAAACAAATCAGGTCATTCTCCTGCTTCAAACCTTGCACTGCTTAGTCTTGCCTTTTGGATAAAGAGCAAGCTCCTTTACTTGTTTTATGCCACCCTGCATAGCCTGCCTCTTACCAACTTCCCAGCTCCATTTCATACCATTAGAATCACACACACGCACACACACACACTCACTCACCTCCTTTTTAGTCTCTCTAAAGTGCCACTCTCCACCCTACCACGAGCCCTCCCCATACTGTTCCTTCTGCCTGAAAACACCAGGCATTCCCTCACTGAGTAACCTTGTTAACTTTGTCATTCTCCTCCTTCTGTTCTCAGCTCACGTTATCACTTCCCCAGGGAAGCCTTCTTCCAAGGCCAGATCCTGCTTTTTTAATGGGTCCTCAAAGCAGCATATACCTCTCCTTCCTAGCCCTTCTTGCCTTTGCAGTTTAACATGTACGTCTCCATACATTCTTTTGGTTATCCATTTCCTTAAATAATCTTTAAGCGCCTCAGGACAGGGACCATATCATTTTTTGTTCATTGTTATATCTTCAGCACCCACCATAATGCTTCAACCACAGTAGATACTGAATAAATATTTACCAGATGATTAAAAGACTTTAGGAGAGGACAGTGAAATCAAGTAATGGCCACGGAAACGTGGTCGAGCACGCCGCCACACCCAGACGTCCCAACCCCGATCCACCAAGTCAGAATCGAGAAAGTTCATTTGAAAGTCATGATTCAGGCTTCCAGCATAAATTATATGCAGTTGTGCAAACATGTCAAAGTTTAGTAAATTGAATTTGTTGAATGTAAACAACTTTTGACCAAAATAATAACACAGCTTTAGAAAAAGACATTAGGCACCCACTTTTGAAGAGTTTGTATAATATAGCACACAAGAAAACTTTACCGTAATTATATGCAGATATATACAAAGGATAAATGTTATTTACTTGCTCCAACCTCCATAAAATAAACCTCCAACCAGGCTGCAGCTTGCTGCATTAATCCTAATTTAGAAATCACCCCACTGAGGTGGCGGGGGCTCCGTGGGCCCTCATCTTTTCCTCTTGTCAAAATTAGCCATTTAAATTAGAACCACGTTGGGAGCGTAGGTGACGCCAACATCATGGCCCCAGTGCGGGGAGCACTTAAAAGTGGCCACCTGAAGTTGATTAAACCCTTACCTGTCAAACGCAGTATGGCTACGTTGGAAAATCTTTACTGTAATTAAGAGAAGCACATTATGGGAGGTCAGGCAACTTGCTTTTTGAATTCCACTTCTCATCTGTCGTCAAATGGATGGAAATTGCCGGCCGGGGGAGGTAATGAAAGCTGCATGAGCGAGCAGGGGAAGGGAGGGAGGGGGCTGGCAGGCAGGAGGGCCAGGTGGGGGCTCTGTCTCCTTGTTGCCGTGAGGACCCGGGCCGGGGGGACCCAATGAGCACCCCGCCACGGCCAGGAGGCTCACTCAGCACCTGTCTCTCAGCACATCGGGCCTGTGGGATAAGGGGAGAGGGGCGTCTGCGTTGCTCCTTGCTTATCGCTAAGTGAGATCTGGGGCCAGGACGGCGGCGGCCTGGGCAGAGTGGAGCCGGCGCCGCCCCCATCACCCTTCACTCAGAGCCGTCTGATTCACATCAGCATTCAGCTCGCCTCTTATGCTGATCCCCCAAAGAGCTGGCAGGGTGCTTCCAGCTGGGGCCTCCAACTGTCCAACCTCTGACCCCCGGCCCCTCACAGGTCTACAGCCTTCAGCACGGTGGAGGTAGGGAAGACCCGAGAGATGCGAGCATTGAGTTTCTTCTCCACTGCCCCGAGTTTCTTCTCGGGCATGTGGGTTCCTGGCCCAGTAAGCCCATCTCTCAGTGCATGGGTGTGCCTGGGCTCCAGGGATCCTGTGCATCTTAATGCCAGAATGCTGCCTTTTGCAGACGAAATTACTTAATGCTTTGCTGTGTGTTCTCGCCTGAGGGTGCTGTTGACAGAAGGCAGAGTTTTTCTCCTCTGGTTGCTGTCTCCCTCTTTGTTTTTGTGCATTGCATCTGTGTACATTAGCAGAGGTATCTGTGTTTTAAAAAGGATTACATCCGTCAGAATGTTGCCACTTAAGAATTGCCCCCTTCCTTAGAGATTGACGTGAGAACAAGCATCACACTGCATCTTCACAGGGTACTGGCATGGAGAACTTTCCAGACCAGACAGGCCTTTCCCCCCCAGCTCTCTTCCTAGCTTGAATATAAGAAGAATGCATCAGTGCTGAGAGAAGAGTTTCAGTCTTCAAGTTTGGAAATATCTTCACTACTTCATGGAAAAGATTGGGTGTCCCCTGTGTGGGGTGGTCCTTAGGAGTTATTTGGAACAGAATGGACAATCTAGGCAAAGTTGAAATACACAGCCAAGATTCAGAAGCATCTCAGTGTCTTAGAAGATCCAAGATTTGCCCAAAGGGTCTTAAAAAGGGTCCAGGGTCTTCTGTTATTAGAATTACATGGAGAGGTAGCAGATGTATTTGAAGGAATGGGATGCAGAGGGACAAGGCATTTACTAAGAGAGCCTCTAGAGAATTCTCCTTTTTCTTCCCTGGGCTTGAATTTCCTTGGTTTAGAGAAATTTTAGTCATTGCCCCATATGAAAAATGGAAGAGATAAATGAGAGGGGAGAAGATGAGATGGAAAAAAGTCAGCCTGAACGTAGTTTCAAATAAGAGCAGAGCATTGGTGAAAGTCATTTTGTAAGGGTCCTCCCTCCCTGCTGTGTTGACCAATGAAGAGCCCCCTTTCTTATTTCCTGCCCACCCCCATTTCTCATCCACAACAGAAAGGCCAGTGTTTCTAGAACAGGAGGTGTGTCTCCAGGTAAAAGCTATCCTAAGGCAGTGGCAAGGGAAGCTATGGTCCCCAGCCTCCACTGGATGTTGTGTTTTCCTCCTAGTTGCAAGTTCACAGGTAAAAGTGAAAAGTTACCCTAGGCTCCTCTTCCAAAGAAAGCTGTCTGCTCACCATGGCAACCTCTTCCGGGGGTCTCAGCTATCAACAACGGGGTGCAAAGTTCACAGAACTCAGCATTGTGCCCTCCTCTCTTCGTGTCCTTTTTTTTTTTTTTTTTTTTTTTTTTGAAGAGACCGAGGCTGGTTTGCAGCACTATTTAAAGCAAAGATGCCAAATGAAAAGTTCCTCGTTTTAAGTTGGTGCTTATACAAAGCTGCTTTGTGGTTTTTTTCGGCCTGTCAGACTTGTCAGGCCTAGTAAGAAAAAGTATATTGTTTCCAGCACTTGGATTCCTTTCTCCCTGACATCTGCCACTCTGTAAAGATGATAAATTCCTGCCTCATTAGCCAAGGGTGTGGGATTACAGGCTGACAACACATTAATCACCAGCCTCTGTGGCAGGCTGACTAGCAATAGGCATTGTTAACAAAACTTTTCTAATATGTCACTCTTCTCTATGACAGCCTGTAATCAATCATTGTGATTGACAGCGCTGATAGATTACACTATTTATACTTTGTGTAATGAAAGATAGTGTTTCCACCTACTGTCATTTCTGGGCAAGTGGTGGAGGATCAGTGAATAGAAACAAACATAACAACAGGGCAAGCCCTCATCATCCCCAAAATATCCATGGAAATACCCCACCTTCCCAAGTCCCAAGCCTGGCTTGTACATCTGGCAGTGAAAAAGGCAGGAGGGTGGCATTGGGACACTTACTCTGGGATGAGGGGTAGTGGTGGGGGCACCTGGAAAGAACGAGGTGTTTTGAATTTTCACAGAGAGCTCTCTTTGCAGTGGATACGCTCTCAGGTATCGATAGGTCAAGTTTACACAGGTAGAAGAGTCCCCCAGCAGCCCCTCTCCTCGCCCTCTTCAACTTACTACGTGTGTACAGCTGAGCCTTCAGCCCCTCCTCCGCTGCCAGATGAGAGATGATTTAGATGTTGATAAAATATTTGTTCTTTCTTGGCTCTGAGGGCAAATATTATCCTTGTTTCCCATAATCGTACAGTGCTGCGAAAGTCAACAGCACCCGGAACAAGTACAAAACCAACACTCGGAGAGAAGCCCTTTGCCAAGGGCCTTTGCTGGGACTTGCTTTTCCCCTTTGAAGCCCTGAAAGTTGCAAACAGGATAAGAACGAATCAGCTGAGCTAAGATATATTCTGGCTGTCACGTACAGGGTATTTTTGGAGGGTCCTTTCAGTAATTTTTATTTTGGTCTGGGAAGAGCTTGTCAAGGATACAGGCTATTTTTGACTTGCTTGAAGCTATAATTTTCATAGAGTGGCAAGTGGGGATGTTCCTGTGTGGGCATCGTCGGAGGTGGAGTGCCTTTCCCGATGGTGGACTGTGCCACACATGCCTATTTTCATCATTTTTTTTAAATGATGGTTTTATTTAATTTTCCTTGCTCATGATTAAGTACAGGAAAATTCTCCTGTGTTAGTTCTTTAAGGTTCATAGATGTGAATCGTCATCTGCCTCTTTAGTACAGACGTGGGTCTGTGATTCCCAGCCTTCCTGTGAAATGGGTTTCTGAGCTCCCTTTCTCTGAACCTATTCCGTGGATTGGGAGGCAGAGAAGGGGGGATAGAAAGGAAGTGAGGATTCGTCCCCCGCCCCCCGCATGTTGTGGTGTTGGTAGGCATCCGACACTTCAAGCTGCCCTGCCAGTTGGCAAAGCAAAGGGAACCTGAGAAGGACCCCGAGTGAAACTGCTTTAGAGGAGGTTGAGACGGGAGGAGGCGCAGGGAGCCAGCGGAGCTCAACTTTAATCTCTCTGTGAAGTTTGAGTGAGCCCAGGATGATTAATGAGAGAGCAGACCATCTGATTAAGCCCCTCCATGTCATAGGACATGATTAGTAGGTGACAGAGACGGTAACAGTATCCAGCCAAACCCTTGTTTCTTTCACGGCTCCGGCTGTTATATGATTAATGTCCCCAAGGGCTATCTCGGGGTCAGGCAGGGGAACCTGTCAGAACAGGTGGAAGTGACAAAATGGGCAGAAACTCCTTAGGGGGGACAGGAGTGGTGAGGGAGAGAATGGAGGGGGGCAGGGTGGCCAGATGGAGCTGGCGACCTTTCTCTGATCCGAGCAGACTCAGGGAGCATCATGGGAATGGAAACGAGGAAGAATCACAGAACTGCAGATGTTTCCCAGGTCCTGGTGCAGCAAGTACTGCCAGTTTGGACGTGCAGAAAGCACAGTGTGACATGGTGAGTTATCACTCATCGTTTATGTGCTGAGATGGGATGGGATGGGGCTACTGTGGGCCCAGAGGGGATTAAGTGAGATGCCCACATGTGTGCCTTGTAAGCATGCGTGTTCCTTCAGATGCAGCAGAGCAAGGGCTCCACTCTGCTGGAGAGATTAAGTACAAATCAAACAGGTAGGGCTGATATTTCAATTTCTTGCTTTTGGCGGCCAATGCAATAAACTATCTTGAATGCTCTACTTAGAAAAGGTAAATATGGAGGATGAGAATGGATTCAAAGAATTATACCTTTTTAGATCTAGAGTGAGCTGTAGAAATTTTTTAAAAATTCAGGTAACCCAGGTTACAGGTGAGAAGACTGAGACTCAGGGAAGGAAATGACTTGCCCAGTGGAAATTAGGTCTAGACCTTCAGCCTCTCTGTTCCTAGTTTCTTATACCAAACTTGATGACTCTGTTAGTAAGACGTCTCAGACCTTTTTATTAGATGTGAGTTTTCAAACAAGACTTTGGTTTTCACTTCCCTTTTCATATTCCCGCCCTCCCTTCCCAGAAGCACTTTGACCTCCAGGTCAAAAGTTCAAACCCCATTTGAAGTGGAGTCTCACTGAGTTCCCTTGGGGCAAGCAGTCTTCCCCGATGGTGTCTTTGAGAGAAGACTGTGCTCGTACGGTAGCCATGTTGGTCAACAAGGTTCCTGAGGGGGACCGTTTTGACATGAAAGAGAATCTGGATTTTGTTGAGGTTCACCTAGCACGTGTAGCTTCTCTCTTGCCATCTTTGATGCTCTGTCTGACTATTACCCACATTCGAGAGCCATTCTAGGGCTGCAGTGGGAGCTGGTAAGACTCTTCAACCGTCTTCTAGGAGACTCATGAGCTGCCGGAGTCCCTCTCTGCTATACACGTCTATCTGGTCACTCTTGCTCTTGTGTTCAGACAACAACAATAGTAACTGGGTTAGCACTTGGGCTGGGCGGTAACCAGTTCCTTGCGTCAGCTTGATCTCCAAGGCAGGAGTTTCCAAATTGGGAATCTTTGCTAGGAAGAAAAAGACCACCTTTCAGCATAGTTTTGTCCATACAAACTTACCAGGCAGAGATACTCTTCAGTGAGCCACAGACTTAGTAGCAAAGCCAAGTTCAGTGTCATGATCACAAAGGAGGGACATGGAAGAACGGAGATTCTGTTGGATTGTATCGGCAAGGGAGTAAGTTGGATAAGAGACCCAGCCAAGGCATGTTAATGCTTCAGTCCCCCAAAAGTGGTTTACCACGTGGCATTTTATGTGTTATCCTTAATGAATAAATGAAGTATAAAGGACACTAAAACCTTCCCAGAGTTGACAGAGTCCCAGGGCATCATTATGGAATAGGTGACTTGAAGGGAAAACCCTACTAGAGATGACTTCTCCCCAGGTTGGAGGATGAATTACTGATAAATAAATGCTTATTCATTTTAGAATTCTGGTACATTTTGATTTCTGCCATACACTTCAGCCAGGCGTCATATAGCCTTACCAGGCAAGTAGAGAGTGAACTGGAGTTCCAAGAACAGTCATTTGAATTTGGCTTTTTTGGTCTTTGAGGGAATCATACAGAAGACTGAGTCAATTCCATGGTCAAAGGGAATCATCTAGTACCAAATCGTGCTATGAACTGATAGAAAGGTTTAAGAAAACTTTGGCAGACATGGCATGAGATGTCTACCCCTTGCTGTAGCATGCAGCAGATTGGCAGGAGTTCTGTTGTGGCGTGATGGTGGTAGTGGAGTGGTGGGGTTCTTTATATTACAGGGTGAATCAGTGACTCTGGTGGATCATGCAGTCCTTGAGCCTTTCTCCTGTTGCCACATAGGTTGAGTTGCCAAAAATCAAGCCTCTCCTAACCTATGAAAAGAACCCATATTGTCAAAATGTTGATCCATTCCCCGTGTGCACTGTTTTATGTTGGAGACTTTATGGGGGGAGCCATGGTGCTGTGGAAGTGACTCCAGACTTTGCTGTTGGTAGACCCCAAAGATAGTTTGGGGCCTTAACATGACTCAGTGGTCAAGTTTGGGAATCATTTTCTGAATGAGGCCACAAGCAAATGTTTACCAATGATTAAGTTTGATGTACATGCATCTAAATGAGAGCAGATTCACACTGCCTGCCTTCCTCTATAATTTCTTGAGCAGGGAGAAAGGGGTACCATTAATTACTTCAGGGGTGTGGCATCTCACCTTAAGTGACCTCCTGGGAGTCAGTTGGGCTCAGTGAAATAATCCTTCAGTGTTTTGGCAGAGAAATGTTTGAGGTCCGTGTTATTAGGATGTAATATGCTAATGATACTACCCAACCAGAGAGCGTGACAAAGCGGTTAATGAAGAACAGCAGCTAGTATGGATGGCAGATAGCTCTTTACTTAAAGCCAAAGATGAGCTGTACTTAAAATTCAGGAAATGCCAACCTCTATTCATTAGAGTGTAGCACAAATACAAAGGATGAAAACATACGAAAAATTTAGAGTACAGGAGATACTCATTACCTTGCAGAACTGACCACTCTGTGGTCCCATCAGCCAGGACTCCCAGGCCCAGGATACCAAACTCTCTTATCCCCTTTTAGATGGAAAGATATCACAATTTTCTTTTCCATCCTGTTATTTAGTTTTTTGGAGATTTTCTGAAAATAGCTTCTTTCTGTGTATAGTTGTTTAAAGAAACCAGACCAGAAAAATCCGGCTAAGTAACAACTTTTTTCTCTTGGGCGATTTTCTTTTTTGCAGTTTGGAACTGGAGGCAAATGAAGGCCTCCCTAGTGCCCTGGTAGCTGCAGCCCCTCTTTTAGCATTTTTTCAAAGGGCACAGGGCAATCTGCCCATAATGAGCTTTGAAAGTGAGGATGAAGTTCCTGATAATATGACACAAATTTCTTTACTTTTGCTCCTTATTTCATCTTAATTAGTCCCTGTAGAAAGGATTGATTTTTGAGAGGCTTGTAGTGAACATCTGTTGGTATTCCTGGGGTCATTCTTAGCCTGTCCTGTATTTGACATTTCTTGTAAAAGAGGAGGCATTTGTTCATGTTGACATTAGCTGCCTCTGTATCTCTCGGTGGTACAGATGGTCTGTGAATAAAGACATCAAGCTAATAGGCAAGATGACAAGCTTCAATAGAGCTGGGGCTCCTCACACTTAAATGGCAGGGCAGCATAGATTGCTTCTGCTGCTGAGGCTGGGGTCTGCGGGTAGCAGAGCATATGGAATAAGTTAAAAATGAAGAAGGATCCTGGGAACTGACTAGAAATCTCTCCCTGAGATGATAACGGCTTTTATTATTATTATTATTTTTGGTTCATGCAGTATGTCAAGCTTCCAAGGCATGCAGAGCCAGGGAAGAAAGGCAGAAACTGGATTCTCTGCCAGTCCTGCTACCATACATTTCTGTCCCCTGAATTGGCCATGCACATCCTAAGGGAGGTTTACAGATCTCAGAAGGGAGCTATTGCTCTTGCTTTTGGGGTGAAGTATGTTGGTGCTCCTGCTTCCATCAGAGGACAGCTACTCTCAAGTCAAGGGGCTTGATTTTTTTCTCCCATGAAACCATATTTTCCCAGAGGACCTCCAGGAAATCCGCACTCTGGAACCTTATAATTCTGCTCATTCCAGAGGTTCTGGGCTTTCTCCCAAATGCACATCCTGGTTTATTATGATAATCTATCATGGCTTTGGCGTATGTATATTCATCTCAATTTATTTAAGTCCATTTATGTTTTAATCATGTGCCAGTTATTAGGACAAAGAGGTTTTTCGGTTGACTCTTGCCACTGTAAAATACCTCAAGTCTGAAGGGCAGCCTTTCAGTTCTGGGGTTGGGTGGACCAGACCCCTCACTGGTCCAGGTTTCTTTACCTGTGTCTTTTTTATCCTTTCAGTTTCTATCTTCTTAGATGCTGGGATCCTGATCTTTTCTGTCTTCTTTATAGTAGCCCCATGGACTCAATTACATAGGTAACTTTTCTTGTCTTCTCTTGGACTGTCTTTAGTTCTGTTACACCTTCTTTATTTTCCATTTGTACATGGGTGACATGTCTGGATGTTCGTGTTGCTTGTGAATGTTGATGCCATCCCTTGTTTCATGGATGATTTGAGGTGGCTTGTAAGGATAAAAACTGTAAAACAAAAATAAAAACAGGACCTTAACAAGGCAAGGGAAAATAGTAAAATGGGGATGACTGCAGAGGAAAACGCTTCTACAGGGCAAAGATCAAAACTGCACATGCTGTTTCTGGTAGGTTGGTGTAGATCAGGATTATTTTGAGCTCACGCATACCAAAGACTTGAATCAGGACCACGAAAAGGGAAAAATTAACTATGGAACTTGGTAGGTAAATGAAAACAGTTTATTATTTGTCTGATTGTTCTTTATTTCACACATTGATTGGGTTGAGATTTTAATATATGTCCCCCACCCCCTTCATGCAGAAGATCTTGACTTGTTAACTCAATTAAATTAATTATGGTATTGGGAGAGTCTTACCTAGATAGAGAAGGAGGTACGGAAGAGAGGGAACAGGGAGATACCAGAGAAGAGTGGAAAGACAGAGGAAGGAGAGGAGGAGGGAGACTTCTAATTAGCTTGGATAATGGTAAGATTAATGAGATGCTCTAGTTAATGAGGCAGTTAGCTGGCAGAGGTGGTGGTTCAGTCTTTCCAGTGCCCCTGTGTGGGCTTGAGGTGCCATTATGAGAAGCTGAGTCAGATATTTAAGGAGGAGGGAGAGTTGGGCTTCCAAAAGCCTGAAGCCAGAGAACAGTCCACACACAGTTGGCTGGAGTCCGCTTGATGCAGGTCAGATGGGGACATGGCCTCGCCTTTGTTTCTCCCTGGGTACTGTGTCCTGGCCTCAAGAGATACCCGATCACCTTCCATCTCAGAATCAGATGCTTCAACATCTGCTGTGGCAAACTCTCCTGCCTGGGCTGTGTCCGAGCTCAGTTGATGTCGGCCCCCCTTTTTAATCCATGGGCACCTTCTGGGGTCTTGCTCTTTCTGCCTGTCTGTGGAGTTTGTTAGGGCTCTACAACCAGCTGGTCTGGGCTGAAATCCTGTCCCTGCCACTTAATACTTGTGTAATATTAGGCAGATTAGTTAACTTCTGTGGGTCTCCTCATCTGTAAAATAGAGATGATACTTGCCACTAGCTCAGAGTGTGAGTTCACACATGAAAATGCTTAGAATATAGTCTGCACAGAGTAAGTGCTATATGCAAATATTAGCTGCCATTATTGGTTTTGTTGTTGACTTATTTTAGCAAATTAAAAAATCTCTCCTATATTTTAAGGACACCCTCCTCCTCCTCATCCTCTTGCTCACCTACAAAAGTGTTCACCAGCGAGGATCAGGGTTGGACATGTACTAGAGCTCTCAGGTTTTTCTGCAAGGCCGGCCTCTCTGGATTCTCCACTAAACAACATTGAGCACACACCCACCCAGATTCTGCTCTTAGAGACCTTTCTCTCCCTCATGGTTCGTGGAGAGTAGTCTTTTCTCCTCTACTCAAAGTTCCTCCAGAACAGGAATGATGGCTCCGCCTCTTTTATGTCTCCTAAATCGTCTAGGACGGAATCGAAGGATGCCCAGATCTGAAGGTTTTACTCAGTGCTTATTGGGGGTTCCACTCGTGCTATTTGAAATGTAGTCCTCTCTTGTTGTTTAGTACTGATCAGTGGCTCTTCATTCTCCATGCTGTCTTCTGGTGGAGGCAGTGAACAGAGCTCAGACTTGGGATCCACACTGAGCATAAATACTACTTGCTCTGTGACTTTGGGCAAAGCAATGAGTCCTATGTTATCAGGAGGGTTGATGACTCAACACATGTGAAGCACTTAGAAAAGTGTCTGATGAGTGATGTCTAGGTGTTAGCCATTGATATTATCGTTTACTCTTGCTGTTATTCATATTCTTTCTCTGTGTTTTATACATGTAAGAGTTCTAGAAGCCAGGTGGATTGGGGTAGTGCTGGCTTATCTGAAGATATAACCTGGAAGGCATTCTTTCCTTAAAAGATGGGTGTGAGGCAGCATCTGTCATGTCTCAGAAGCTGGTGCTTCTATGAGGTGCAGGATGCTGGCTGAGAGGAGGGGCAATGCCACTCACCTTGCTTCAGGGGCTAGTTAGGTGTTTCAATTTTATGTTACCTCCATGATTACAGACGTTTTGAGGATACTTTGCCATCTTCCGGTGTACCTCAAGCTGTGTGTCATATTAGGACATCCAGCAGGTATTTGCAGAATTAATTAATAACTGGTTAGTTGGGTGGTTGGATGGATGGATGCATGCATAGATGGATTGATGGATGGATGCATAGAGTAAATGAGTTATGAGCCTTTTCTACATTATTATGATTCAGGCTACCAAAGAGGTGAGAGTCTGTTAGCTCGTTTCTACCTGCAATCCATCTTTTCAACCTTCCTTTAATTCTTGCTCCCCTCTGCCTTTCCTCCTTGCTTTCCTCTCTTCTTTGGCCACCTCTCCCATTGTCTCTGGACCCAATCATGTCCCTCTTTGTCTACTATTTTCTTTTTTATCCTCAGTATCAAGAACCAAGCATTCCCCAAATCCCTTAAAGGTCAAAATCTAGTGTCCACAGTGTGGTGGCCAAGGTGAAAGGAGCTGGAGTTTTTCACTCTCCCCCGGGGTTCCCAAGGATGACCCAGCATCATTTGCTGAGGTAACTATACCACGAGCTCCCCCCTTCGCTTCAACACCTTCTGCATCATTGTCTTGCGCACTGTCTTTGCCAAGTGATCATGGCTGAAATTGATGCCTCCAGCACACATGAAACTCACACCTTTTCTCAGGCTGCCTCTCTCTACACTTACTGCCATTTAAATGTCACTGCTATTGAACAAAGAGTGGAGTAATGTGTCTGGGAAGACAGCTAATACTATATTTTGGTAAGTTCTTATCAAAATGCCTCTGGCAAGCTATTTACCCTTGATAAAAATAATCCCAGTCTTGCTGGCAAAACTCAGTAGTAATTATACCAGGCCAAACCCTTGGGACTTAGACCCCTGGGGGAGTCCTCTATCCAGGCCCTTTGGTCACAGGATAAATGGTGGTCGGGGTGATGTCCTTGGTACCAGCAAGGGTAGGCAGTTTAAATCCTTATCAGAAATTGATGGCTCCACACATCTCTGAGAAGCACTCATTTTGGGGACCTCAGTTTCACCATCTGGGAAGTGACCATATGTGCTCTGGGCCACTCCTTAAATAATCTCACCAGACATCAGTGGAAAATTATTCTGTGGGTAGATGATGGACAGCAACTGGGAGTTGCCTAGCCCCCATCATAACAACAGAGATCTAAGGCCAATTTTCAGTGGAAAAATTAGTGGCATAATCATTATTACTTGCGATATATCTACTTACGTAAGAAGAGATTTCTAAGAAGTAGCTATTAAATCAGGAATGTTAAGAAGCTGGAACTCAAAGGGGATTAGAATCTGGATTATCTTTCTGATTCAAATTATCTAAATTATCTTTTGTTTTTCTTTTGGCCTTTGAAGAATGATTGTGTTTATTTCTCTTCTTTCCCTCCTCTGTAAATGTTTAGCTGATTTTATTCCTTTCAGCTTACTGCAGTAGAAATAGTAGCAAACAGCTTCCACTTCTTTCTGTTAACATGTTTTTTTGCAGGAGGGTAGGAAAGCTAAGAGAGGTGAGTATCTTCCTGTGTTTGGCTGTGGGGTGTGTGGAGAAGGTTTGGAGAATTTTCATTCTTCAGAGGCCCCTCTTTTTACCTCTTTTAACCACCACACTTGATAATGAAGTTATCTCCCATTCAGCTACACACTGGTAAAATATTGTTTATGAGGATGGTTTGTTATGTTCAAAGAATGTATATTTGGAAGTTATCTGTACCAAATAGATTGTGAATATCTTGTTTTCTCATTGTATCTACACCTGAAATGATGAAAGATTCTTGAACAAAAAATGCTAAGCATGTATTGGTGACTGAGTGGGTACCCAGAGTCAAATTGCCCACCATGTGTCAAGGCAAGAAATCAAAGCAAAGTGAAGATGGAAGGTGGGGGCGGGAAGATTTCCAACAGTTGGAGGCCCCCCACATAGGGAGGGTGTGATGGCTGGGAGTGATAGTCTGGGTTCCTGATGGTCACGTCCCACATCATGACCACATCCAGCTGGAGGGTCAGAGCTTCAAGCCAGCCCCACCTCTGCAAGATGGGGCAGCCCCATAGACCGTGTTTCCGTGAAGAACCTCAGTTTCTATGAAGAGGACACCTCTGTGCCTTCACGGGACACAAACCTAGCATGTTTTGTGTGTTCTACTCCTGTGGGTAATTTCTCCCCTTGCCATTGCTGAGTGAACCAACACACAGTCCTGGCTGTATGTCCCAACTTCTCCTCTTTTGAGAAGTCACCTCCCATGCCCCTGTGTCCTCAGCCAGCTATAGAACGCAGTGATGTGCAATGGGGGAGAGTTAAGAACTTCCACTGGGCTTTGACATTCAAACCCCACTCATACAGGTTGATTGAGAAAAGGAGTATAAATTCACGACTGACCCCAAAACGGAACCTCATAGCAGAAGCCAGCTCTATGGCTTGTTTGACCTCGGGAACGCCGACGATGTTCGTGATGGAGCTGGCTTTTCCCTTTGCAGCTCACCCAGTAGGGTCGGCCTTCTCTCTCCCTTCCACATTGTAGACTGACTACCATTTTCATGCAGTAATTTTGACCTCTTAGTTCTTACTCGCAGTTGCAGATAATCCGTTTGCATTCTGTATGCATCAACCTCTGATTTCTTTTTTCTTCCTGAAAGCATTTCTTTGTTCAGTGCTCCATGGCTGCAGGAATTGTGGAACTGGTAGTAGGGCTCTTCTAGGTTGCAAGAGGAATATTGCAAAAAAATATGAAAGAGCAAAGGGTCTGCTCATGCAGTGGGTCTGTGATCCCTCCCTCCACCAGCCCTTGTTTATTGCCTTACTCCTTCTACATCTCTGCATCCTGGCTTCTGTTTCTTGTCTCCTTTGTTTCCCTCCACTTCTGCCCATGTACTGTTGTCTTTCCATCTTGTGATGCATTTGGCTTTTTCTTGTGGCTCTTATGCAACGGATCTCATGTAGTGCTGACCAGCCTGTCAGAGAGGTTGCTTTTAGTTCAGGTTTTCATCTGAGCCATTTAGCTGTGGGCAGAGATGTGGAGTTGCATGTAAAAAAACCACAAGAGAGCCACGGTTATGACAGGCTCTCTGCATGGAGCAAGAAAAGAATGATCTCAGGCAAAAAGCTCTCAGCATTCTTCCCAATACAATTGCCAACCCAAACCCACCCTAAGCAGATTGTGCTGAAGAGAGGAGACTTCTCAGACCAGATACCTTGCTGAATGCTTCCCTGAAATTGAGCCTGGCGAGCAGATTCTGACTTTTCAGTTTACTTGCTCATAAAGCTAACCACGTGGATACAAAGTTGGTTGCTCACCTAGGAAACGCCAAGAGGATGCTTGCTGTGCAGGGATTCTGAGCACTGACATTTGTTGAGGACATCAGGATTCTGGGTACCTGCCTAACCATTGTGGCTTGTGGCTGGGAGAAATAAGGTCATTTGTTTTTTCATATTGGTATTGCTAAGCAATCTTAGTAAGTATTCTCTAAATTTGTTGTTTAAAACTAAATACCGTCTCAAAAATGTGTGTGTCTACATATGCACACACACACACACACACACACATATAACATACTCATGTAGACCTGCACGCATGCATACACACAGCAGAAGCACTCTAGGTAACCAATTTGCATTTTACTAACTGATGTACACACCAACACCTGCTCTTCTTCCAAGGAACAGGCCCCCTGCGTATGCATAGCCCACAGGTGCTCTCCTCATTCAACCAGGCACTTCTGGTCCCACCAGGTGACCTGTATATTTACCATGAGTCAGTTGAATCTGTTCCCAAACCTACTCATGTTAGTTGTGTTTACATTGTAATAATGCAGTTTAGTTAAATGTTATAAAACTAATGAAATGTGAGAGTGCAGGGGAATTTTTTTTTCATGAAAACTAAGGTGAATGTTTAAGAAAGACTCAATGAGGTTTAGTTATTTTAAAGTATAGACAGGACAGCTGAAGAAGCTTGGGAGAAAAAATATCACAATATTCTAGAAGGAGTCTGTACTCAAATTGCCTTGTGAGAGTTTTTAAGTTCTGTTTCCCCTTTAAAGAAAACAGGACATTTTGGAACCTAAATGATGAGAGAGATATGGACAAAATAGTCCATGCTGAACTCCAGTGAACAGACTCATCTGCAAAAGAAAAGGCCCTAAGCTTACATCAAAAGATCAGCAAATTAGTTTGTCACATGATTTAAATTAAAATAAAATGTTTAAGTGCAGGTGTAGCATTTCGATCAACTTTTCTTTAACTGGATAACCAACTACTGGCTTGGATCACAGCCTATAAAGTGCCTCTGCTCTAGTACTTGTCTCTAAAATTGAAGTCTGGTAATTGTATTGGGAGGAGAAATGAGAGAGTTGGCAAAGAAAATAAATTAATTCAACAATTTGTCGGCTTTTTTTTTTTTTTTTTTTTTTGCCTTCCTTTTGCCATGGAGCTCTGTGTCTAGTTGGTAACAGGAAAAGCAGACACAACCTTTTGCAGGTTGTATATGGGGGAAAATGAGAATTTTCATTATCCTGGGACAGCTCCAAAATCTGCCACTGTGTTCCTGCTGTAAGCACACACCGCTGGCATTCCACAGCCTCCCGGGTAGCACAGATGGAAAACACGGAGTTGTTGGTGTGGATGGGGTCAGTGAGGAGCAGGAGGTGGACAGCCTGTCGATGCTCCCCAGGTCAAGGAAGTTGGAGGTGGCTGTGAGCTGGCTCAGGGACCTGGCTCCTGACGTCAGCCCAGGCAGCTCTCTTGTCAACAAGGAGAGCTCTGTGTTGCAGAAATTAAAAGCAAACTTTGCCTTTGACTCAGACAATATGTGGGAAGTGGTAGCTCAGTGAGAGGCCAGGGGCCACATGAGCTCAAAGTCAAGGCATTCCCTTAGCATTACTCATTTGATATTTATGCTCCCTGATGTGAAAGAAAGTGCAGTGAAATCCACCCCTGAAGTTCTTCCATCTCTGAAGATGCGCAGAGACGCAGGAGTGGCCTTGGAGCTCTCCCTGCCAGAACACAAGGCCAGACCCTTTGTGTTGTGGACACAAGTCCCCTTTGTCTCACCCAGCCTATTAGTGAGGTGCCCATTAAGGATGTGTAACCACTGGACAGGGTGTATTCCATGCAATGCAATTTAGTGGCTGGAGGACTCCCTGTCTGTGTTCCAAGGAGCATCTATTGTATTCTAACACCTGTGAGGGATACCCAGTGGAGTCCAGCTAGAGCCTCATATATCCTAAGTAAAATAAACCCTCTCTTGTAAGTGAGTGATAAATAATTTAATATAATTTTTAAAATATGGATGGTTCTCAGCATCTCCCCACCCTTTGTGTTTCTCTCCTTTTTTAACACCTCTGGATATCTCTTAGGGAGGGTCAGCCTGTTAGGAATTACTCCGTTCTGCTGCTTAACCAACAGCAGTGGTGCCAGTGCCACGCGATTCACAAGTGAACGCTGGTCTGGGCTGACATGCTCTCAGTTACTGTCACCACCTCCGAGCTGACCTCCCTTTACTTTGCTTGAGCTCCCAGCTTGGCCACTGATGGTCCTCCATCCTGAAAGCCTCACCCCTCAGACTGCCAGGACTCTTGCCTTTTCAAGCCCGGCACCAGACCTTCCTCTCCTACTTCTACTCAGTGTACTGCCCAAAGTACCGTTTCCAGTGGGCAGAATACTATTTTTAGCTCCCACTGTAAAATGGTTGCGAGATTGAACATTTGTCTCCTACAATAGTCCTTCACGTTAGAGGGATCTTACAGCAGGGCTGCTTGCAGATGGTTCTCAGCTATGTGCCTCTCTGCCCAGGGAACACACCCACCACTAAGCTGGGTAGGTGAGGGTGGGTTCTAAGGACGCCCCAGAACCACCATTTTCTTGTACCCTCAGGTCCTGTTGTGAAACTAGGCTTGTTTGTTGATCTTCCTTCTCCAAGGGTGAGCATCCTCCTAACACAGCAGTGCCCCCGGTCCTGCTCCTCACCATTTCATGTCTGTTTCTCACCCTCCCCCAGCATTCCACCTGTCTGGTGCACACAGAGCACACACAGCACACACACCCACAGGCACACACACATATACCCATTCTCGGCTGTGCCTGCAAATGATCAAAGAGATGTTTTAGGAGGAAGTTGTCTAAAGTAGAAGTTAATAGCAAGGGATCTTGACTAGATTACCTGGATTTGATTCCTGGCTCTGTCACTTACCAGCTTTCTTACCCTGGGGAAATTACTTACCCTCTCTGATTTCCATTTCTTCATATGTAAAATGAATAATAATAGTATCTACCTTATAAGATTATTGTGAGGAACAAATGAGTTAGTATCTGTCCTTTGGACAGTGCCTCATATAGAGCGAGCACTGGATAAATGTGAGCTATTATTATCAGTATATCTAAACACCAGGTACTGATGCAGTTCAAATTTTTAAGAACATTTCTCAAAACTATTGAAAATCAGTCGATACTAAAAATCACAGTGTTCAGGGTCAGAGTGGTCAGCTACACACCCCATGCCTACTTAGACTCCGCCGGAATACTTTTTAAAATCTATTTTGCCATAATTATTCCTAAATTATGGCATGTTTCCAGCCCATCAAGTTATTAGTAACTGACCCCTCTTTGGGCAGGATGTTAGTGCAGAAACTCACCTCTGTTACTCTGAGTACTTCTCTGTGTTTAAAATGTCCTAGAATTCTTTGTATCTTGAAATTTTAATTGGGGATTGATAGCGGGTTCTGATAACTTGTAAATGGAGACTGGTCATTGGTTAGCCTGTGTTTTGATAAGTAGGCTCATTTTTATAGGCCTCTGGTCAGAAGCTGGTGTTCAACGAAACTAAGCCAGACTAGGTTTTCCCTTGTGTGTTAGTACGGGGTGTATTGTTTCTCCCTGGACAGTTTGCATGACTATTTTGATACCCCAGTCTGTCTTGCTACCTCCTGTCTCTACCCAGCGTAGCTTCACGCAACACAGAGTGCAATTCCCCTGGCACAGCTTTGATCATGTGTTCTACCATGCAGAAAGGCAGCTAGGGCTGCCCCTTTGCTCGCCCCCAAAGCCAGTTCATGGCCCAGGAAAACCTGGTGCCGCGTATTGGGGCCAGAGAGTCTCATTATCCACCGCCCCTCTCACAGTCTCTGTGCTTCCACCATATTGACCACTTTTCTTTGTCACAAATGCTCTCGGCTTTCCTCTCTCTGTGCGTTTTTCATCCACCCCCCACCCCCCACTACCACCACTTTCCTCGTGTGTCCTCCTGACTGGCGTGCCACAATCCTATTCACTTTTTAGGACCTGGCATAAAGCCACGTCCCCCCGTGAATCTTGCCCTAATTCCCCTCAGCCAAACATAATCACCCCTGAGTTCTGAAGCCCCTTATCTCCCATCATGTAGATATCATATATCTTTTATGGTGCTGGGCACCAAAATGTCTTCAATGGATATTTTTATGTTTAAATCTTATACTATCTCAATGACTTTAGGAAAAATGCATAGAACTATTTAAGGCCTTTGAGGCCAAATTGCTTTTTAGGCCATAGTAATGCGTATATTCTCTGTCAGTGCCCATTTCCCCCACACTCTCTATAATCCTAGGTGTTATTTTCCCCTCCTTTATTTTGATAGGTTTAGAAAAAAAAAAGAAAAGAAAAAAAACCCTCTCATTTTAATTCATGTTGCATTGCTCTAATTTCTAGTGAGGCTGAACGTTTTAAAAATGTGTTTATTAACCATACACACTCTTTTTGAATTGTCTGTTGACAGGGCACTTGACACTTTATATCCTAGTATTTTCCTGAATTTGTCAGCTACCAAGGGGCCATAGGATAAACAGCTATACTTTCAGCCTCCGCCACTGTGCCTGGCACATGGTATGTGGTGACATGGGAAACATTTGTTGAGGGAGTGAGTGAATATATGTGGCCGATGACTGTTAGTATTACACAATTTAAAACATGTAGGATCTAGTTGTATCTCTAGTCCAGTTTTTACATTAAAAATATAAGCATTGAAATGTATATAGAACATTTTTATTTTTATTAATATTTTAAAACGTGTAGAATTTTGTTGTATCTCTAGTCCAATTCATGATACAAATTTGAATGCAACATTCTGTGTGCCCACAACGCTGCATCTCACTTCAAACACCCTCCATTTGTGAGGTTGGTTGAGAAGGGCCCAAGGTTTGATTTGCAAACATGAAGAAGAATTGGAATGGGCAGCTGCTTTGGGACCAGTCCATGATTCTAGAACATAATGGGCTCCATTCTTTACACTTCTGGACGTCACCAAAACAGGGAGAGTAATCTTTGAGTCCAAGAAGCAGGAAGGCAAGGCAGAGCAAACCTCTGCTTTGAGAGGTGCTTGATTTCAGTTGAGAGGGTGTAGTGACAAATTTGGTGACTAAGCACATTGCTATTAGGACTTAATCTTATTAGAAACCAGCTTATTTCCTTGTAAAAAGTGAAATCCACTAAAATCTGGTTTATCTGACATTCTATCAAGCAGAACGGTTTTTTATCGCCTTGTTTTCATAAGAATGACCCTAAGACTACGAGGTGACATTCAGGTCACTTTGGGGTTGTTTTATGGATTATATTACCATTCTTTTGAAAACTGGTGATTGTGGCACATGTGTGGTCATTTTCTTTCCACCAGGATGCCCTAGTCACCAAGAGCAAAGATTTCTGCAGAGTGGGAAAATTTTGTGAGTGTGTGTGTGTGTAAGGGAGCACATTAGTTGCGAACATAGGAGGTTGGCGATAGGACAGTGAGTTGGAGTCAAGTAGGAGAGTGAAACTTACAGAGTCTTAACCCTTCATCAAGACTCTCACATTTCACCAGCCAATGGGCACCTTCTAAGGTTGACTTCACTTTGGAATTATTTGGTTGAAACAAGGGAAGTAAGGAAACCCAAACCTCTTCAACGCCATGCTGGAAGTGTTACTCAATCTCATTTCATAAAGGAAATATGGGGTTGGATTATTTTATTGTTTTTTTTTTTTTCTTAAGTAAAGAAAGCAGTAAGTGGTTTCTTCCTTGTGTGCAAGTAGCACCCTGCCAACCGGATCCTGTTGACAGATAATCGCCTGACAGGCGAGCCTTTGATGTTAAGCTTCACTTAGGCAGAAAGAAAGTTTCTCTGCGCCTCCCGCGCAGTCCTGGGTGGTCTTGTCTGCTTTCCTTTCCCGGAGCCTTGCCCAGGAAACCAAATGGGTTCAGAGCCCCGAGTGGTGATGGGGTCAGCAAACCCCAGGTCACTCTCCCAAGTGTGGAGGGCAAAGGAGGAGCCCGCAAATTCAGCTTAAAACAAACAAGTGCTAAATTAAAAAGAATGTTAAATACTGATCAGCTGCTTGACTCCTGACAGCAGATTTAATTCTTCCCTCCACTCACCTGATGGAGCTTCGCCTGCAGGGTTGGCATCAATTATCTGTAGACATGTGGAAAATGATTGATGAGCTGCCTGCGGCACTGGAGTACACTTTGTCAACCACTCATCATTTATACATCTTATCTCTGCCAGAACAAAAGATAGGACAGCCCCACACTGAAGTTGGGGATGGGAAGCAGGGAGACGAGAGTAGGAGGTGAGGGAGGCAAGTCAGGCAAAGCTGTTTGGTGCCGCTAGGGGTGAGCGGAGATGTGGAGGCCCATAGCTGTTGACTCTGGGCTGTCTGGCCCAGCCAGCTCTGCCCTTGCCACAGGCCCCGGTGTTGCCAAAACTCTTTGACCATCCCCTCTGGAAGGGCCTGGGAATCAGGGAACTGTGTGCTGTTTTAATTACAGCACCGTCTCGGGGGGCTGGGGAGCACGGTCGTCATGGCTGCAGCTGACCCTTTGCTTTAATCAGCCACTCAGGAGGCAGGGTTTGTAACTGTCCCTGACAGAGATGAATCATGGCCTGGTGGATCCAGCTTCTGGGAGAATGTCAGGGAAGCTGCATTAAGTATCAGCTGGTTTTATGGAAATTGGCTCATCTGATGATGGTGGGACGAGACAGTAAAATTCATGGGGTTTTTTTTTTTTTTTTTAATCTTATGCCCAAGGCTGAAGTGGGGCCCAAATGTTTTTACTCAGACTGAGACAATAGGTTGATGCTGATGCCTTATTTGTGCCTCACCTATGGCCTTGTTCTCAGGACTCACGCTAAGGGTCAGCAGGAAATATCAGCTCACAGAGGTCTTTCTGTCTGTGACCGTCTTCTTTCTTTCCTGGTGACAGTATAAGAGTCACAAACCCAGGTGATGACCTAGCAATCATTTCTAGGCAATAACTGCTGAAAATAGCAATTCTATTATGGGCTGATCTCTATTAATTCGCTCTCTATTAGAGGCATCCCATTTATTGATTTTTTTTTCTTTGAAAGAGAGGGTACTGACAAATATAAAGTCAAGTGACCTAGTTATATAATTAGAGGGATAGGTCCAACAGATTCCTTGGTAACTGGTCAGGGGGTAGAGAGGGATTAAGGTAGAAAACTTCAACTTTGTAAAATAACATGATTTTCCTCCAGTGAAATTTGATACGCTACTTATAAATTAAGTGATAAATAAGAATGAGAAATGAGCATACTAACTGAATGAATTTTAAAAGCAAGGGCTAGAACTCCGAGGCGGGATCATGTCAGAAAGGAGGTGATGAAACATAAGACAATTATGAAATCGGGGGGAAAATAAAGCAGAAGACCAAAGGACACCACACCCAGGAGAATAATTCAGTGGCCTTTGAAAGTTATAAAGAAGTGTTTTGAACCCTTCTATAGATTTTTGTTGATATTGTTGGCTAAAGAGTCATCTCCAGCTATACTCCAGAGTTGGTAGTTGAGATAACAGTGATAGATGGTCATCAAGACATCAGATGTTTTCATGAAAACTTTGTTGACCACATATTACCCATATAGAGGGACCCTCTTGGACCAGTGAACAAAGGTGGCCATTCAAGGGCCCATGATGCCCACAAATATTCCAGTGATGATGGACCCTCCACACTGAGGCCTCTAGCTGATGGGAGTGAGGGGGGATCTTCATAGGCTTTCTCTATCCCTGCAATTGTAAAGCAAAGGGTAGTTTTAAAATCCTAGAATCAAGGACAGGCACACTCAATCCAGTATAGATGCATGAGCTGTAAAGCGGAGACATGCCTGTGATCCCTTTAAGGTGGATTACATTTTAGATTTAGATGATAGCCTTATCTGCCTCAGTAATTGAGTTTTATGTTTCTTTGTGCTTTTGATAACCTGTCAAGCCTTTTACTTTGGTAGGCGGTCCCCTACTTGGTATTAATCTTGAATGTTTTGAAAGGTATTTGTATTCATTTGTTGGCGCTGCTGTAATGAAGTATCACAAACTGGGTGACTTAAACAACAGAAATTATTGTCTCATGGTTCTAGAGGCTGAAAGTCCAGAATCAAGATGTTGGCAGGGCTGGTTTCTTGGGAGAGCTGTGAAGGAGATCTGGTTTCACCATCTCCTAGCTTCTGGTAGCCTCTGGCATTCCTTGGCTGGTGGCCTTCTCCTTGTGTCTTCACATTGCCTTCCCTCTATGAGCGTGTATCTTTGTATTCAAATTTCTCATTTTTTTTAAGGGCATTGGATTAGGGCTCACCCTAGTGACCTCATCTTAACTTAATCATCTGCAAAGACCCCATTTCCAAATAAGGTCATATTCATAGGCACTGGGGGTTAGGACTCCAACATCTTTTTTAGGGGTTACAAGTCAACCCATAACAGTATTACCCAGGAACTATAATGTGAGAAATGTCACCCTGTGTGCTTCATCTCATGGGTTTAAGGCTTAGATTTCTATCTCGAAGAGGGAACCGTGTCATGTCTTATCTACCAGCTGCTTGATAAATATTTGTTAAACTAATGAGTGGATGAGACCTTAAACTTCCTTTGGGGAAAAAGACATTTTAAAATATGACATTTACTTTTCTACTAGGAAAAGACTAATTTCCAGTTTATGAACTCAATGAATTAACTCCAGAGACATCAGAAATTTATAAAAATAGTTTGCTTTCAAAAATTGTATGCTGTGAATCTGAGTTTGGCCATTTGTGAGGCGTCTCTTTTTATAAATGGTAACCTGGGGAGAAGAATCCCCCTGCTAATTCTGTTTTTGAGGAAGTCGGTCCCTTGGGCTACAAGTTTATTTTCTTGTGATACATTTCTACTTGGGGAAAAAAAATCCTTCATGAAAATCTTATATTGGCTCCAAATATTATATTGAGCTTATATTGTTTGAATTATCCGGTTCACATGCTGATATGGGAGGGATATTCAGCACCTTGAGTAGACTAATGTCTAGTACATGCAAACGGTTGAGTGTTGAGTTAGCGAGGAGGGAGATTTTGTGATTTCTTCTCTAGAAACTTATCTTTTATTTACATACAGGTGACCTTTTTACACAGTTTTGTAAAATAACATAGTTTTGTTAAAAAATAACAAAGCAGCCCAAATTGACAATATTTGATAACTTGCATGAGAAATACAGAAGATATAGAAGGTTTAAGGGTAAAAACGTTCATTATATCTTCCATTTTACATAAACAAATATTTTCATCCTTAAATTTTCTCTATATATTTTGGAAGGTTTTTATTAAATATTGTCAACTTTTTATTTTTTGAAACCATATGGCTGACCATATAATGTACCAAGTTGAGGGAAACCAGGTATATCAAGATCTCAAGGGAGCAGTCCTATGTGGGTAATATCAAGGACACTACATGTCAGGCCCCCATCCAGAGACAGTATTTTGACCTGTCACTCAAAGGAAGGTTGTGAGATTTGGAGACGATTCAGGAGGCAAAACCAAAGAGCTGTACTCAGCAATGCCTGCCTATTGTCCTGCACAGACAAATCCCTTTATGTTTCACTTTGCTTTCTGAGACCAGCTTACACTGACCCATTCCTATCTCCATGCCTTTGTTTATGTTGTTGCTCAACTTTGGAAGGTCCATCCATCCTCTGCTGCTCTGCTGAGTTAATTACTACTGTTCCTTTAAGTTCCTATTCAAATCCCAAGCCTCCTGTAAAGCTGTCTTGGATGTTTTCATCCTATGCCGACTGCTCCTTAAGCTAAACCCCTTAGAATTACTATAATACTCTTGGATGCTGGTTTCATATCAACCATTCCTGTCTCTAGCTGTAAGCATCTCAGCAAAGGAAGATATCTTTATGTTAGACGTTTCAGTTCCTTGGTTGTAAATAATGTTGAATAATTGATCTGACTTGATGAGGACTTGCTTAGTGATAGCCCCCAATTATTCGCCAAGATGAGGGCAAACACTGCTTTTCCAGTGTTCATGCAGGTTAGACTAGAAGGCAAGGGCCTAGGGGAGAAATTTAACATAGATGGAATTTGCTGACGGAATGCTATTGACGTGGTCAAATTTTGAGTGGTGCTGGTACCTACTTTCCTTAAGAGGATGAAAAACAAGAAGGATTCTCCTGGGAATTAGGAGAAGTGATGAAATGTGCTCTAGCTGAGCCCTTTCTCTGTGAAATGGAGTTTATGCCATGGGCAAATGACACAACGAGGGCTCAGCAATGATAGAAGTCCATAACAACAACAAAAACAACAAGATGCATTTATTTTAAAACTACCATTTTGGAAAACAAACTCAGTTCCTATAGCAGTAAGAACTAAACTTTGACTTGGAGAAGTGGGGAGGGATCTGTTGGGCTCCCAAGTGAGGTTGAGAGTCCCTTTAGGAGATGTGATCAGGGAGATAGATTGGCTGACATCCCTGGGGATGGTGATTCTAAAGTTAGGAGCAGGAGGAAGAATTGGGGAATGGCAGGAACTACATCAGGAGAATGTTTTGGGAAGATTGTAATTTCAAGAAGAATAGCCCACGGGAGTTGTGTATTGCCCTGCTGCAACTGTAGATATTTTTCACTTTATAATTCCCTGTTTAAACCTGGACAACTTTAATTTGGGATTAAAAAATGATGGCTGAAACGCAGAGCAGTGTTCTGATGATGAAGGGCTGCAATTTACAGACCAATTAGAATGGCATTTGTTTTCATTCCGCAGCAACTCTTCTCCCCGCTCCCCAGTGCACCCCTCAATAACAGGAAAATAGATTCCTGGGTCCAAAGGTGGTTTTCTGGAGCCGACAGCTGCCATATGCCCTGAGTTGGGAGGTGGGGGACAGCTTCCAGGTAGCTTCCAGAGAGCCGCCCCTTGCATTCTGCCCGTTCTGTAGAGCCACTCTCCCTGCAGAACAATGCCATTTAACTTCAAGCTCTGACACCTTGCCTATTTCTATTTCACTATAAATAAACATAGCCCCCCCCTCCTCCTGCCTCCCCCAGGTCAGGCATTCCTCAATTATAGTCTTAAACCTGACCAAGCAAGAACAAATTGTGACCTTAAGTTATATCTTAAAGTCCTGCCTCATATTGGGACGCAGAAAGAGTTTTTTTTGGCATTCTCTTTGACAGGCTGCTTGTAGATAGAACAGTTTTCCATAAGGAATTGAAATCATACATCAAATGTATTGTTTTATATGTAAGCCACTGGAGACCAATGAAAGCAGTTGGTAGAGCCCAAATACCATTACAAATAGATTTATTGTAGTGTGTTTTCTCCCACCTTTTTCTAGAAGTTATTACTTTAATCTTAAGAATTTATGTAAGTATGCTTGTGGCTTTTATATGGTTTATGCATTCACTTTGGAGACTTTTAGCTATTTAGTGGCGAGGTGTTTAAAACAAGTGTTATCAAGGAAATAATTTTGGTTTTGCATCATTTTTTTTTTTTATATTTGCCTCTGAATGCTACATATAGAATAGCCAGTCAGCAATATAACAGAGTTATTGTGGATGTCATGGAAACTTATCTTTCCAGTGCCCTTTAGTTTGGTGTGTTTATCTGCACCTCCAAAAAGCAAGCAGAGATAAACATGCAGTATCCTTGTGCTGCCAAATTAGAGAAAAAGCTCTGTGCCTTCCTTCCTGAACCATTTCAAAGAAGGAGAACATTAGACGTCAGGGCAATTAAACTCACTGTAGTTTACATTTGCTAAGAAATCTGGAAAAATAATTTTTTGGCCAGCCCCGCAGTAACAGAGCTGTTTGAAGATCTAAAAAGAAAAATCTTGAATGATGTTCTTAGAAGGTGAATCAGATGATCTTTTAAGACCTATCTCATTTATCCTATTAATGCTCAACTAAATCATATTTAGTTTAAAAAATGGTCTTTGCATATTGTTGTCTAGTATTAAACTTAATTTTCTTCACAAATCCCTGTTTAATTTACCACCATCCTCATCATATATACACATACGCTGCTCATGCACTGTGCATTCAAGTATTCTGCATAAACTGACTTTGCGGTTTGGCAGCCATATTTTTTACATCCATTGATAGAAACTTGTCAATCATTTCCAATGCAATATGTTCCAGCCTACTTGTGTTGATATATGTGAAGATGTGATTTGTCTAGTTTTTATAAAAACATTGTGTATCCCCTCTGACCCTCCCTCTCCTACTTTTTTAGAAATTTACTTTCTTGCGTCGTTCAGTTTCTACATCTGCACTTCTAAAACTTGATACTGATGGGGAACTTGACTCTGTTTCTTTTGAACTTATTTTTGAGCAGTGACAGTGTTTATCTTAGTAGAAAGGAGTAGACACACCCAGGGAATGCAGTGAGACCTGACTGCTGTGTCAGACTGAAAGTGTGGTCATCATCCTGCTAACAGTCACTGAGATGAAAATACAGGTTAGCAGTTTCCTTGGACAACATCACGTCATGGAGAACAGCCAGAAGATCGCACATCCCTCTGCATGAGTGTTGAGGAGGGATGTCTCTGGGGATGAAGGCCCTCTCCAGTTCAAATATTGTTTGGAAAGTGGGATGACTGCAGGTCAATTTTTTCATTCTGCTTAGGTCGTCTTCCAGAAAAGAGGATTTTTTTCATGGATTCTGAGATTGGGTTTCAGATCTGTTCCAATCTGAGCCAATCCACCCAGCAGTGAATTACTAAAAAAGATGATTTTCAAAGCACAGTTTTACTGCTTGGAAATATACCTAGTAACATCAACTAGTGGCCCTCAGGTTGAGGACCTCTTTTAATGACTAAAGCTCATCTGTAATTAACATACTAATTGTTATAGAACAAATGGATGTAGATATATATGTCAAGTTTGTTCTACTAAATAGGTTAAGTATTCCCCACCTAATATGTCTCATACTATTAATTTGTTGAGTAAACACTATTTTCATAGTTGAAAGATCAGTTTCATTCTAGCCTGATTATTTTAGCTATTCCAAATTAGTTTTGTTGAAATTAATGAGACCTTATTAAATTAGAAAGGTGACCCAGATTAAAGATTATAGTCCTGTCATGAATGTCTCTGGGGGTGGAACTCTATCAAGTTTGTGAGCCCTTTTGTCCCTCAGTCCCAGTGTAGAGTTCCTTGGAAGGCTTGCAAAATGCAGGGTTTTATTTGTCCCTTTGGTTTTCGCTTTTGGACATCAGCTTGATTTCAGTGTGTCTGTTCCCCTGGTTCTTTTCTGTCTCATTTAAACCTATTGCTTTGCCTGAAGCTTCAGTGCCTTTGTGTGTCTTAACTTCCACTGCAATCACTTGTTTGAATCATCAGTGCTCTGGCATGTTCTCCCCTGCTCTAGATTCTACTCTCAAGTCACACAGCTTCCCCAGTTGGGCAAGTTTCAGGAGAAATCTTTACCTCAGCTTTTCACCTTGTCTCTCTCTATGGCTTCTCTGTCTCCCTAGATGGATGGGAATTTTTGACTGGAAGGTCCATACTGGGAGACATCTTTTTCTGCTGCAGGAGTTGGCGTTCTCCTAATGTAGATGGGTTTTTTTTTTTCCTCTAATGGATCTCAGGTGCATGGAATTGAATTAATCTTAATTCTTGGCTTATAAATCACTATCATCAATTAGCTTGTTTGTGGCATTTTTTTTTACTGTGTGTGTATATTTACATATTTTTAATAATTTAAGAATGAATCAACCTAAGCGCTAGAGAATGAATAATCACCTCTACTTCTCTATGTGGTCTTCTATAAGATCATCATCATCTTGAATTTTGTGTTTAATATGCTCTTCCATTTAAAAAAGCTTTATCACACACACACATTTATGTACCTAAATAATATATTGCTTACTATTGGCTATTTTACATTTTTATTTAAAAAAAAAAAAGGATGTCATACAGGATTTTTTTTCTAGGAATTGCTTTTTTAACTCAGCATTATGGTAAAAAACTTCATTTAGGTTGATGCTTGTAGATGCTATTTGTTCTTTTTCAATACTTTATAATATTCCATCATATTAAACTATAACAGGTTATTTTCCAGAATAAGACTGCTGTGTGGTTTCAAGAATTATTGCATTTTTGGAGCAATGCTACGTGCATCTCCTGGTGCATATGAACTAGAGTTTCTCTTGAAATAGATTGCTAAGCCTTTGGGTATGCATACCTTCAACTTTGCCAAAAAATTATGAATTATTTTCTCCCCAGTTGTGTCAGTTTTACATTCCCACCAGCAAAGACAGGAGATTCGCTTCTCCAATACTTTCTATTGTTAGTCTTCTTATCGTCTCACAATTAAGTGGGTGTAAAATGGTATCTCCTGGATTTGAACTTCCCTGAATACTTAGATGACTTTTCCAGAACTGCTGTTCTACATTTTCCTTGCTCAGTAGCTCACATTAAAGCTATATATTTTTAAAGTTTTTTTTTTTAAAGGACGATTTGCAATTTAGCAGTCAAGATATGATTAGGATATGTTCTGAGAAAGAAGAAAAGTCATTCTTATAATGCAATAGAAAAAGTCTTGGCCTTGAAGCAGGAGACTCACCACTTGATCCTGGCTCTGTCAGTGATTTGCTGGGGGATTCAGATGAAGACAACATTTTTTTCAGTGTTTCCATTTCCTCATCTGTTAAGTGAGGGTGTTGATCACTAAGCATATATTCTGGTCTAAGTTTTCAGCCTTTAATAAATAGCTAACACATTGATGCAGCAGTTTATCTTTAAAGCATTTGACATCCATTTTCTCATGTGATCTTGCTAACACCTGAGTGACATAGGCAGAGAGAAGATGAAATAAAAGCCTACACATTTTTGCAGAGGTCTACATGGTGTGTGGACACAGTGTGACTATGGGGAGACCAGGAAGTTCATCAAGCCCATAAACATCTCCCTTCTGGGCTGCCTCAGAACAGAAAATTCCACAATGACTATTTCATCGTTATAGTTCTTACAGGCCTTTGGGTTGGTTACTTCTCCACTAAAATGCAAATGTCTCTGGGGGAGGGGGGCAAGGAAAACCTTTAAGTTCATTATCACCTAAATCTTCCACAGGGAGTAATAATCAGATCCTTTCCCAACTGATACCTGGTTTGGAAACCGAGCCTGTGGGAATGGGCACCTGGTTGATGTGGGGAAGCCCTAAATGGGAGAAGAATGGTTGTACAGAGTAGAGATGTGCCCAGAAAGCCAACCAGGACTCCCTAGGGATTGGTCAGTTGCTATTCCCCAGCAGCTCTTCTCTACCCAGACCCTCAAAATCAAATTGGTCAAACACACAGGGCTACCGCTGCATCCTTGGAGGGCAGCATCCTCTAGAAACTAACTGGAAGAAAAGACGCAGAAAAGCTGCCAACCAGCAGCAGCCTCTCCTGAGCCTGCAAATCACGTCTGAGAGCCAGCCTCCCAGTTCTATCCCCTTTATACCAGATGCCGTTGAGCAGAGCTTTCTCACCCAGTCCTGAGTCCTGGCCCAGTCTATAATGTGGCCAGTGTGAGGTGTGGGCAGGCCCTGTCCAACGACTTCAGCTGGGACATTTGTGTTGGTGCCTCCTCTGCTTTGTGTGTCATCCAAACAACTCTTTGGAACATTGGCTCTGGCTCCCCTCACAAAGGGGACCTGAAGGGTGATGTTTTATGTTCGGGCCTTCTCTGTTTTCCCTCTGTCACCCACACAGAAATGTGCCCCCTCCACCTCTCCGGCGACTCCCCCAACAACGCGTTTCTACCTCAGCTGACTCTGGGCTCTTAACACATCAGGATGTGAATGAAATACTACGGCTGTCATAACGCAAGGTTAAATGAAGTCTTCAAAACCTGTCCATTAAACGGTTGTGTGTGTGTGTGTCGTTCTCTGCAGCCTCCCTCTGGATACAGCTTGTCTCAGTTCGTGGACAGCCGAGCTGTGGGCCTTTGTCTTTGTTCACTGTTGTGTTTAATCCCCCCCTCATTCATTAATCATCCTTTTGCCTATTTATACCAGTGGCAAGTATAGCGAACACACTTAATGCCCACTTTTGTTTTGGTGGCACCCTTTGTGAGGACCAAGGCAGAGCTAATTATTAACTGCGAAATGATGTTAAAACTCTTAGATCAGCGCCAAGTGCTGCATCCACTGAGACACAGTTTTGTTTTCACCTTTAAGAGCTTACGGCCAAGCAACTGGGGTGGCTTTATTCAGCTGTGAGTCCAGAAAAGCAGTGCCAGCACTCAGAGAATTAATAGAGGCACTCCATTAAAGCGCAGCCGGGCAGCCAGATTCAGGCACGCTGTGTACACCACCATACGGCCCAGACCCAATGGGGCCTCCGGACCCTATCGGGCCAAGCAGGGAGGGCACCTTCAGAGACAGGGCCACATAAGCAACTCCAGCCTTTCAGTTTATGTTTCCCATCGTTTGAAGACCTTGTTTGCCCACGCAGGATAACGTTTATATCTTCCAGGGTGACTCTGATTTCCCTTTGCTATTAGGCATCTTATGGAAGGAACTTTTTAGTTGTAGTTGTTGCAGCTTGTTAGGACGGCACAGGGATTGTTACTTTCACCTTCTTGGAGAGACTTTCCCTGAGACTTTCACTTTCTCTAAAATAATCCCCTAAGCCCACAACCATTTCCAAGTCACCTTCTGTCTCATTACCCAGTATTATTGTTTTCCATGGCATTTGCCACTATTTGAAATAATTTTATTTATTTATGTATTTCTTATCTGTTTGATTACTAGAAGAATGTAAGCCCCTGTATCGCTGGCACTTAGAATAGTGCCTGGCACTTACCAGGCGCCTGGTAAATATTTGTTGTGTTACTCAGTGAGTGAATACATGGGTGAATAGGTGGAAAGACCTTCCCCCCCGCCCCAAGGAAAGTAGTCAGTTAGCCTTATGTGATCACAGGCACAAGGCTCCACCGTTCACCCTTGGTCTAATCAACCATATGTTCATGACATTAGCATGTCCCACTGTCCTGGAGCTAGTTCTCTATGTTCTACTCTCTGTCACTGTTCCTGCGGATCCATGAGTCTTTACTTGACATTTGGATAAAGTGACTCAAATCCTGTGGCTTTATTTCTAGAATGTCCACTCTATACCCTCCCCCCAACCTGCCCTTTAATAACTATATTTTTCCATGTGGACAATTGCTTCTAAGACATATATTAGACTATTCTTTTCTTTGTCACTGAGCTATGGTGCCGTCTTTGTGGTAACTGTGGTTTCCATCCATAAGTGGATCTGTTTCGGACTTCCTTATTCTGTTTCACTGGTCTGTTTTCTACTGCTGAACCAAAGCCATAAACTCTTTTTTTTTTTTTAACTGAAGTGTAGTTAACTTACAATGTTGTGTTAGTTTCAAGTGTAATTCAGTTATATGTATATAATTTATGTATATACATATTCTTTTCCAGATTGTCTTCCATTATAGGTTATTATAAGATATTGAGTATCATTCCCTGTGCTATATAGTAGGTCCTTGTTGTGTACCTATTTTATATATAGTAATGTGTATGTGTTAATCCCAAACTCCTAGTTTATCACCTCCGCCAACCCCACTACCCTCTTTGGTAACCAGAAGTTTGTTTTCTTTGTGAGTCTGTTTCTGTTTTGTAAATAAATTCATTTGTATCCTTTTTTTTTTTTAGATTCCACATATAAGTGATAGCATATGATATTTATCTTTCTCTCTCTGACTTTCTCTGTCTGACTTACTTCACTTGATATAGTAATCTCTAGGTCCACCCATGTTGCTGCAAATAGCATCATTCCATTCTTTTCATGTACTTACTGGTCATTTGTATATGTTCTTTAGAGAACTATTCAATTCCTTTTGCTTATTTTTAACTGAATTATTTGTATTTTTATTGTTGAGTTATAAGAGTTCTTTATATATTCTGGATATTAAACCCTTGCGTGATTTTTGATTTGCCAATATTTTCTGCCGTTCCAGAGGTTGTATTTTTACTTTCTTGATAGTAAACTTTGTGTAAAGTTTTTAATTTTGATGAAGTCCAATTTATCCATTTTTTTTTCCTTAGGTTGTTTGTGCTTTAAATGTCATGTCTAAGGGAACCATTGCCTAATCCAAGGACTTAAACCTATGTGTCCTTCTAAAATTTTTTGTAGTTTTAGCTCTTAAGTCTTTGATACATTTTGAGTTAATTTTTGTATATGGTGTGAAGTAAGGGGTCAAATTCATTCTTTTGCATGTGGCTATCCAGTTGTCCCAAGACAATATGTATAAAAGACTAAAGTGTAGGTTTTTGTGTCAGATTCCTGATTTTAAAAGGATTCTATACTCTTCGGTTTTTTTCCTAACCTAATATTTATCACATGAAGTTGGTTCCTATCTAATTGTGATAATCTAAGAGTTTAAATCATATAGTAGATTCTTCATTGGAATTTGAGGCTATTCTAGGACCAATGCCATTCCTTTTGTTAGGAGTATCTTCCAGGGACCTAACCCTGGAAACAGGGGTTCAGTGCTGCCTATACCCGAACTGTCACTGAATGGGATGAAGAATAGGAACCTGTCATCACTCCCATTCGCTAGAGTCACTATGCCTGAGACTTGACTGACATTCGTATGTCTTAACCTGTGTACCAACCTCAAATGTTTAGAAGTGGCTACGTGGGCTATTGTGTTCAGAAGTCTGAGGTTTCTCTGATGTCACTGTGATTAACAGATTCTGACATTTGCATGAAAAGGAACATAGGCAGCACAGATATAACATATTTGCCATTCTTGTCCTAGACCTTCTCTCTCTGTCAGATCTGTTGTATCTGCTCCTTTTTGCCTTAAATTGTCCTTGGATATAACCACTTGCCTTTCTTAATTACTGGATCTGGCCATTTCTCTCTTTGCTTGCTGCTTGATCCTGACTCCTACTGTATGCATCCTCTTTAATATTTATGTAGCAGAGAACAAACTGACAAGCTTTGCTAAAGTGAACATATGTCTTTGACATTCCTGGTCCTAGGTATTCTGTACTGTTGTCAAACTACATGTCAGACCATGTGTCAGAGGAGAATGTTCCCATTTGGAACTGAAAAATAAGACAAATATACAAGACTCAGAATGGCAATTAGAGCCTCTGGAACAAACAACCTCTTTGTCTCCCAGAATAGACAGTATAAGGAAATGGCTTGCACTGAGGGAGACAGTCATCTTTAATGAATTATGTAGGGTAAGGTTGAAGAGTCAGATGAGGCTTTCCCATTTTCCAAAGTCTTGCATGGTACGTGGAGTAGATATCGTCTTAGATCATCTGGAGAAATTCCTAGGAATGTAGTCTGTGGTACCAATATTGCCTTTTCTGAAGGCTAATGGGGTCTGCTTTTATGATCGTCTTCTTTTTGATCTTAAATAACCTGATACATGAAAGATTCTGAAACACTAGATTAATTAGGATATATACAGTATTCAGTATCAGCCAAATAGAGCTTCATTTCTCTCTCATGGTATGGTCCAGACATAAGCAAGGCAGGACTGATGCAGTGGGTTCCACTATATCAGGGACCCAGTTCCTTCTGGTTCATTCAGGTACTAAAAATCTTTGTGGTTATATTCCATTCAGAAAAAATGGGAGAAGGAGGAGAGAGCATGCTCATTCCCTTTAAGGGTACTGCCTAGAAGATATATAAAACTTTTCTGCTCTAAGTCTGTTTGCCAGAACTTATTCACATGACTACACCTTGTAGCATGTTCCCATCTAAAAAGTGGCAGTTCTGTTACTAGAGAAGAATAGGAGAATAGATAGTGGGGAACAACTAGCAGTCTCTGCTGAACAATATTTTATTAAATAAATGAGAAAAGCTAAGGTAAAAGAAAATAATATGGAAATAAATTACCCTGGAGCAGGATCACCAGGTCCATGACTTTGGTGATCTTTAAGGGAAAGAACATGGACCTGACTCATGAGTCATGAACTCATGTTTAAGGGATGTGTCACCATGGGGCACTCTTAGTTTGCCATCAGTAACCTGAAACATAGGATGGGATGGACATGTCTTAAATGTCTCATCTCTTCTCCCTAAGGGCTATCAGAAGAGGTGCTTCTATTACCTAGGAGGAGGGATCATTAGTTGCTTATTCTGCCTAAGGGCAGAGTTCCCACTTGCCTGAAAACTGCATTCTAGAAGAAATATATTAATATAGTAGGCACTATTTGTATTCACCAATACCTGGTTTTTCTTTCCTTTCTGGGCTGAGGTGTGAAAGGACCCTGTGCAACTTTTCAGTTACTTTTCTTCCCAGCTGAGGTCATCTTAGAGGACACCTTGTGTTTTGCAATGGTTTAGTCACAACATCAAAGTAACTAGATAACTTACTAGACAGCCCTGGACAGTCACTCAGACCTATAAATGATAATGGTTGTTTTGTTTTGTTTTTTATGTTGTGGTGCTCAGATCTGGGGATTTCTTATTATTGTAGCATAACCTAGTCTATTCTGATTATTTCACTTAGCAAGTATTTGTCAGTTTCCAGGAATGAACAGAGCCATCAATTATGGAGTCTTGGAATAAACTGGAAATAGGAAATGTCTCTGCTCTCAGATACCTTGTAATTGTCCAATTATAGCAACTCAAGGATAATCATAAGTCAAGTCTAGTATAGAACTATGTTCTTAAAACAAAAGAATGATTAGTGTTGGATGTGGTTCATCTGGGAAGACTTCTAAGAGAGAAAAAAAATCACTTTCTCCATCTGTGCTGGAGGAAAGTAACTCAAACATAGTCAAGAAAAGTGGATTTATGCAGCATAAATGGCTAAATCTGACAGCCTCTGGCTGATTGAAAGTGTCAATGTTATCGTGCTTAGGTTAATGGGGCCCTTTAACTTCTTGTCTGAGCTGTTCCTCCTGGAAAGCACAGCAAGCAGCCCTCTCCAAGGGCTCAGAAGCCCTGGAGAGCATCTCTTTGGGCCCCAGTAGCTTGCAGTAAGCTCATGGGTGGTGACAACTCATAGTTATGCATCTCATTTCTCTTATATGGACAAAGCACAGTTCCCTTCGTGAATCAGAGTGAGCTGAAGACCTTTTCCACTTCTTTCTGCTAAACTTCTTTATTTCCTATATAAAGCCTACTAAACCAGGCCCCAGTGACCTCTCCCTTCCTACAGACTAATGACAGGTCTAGACTCTACTCATGACTTTCTATGAACCAAATTCAATTATTATTTATATTTTTAGCCATCTCTTGTGTTTCTCCTAATTTAAGGTCAGGAAATACATGGTCCTGTGTTATTTAGCTTGAGTCCTTATCTCAGGGTCTTGCAAAATGAAAACTGATATTATTTGTTAAAGAGACAGGGCTACTAAGAAGTAATAGAAGATATTATTAGAAATGTCAAAACCAGTACGTATGTCATCACCATTAATATTACTAAAGGTGCAACCGTTTTCAAAAATAGATTCAATGGATTGACTCATTGACTATCAAAGCTACAAGAAACCTTGAAGATTATGTTGAATTCCCACTTACTGCTGCTGGATGTACAACACAGAGACAATCGGTTTAGCAATAGTTAAAAATGTTATTCCTCCCAGTAACCCAGCAGTTCCCATACATAGCTGTATGTCCTAAAGAATCTTGCATACATGCAATAAGGTGACATTTATAAGGATGTCCATTATAATACTGTTCTGTGGAAAATTGGAAACAAAATAGATGTCCATTAATAGAGAATTAGATAAAATGCAGTCTGTGCATGAGGTGGAATTCTGGACAGAAGTTAAAATGGATCAATGGGAAGTGGTCTTAAAGTCACATGGTAAATAGAAAATGTATACAATATCATAGCATTTATTATCAAAACAATAATCTTGTTTCTGGATAAACATACATGGTAAAAACTTTAAAAAATTAATTTCTGTACTTTATATTTTAGTTTGAAAAATATGTTTTAAAGTGTTTATGCTAAAACTAAAACAACCATGTAACATTCTTATTTTTACTTGAGGAAACTGACATGGAGTTGTGCTGGCTGTGTGGACAGTGTTTAGGCCCTACTTTGAACAAAACAAATGTTAAAATTTTTCTGAGATTATTAGGGAAATTTGAATCAGGGACATTTGAACTGAATAAATATTTTATATCAGAAATTGTAAATTTTATAGGCATCATAATGATGTGGTTATATGTCTAAAATTTAGAAGTCCTTATCTCAGAGATACCTAGCCATATATATGGAAGAAATTATATGATATAGTAGAAGTAAGATTAGCTGTGTGTTCACTTATGGGTACTTGGAGATTCATCATACTATAGTCCCTAAACTTATGAATACAAACTTTTTTTGGAAATGCCCTGAATAAAAAGTTTTAAGGATTGGTCTTAAAAGCAAAACTAGGTTCTAGGACCAGTACTTTTTGTCGTGTTCTTCATAATGCATCCCACTGAGACCATAATTGGTTGGACTCCCTTGATTATTCACAACAAGCAAGGGTACATGAGCAGATTTTACACAAAATTATTTTCCTGCTAGAGAAAGCTTCACACAAAGAGTAATGTGTATATATCAAAAGTAGTTCACAGTTGAGTCATCAGTTCTAGTCGAGGTATATCTGGGATTTCTTTTTCTTTCCAAACATGCCACAGTAACAAAGCCATGTGATGGAGAGTGTAGGGCCTGAAATATCTGTAAGCAACTATGGAGGGGTGAGAGGTTCCTCATTCCAACTTTATGATGTCCTGAGAAACTGTTGCGATAAGAGAAAAGGCTAAAAAATAAATGAGAGATAACTGAGATAATGGAAAAAACAGAGGGAAACAAGACAACACTCCACTCTTTGGTTTGAGAAATTTATTATGCCAAGGAAGATAAATTGGAGAAACATGAAAAGGGAAGGAGATCTTGTCTCTGCCTCATGTATTTCTCTTTAAGTGAATGAGCTATAATACAGAAATAAAGGAGTTCAAAACAGAGCTGTGAGCTCAGCCAAATTCATGGTTCCTAATGATTTTCAACTTTGGCAGAAGTCTCCCACGTTGTACTTGAGCAGCTTTCTTGATTTTGAATTATACGTGTAATTCATCCTGATCAGAATGTAGCTGGAGAGCCAGCATCCGTTTGCCAGTTGGAAATGAGAATGCCGGTCGTGTGCTGACACCAGGCTTCCTTCTACACATCAGAAATGTCTGCAGGGTCGTCAGTTTGGACAGTTTGGGGAAACAAACAAACAAAACTTGTGAAATCCGTTGCTTGGAGTAATCTTGGCCAATAAATTGTCGTATTACATATTTTCTTTTTCTACCAGGCTGTTCTAGTATTAGAAAGACACAGTCCAAGATCATCAAACTAAAATGCATGAAACAAATGATGATGGACAGAGGGGGTGCTGATGAGGCCAGGATTCTGTAAGTGTCCACCTGGACTTCCTGCCTTATCTTTTAATGGGACAGAGGAAGATGAAGGGGAATGAGATAGGACGAGAGCGGGTGCTTTAGAAGATTTAACCAAAAGAGGAGCCCTTGTTGCCAGTGCCGCTCAGGGAATGCCACAGGAGGAAACTCAGATTCCAGCACACTTTGTTTTTAAATAGCAGCTGAGTTTTAGTTCAAGGTTCAGAGAGCTTACTTATTTTAGGGTGTAAAAATATTCTTTGATAACTACATTTACAGTCTTGGTTCACCGTTTCCTTGACTTTACTTCTAAATAACCCCAGCTGACAGGTCATTCCTGCCAATCAACCACATGTGGGTTTTCTTAAGCTGAAACTAATAACCCAAGATGTTTGTCAATCCTGTGTGTGTTGCTTTTGTGTCCTTAAGTTTTGTTAAGGTACTCAGTGTTGTGGTGTGTACTTTGGGATAGAACTAAATTGTGGTGGGAAGATGCTTTCAAGAAACAGCTTTTTATAAGAACAAGTTGTTTAGCAAGGTAGATAGATATGTAGGTAGGTAGGTAAGTGGAAGGGTGGATGGGAGCAGGGAGGGAGGAAGAAAGGGATGGAAAGAATGGAGGGAGGGAGGAAGGGAGGGAGAGAAGGAAAAGAGGTAGAAAGAGAAAGGGCAAAATCACCAGCAGAGTCAGACAAACCCATGGGTTCCAATTCTGGATCCACCATTCACTAGCCCTATGAATGTGGGCAGTTTATTTAACAAACCTCTTTGAGCCTCAAGTTACTTATGTAGAAAATGCGGGTGCTAACATCTGCCATGCTTGTTATGAGGATTATAGATAATGGTACTTTTGTTAAAAATAAGAAAATGAAAGGGAAAGATAATGTATTTTCTAAATGAAAAATCTTTCCCCCAAAGCAAATATGTTCATAGTTCTGTTGTTATAATTCCAGGTTTTAGTTTTATAAGGAAGTTCAGAAAAGACCAAAAGACAGTTCCCCGGTCCCAAATAAACACATGGAAATTATGTTAATAACAAACTGTGAGCTTCTTGTGATAATAGTGACATTATTGGAACATAAATGGCAGCTCAGTCAGCATCTCCTTGTAACTTTATCAAAGAAAGACAGTTGTAGCTTTGTTCTCAGTGTGACCCACTTGGGGTTTAGCTGCTTGTTGATGGATATTATCATTTTTAATGTCAGTAAATAATGTGATGTCAGATAAATGACCTGTTTCCTTTCTGTGGATAAAGCTCATTTATCTTTAGGGAGCTTGAGTGAGTAGAGAAATCTGAGCAGGACCAAGTGTTTCCGAATGTGCAGGATGGGAAATATCTTATTAATCCTACTTAACATGAATCCCAGCCAGCTGAGTTCAATTCTAAATGTATATCTGGTAAATCAATGAAAATGTGTGCTTTTACCATTGACTGTGTCTTACTGATTGGAAAGAAACAAAGTAAACATTTTTTTCAAGTTGAAGAAAATGAAGCTACTCCTGAAGCATGGCTGCCCAGTTAGTATCTAGAAGTCATCCTTCCATAAAACTCGTGCCTGGCTTAACCCAATCTATGACTACTTTGAGAAATCATAATGGTATAAAATTAAAGACCCAAAAAGATGTGTTTTAATTGACTGTACTGTTAATAGCTTTGGGGAATCACAAAAATAAGAAATGTATTAGTGTTAAAGAAGTTCTGGAATCATAAGAGGTTCTCCTGATTTTGATTCCTGGGCTAAAGTGTCTGATTCTTCCTTAAGATAACCGCTGAGAAGCCCCTATGTTTTATTTCTGAGGACTTCCCTCATGAACCCATTGTCTCTATTTTGTAATGTAATTGATTGTACATTTAGCTAAGGCTTTGGGAATACCATCTTCTGGGATGGCAGATTTAGTCAAGGCAAAATGAGGACAGTTTGCTTTTCTGGAGACTGTCAAATAGGGTGACAGTCATCCCACTGAGTTGTTCTTAATGCAGAAACGATCACTTTGGGGCATTTGCTTAAAAATCCCTCTAGCGCTTTGCTTTCTAAGGCCATTCATGGAATCTCAGGGAACCAAGGCTAGGCATTTCTTTAGAAATGGCTTAATGCAAATATCTATTTTTTTTCTAATGAGAAATCAGAGGTAAGGAATTTGCTGTAGATCACAAGACGAGTTTGCAGTGTAGGAGATTGAATACAAAGACTCTTTGTCTTTACTAAGACAGAGTTATGTTTTGTCAGATATTGAAATGTCTGCTAATGATTTGATGATTTAAAATCTGTTTGAAAATTTTACAGATTTATCTTTGTCAATTTCATCAAGTTATAGAGTTGGCAGTGAGGGGTAGGGTAGGTATTTATTTTACTCTCCAGTATGTAGTGTGCACAAAAACAGTCTCTCCACCTGTTTATCTAGCATAGGGGTCAGCAAACTAAAGCCCCTGGGCCAGATATGACTCATGGCCTGTTTTCGTACATCTGAGCTAAGAATGGCTTTTATACTTTTTAAAGATTGTTTAAAAAAATGGCAAAGAAGAATATGTGGCGAAGACTCTGTGTGGCTCACAAAGTCTCAGGTATTTATTCTCTGGCCCTTTACAGAAAGAGTTCGCTGATCCCTGGCTAGAATATTCAGAGAAGGAGACTCTGTGACCTTCCTTGTATAACACAATACTTTTTTGTTTATTTTATATTTTAAAAATTAGCATCCTAGGTTGCAGGAAAATAGAGGACCCAGTTTGAAAGGGTATCTATTTAGGGCCAACTTAAGGAAAAGTTTTTTGTCCTCAGGAATAATCCACCTGCTTTATGAATTGTAAATTAAATACTGAGTTGAAACGTGTGCAAATGTCTCTCTCTTCTTCCACAAATTTTTGCTGACTTTTTAGCCACAGGATTTTGAATTATATAGTTTCTCACCAAACCACATCCATTTCCTGAACCACCTCAAAATAGTTTGTGCTCCAGGAAAATCTGGTTAAGGAGTTCATGTACCACATTACTGGGAACCCATCTGGGTCATGCTGGGTTTCCCATGTCGACTAGGAGACCATGCTTTGGTGTCTGTACAGAAAATGTGCCTACGGGTAGAATTATGTGCTAAAATGCTTGCAACTTCAGTTTCCTGAGCTAGGCATTGGCTGTCTTCAGTTTCCTTGCCTTTCTTCCTTCTTTAACATTTTGAACAACTTTGTTCAAATGTAATCATTATTCTGGAACTTGGTGAACTTGACGATGATATTTGGCAGTTTAGTTTTTTTTTTTTAAGAGTTTTTAACATATCTATTTGGACTGAAAATGGAAATACAACATCAGAAATTCCTTTAGGAAAGGATAAAAGACAATTATTAAGGAACAGAAAAAATATTCACCTATGTATATCTTACCATAATCATGTTTTACTAAAAAAAAATTATTGTAGGTTTGCACAGTGGTAGTATCGTAGCCAGTGAGGTTTATCTGTGACATGATTATTGCTAATCATGTGTGAAACTTTTGAAAATTGTAAAGCACTGTAGAATGTACAGAAACTTTCATTCAATAAAAAAAAAAATCAATGTAAAGTGACCAGATCTATTTCCATATCCCTCATCCCCACATTCTTCTGCTTCACATCCTTAAGTGTAGATCTTATTTTAACATTGGCTTTGGAATTCTATGCATTCCATGAGGTTTACTGTTCCTTCTTGGAGCCAAGACATAATGTAGAACAAAACTGAAATTAGAAAGGCATTCAGTATAGAGATGTTTTATGAATTGTGAATGACAAGGTAGGGAGGAAAGAAAGAAATACAAGGAGGGAAAAAGATAACATGTATCATAGAAGCCACATTATATGGGAAATCAAGCATTATTGATAATCCATCTCCCATTCCTTAGAGTAGCTCCTTCCAGCCTGCGCCATGGTAATCCCAAAATTATTGGCAGGAAAATTTGGTACAGGTACTGCAATTGGATGAAATCTGTTGCTGTGGCATAAAACTAGATCTTGTTGCTACAGCTAGCATTTCCTCACTGTTTTCAGTCCCCAGAATAATTCAGCTCAAGGAAGTACTGACATTTATGTCTGAACCCATTCTGATCTTCATTCTGTGAGAGGAATTTCTTTAATCCTCTTTCAGCCCCAGTCTTTGGAGCCTCTGAAGTGTTTTTCCCCTCACAGATGGGAATGGCTTTTCCTGCTGCTTGTCCTGTTGGAGCTTCTCTTCTTTATCCCACTGTTGGGGTAGCCCTTCCATTAGAGCAGATAGGACTGATGGTTAAATACCTGAGGCTCTGGATTAGCATTTCTGAGGAAGAAGGATGTAAGTCCATGCCTTCCTAGGAATTTTCCTCAGCAATCATCTGAGGAGACTCAGAAGCAAGGATGGTTTAATCTCTGTGGATGGTCTGTGGAGATCTAGTCTTAGCCAGAAAGTCCTCTTGGCTCATGGGCCTTGGAAGTAAGCAAGCTCAACTTTGGTCAAATTCAAGTGCTCAAGGTTTTAGAAGTTAGTGAAAAAAGATTATAGCCCAGTTTGACTAGTAGAACTGGTAGACTCAACAAATGGTTTGTAATAAGAGAAGAAACTCTTGTCATTTCTGGTAGGACAATTTTCCAGTGAGTGAGGCTATGCATTGTAAGAGGGTTAGCCTCCTATTCCTGTCCACTGACTATAAATAGTGCTCCATAGTCATTGGAACAACTAACAACAACAAGAATAATAATAATAATAATAAAAAAACCTGCAAATTTTAGTCACCTCCTAGTGGGAAAATAATGCCTCCAGTTGAAAACCATGTTACAGCCTCATCTCTGGATGATGACCATTTTTCCAATGAAGTTTACTGTGCTGGGGATATTCAGGGAGGAAGCTGTAAGGTAAAATAATCAAGGAGTTGGGCTACAGATGTTCAACCATTTGATTGATTCTGGTCCTCATACAAATTGCAGGTCCTTTTACTGCTCTGCAGAGCTCAGCAGGGAATTGGGGCTGGAAGAGTAAGAGCAGTCCCCTCATCAAGGAGTCCAGGAGGGTAGAGACTAGGCTGGCCAATGTGTTTTAGACTCAGAGAAACTCTGAATTTGAAGAAAACTGAAATTAATTCATCCAACCTACCACACAGTGGAGGAATGCCTTGGTAAACAGGCACATCATTAATATATGGCCAAACATCTGTCTTCAAGCCTAGGCCAGGGGGTTATAATAAGTTCCTGAAGATTCTTATGTTGGGATTCTGAGACAGGTCTCTAGGAGATATGAATTTGTTCACAGTGGACATTGGTTCATTGATTATGAGTCAGACTGTTAGAGTTTAGTCCCTGCTTCCACTACTAACTAGCTCTGCCTTGAGCAAGTTCCTTTACTTCTCTGAGCCTGCCTCAGTTTCCTGTCTATGAAGTGGAGATAATATTAGAAACCAATCTCACAGGTGTTTTTGGCATTCAGTGAGTTAAAACACATGAAGTGCTTAGAAAAGTACCTGGGACTTAGTAAATATAAATAAATATTACCTGTTATTAGTGTATGTACTAAATTCAAGACCAGATTAATATTTAGTTTTGTCTTATTGATAGAAGTACATTTGCTTCCTATGAGGTGGCAAATAGTTTGTATTGATTTGTACAGCTACATCTGTACCTAAAGAGAGAAGCTGGTTTTAAGATCTTTTGTCCTTAAATTTGTAGCCTGACTTTCTTTTTAGTTTAATGGAGTGTTCTTGTCACTTTACTAAGATATAATGTATATAACTGACTTATTGTATAAGCTTAATGTGTACATGTTGATTTGATAGATTTGTAAAATGATGACCACCTCAGTATTAGGTAACACCGCCAACATGTCACATAATTATTATTTCTTTTTGTAGTGAAAACGTTTAAGGTCTCTCTTAGTAACTTTCCAGTATATAATACATTGTCATCAAATATAATCACAGTGCTGTACATGAGAGCTCCAGAACGTATTCATCTTTGACCTGGAAGTTTGTACTCTATGACCAACATCTTCCCATTTCCCCTACTCAACTCTTTCTGGTAACCACCATTCTTCTGTCTGTTTCTAGGAGTTCAGCTTTTTTTAGAGTCAGTGTGTAACTGATATCATATTGTATTTGTCTTTCTCTGTTTGACTTATTTCACTTAGCATAATGCTCTCAAGTTCCAACCATGTTGTTGCAAATGACATGGTTTCCTTCTTTCTCATGCTTGAATAATCTACCATTGTGTGTGTATAATAATATTAATATATATGTATATATGTATATGTATTTGTATATATACATGTATATCTCACATCATCTTTATCAATTCACATTTTGATAGATACTTAGGTTGTTTCCGTATATTGGCTATTGTGAATAATGTGGGACTGCAGATATCTCTTCAATATCCTGTTCTCATTTTCTTTGGATATATACCCAAGAGTAGGATTGCTGGATCATATGGTAGCTCTATCTTTACTTTTTTGAGGAAAATCCATACAGTTTTCCATATTGGATGAGCCAATTTACATTCCCACCAACAGTACACAGGGTTGACTTTTTTTTATATATATCTTCACCAACACTTGTTATCTCTTGTGTTTTTAATAACTGTTCTAACAGGCATGAGATGATATCTCATTGTGGTTTTCATTTGCATTTCCCTGATAATTAGTGGTGCTGAGCACTGTTTAACGTACCTTTTGGCCGTTTGTGTGTCCTCTTTGGAAAAATGTCTTTTCAGTTCCTCTGCCAATTTTTAAATTGGATTGTTTAGGGTTTTTTGTTGTGATATACCATGGTAATAGAATGGAAGATAAAAATCATATGATGATCTCAATAGATACAGAAAAAGCATTTGACAAAATATAACACCTTTTCATGATAAAAAAAATACTCATCAAATTAGGTATAGAAGGAACACCTCAATGTAATAAAGGTCATATATGACAAATCTATGGTTGACATCATAGTCAACAGTTAAAGGTTCGAAACTTTTCCTCTAAGATCAGGAACACTCACACAACTCTTATTTAGTATAGTACTGGAAGTCTTAGGCAGAGCAGTCAGGCAATACAAAGAAATAAAAGGTATCCAAGTCAGAAGAGAAATAGTAAAATTGTCTTTGTTTGCAGATGATATGCTCTTATATGCAGAAAATTCTAAAGACTACCAAAAACTGTTAGAACTAATCAATGACATCAGTAAAGATGTGATGTACAAAATCAACATACAGACATCAATTGTGTTTCTATACACTAACAATGAAATACCGGTAAAAGAAATAAAATAATCCTACTTACAATAGCATCAAAAATAATAAAATACTTAGGAATAAATTTAATCAAGGAAGTAAAATATCTGTATACTGCAAACTTGAAAGACTGTGGTGAAAGAAAGAAGACACAGACTAATGTAAAGATAACCCACATTCATGGATTAGAAGAATTAATACTGTTTAAATGTCCATCCCATGTCTATCAAAATTCCAATAGCATTTTCCACAAAAATAGGGAAAACAATCCTAAAATTATGGAACCACTGAAGACTCCAAATAACCAAAGACAAAGCTGGAGGCATCACCCTTCCTGATTTCAAACTATACTGCAAAGCTATTATAATCAAAACCAGATGGCACTGGCATAAAAATAGATACATAGAGCAATGGAACAGGATTGAGAGACTGGAAATAAACACATATACAATCAACTAATATTTGACAAGGGAGTCAAAAATACAAATGGGGAAAGATAGTCTCTTCAAGAGATGGTGTTTGGAAAATGAGAGAATCACATGCAGAAAAAATGAAATTGGACCCTTATCTTACACCATAAACAAAAATTAACTGAAGATGGATTAAAGACTTGAGCATATAACCCAAAACAGTAAAACTCCTAAAAGAAAACAGGGAACAAGCTCCTTAACATCAGTCTTGACAATGATTTTTTAGATATGACACCAAAAGCCCAAGCAAAGAAAGCAAAAATAAGCAAATGAGACTACATCAAATTAAAAAGGTTCTGCACAGCAGAAGAAACTATAAAATGAAAAGGGCAACCTATGGAATGGGAGAAAACATTTGCAAACCATATATTTGATAAGAGATTAATATTCAAAGAAATATTCAATATTCATGTTGTACCTGTGCTTTAGATGACATTGTCCTTGGGCCTTTCAAAAAGAGAAAGTAAAGAGGCCTTGCTCCTCCTGCTTTTTTTTTTTTTTTTTTAATTTTATTTATTTAGGTTAGGCTAGTTAATAGGAAGCTTGCCAAATTCATGATAATCCCTCCCCCCTGCCCAGTGCTCTGACTGTAACTTCCGAGCTAGTCAGCAAGTGGAGAAAAATGTAAGGGGAGGATTTGAAATGTAGCCACAAGTGGCGAGTCCTGGAGGCAGTGTGTGATCCTCCGAGAAGGCGCTTCCCCCTTAGGGTGTGGAGCCAAAGTCTCCTTAGTAAGTTTATCTTATAAAGTGGGCAGTAAGACGTCTATTGGTGGCCATGGAGTAGTAACAGGGACTAGATTCACCCTCCTGACCTATAGAGTTTAAAAACTGGACATGATATGTGTAACAACAAATGGCAAACACTGCACAATAGGCAGCTCAGAACATTGGTCCTCATGAGAACAAACAATGAGGGTGAGCCCTACACTTGCCCCAGTCTGCTATCTAGAGAGTGGATAGGCTGGAGCACAGGGAGGGCAAACTCAAACAGAGGCTGCTAGTCTTCCCATGTTGAGAAGACAGCTGAGAATTGGGGGAGATCAAAGTGTCTAGAATCCTCAGAAGAACAGCAGAAAGGAGAGAGTTGATGGAGAGGAGAGAGCTGCACAGAGAGGAAGCTCTAGAGATTTTTACAAAGGATTCCTCTGCTGGCTGCAGCTGAGTACTTGTGGATCAAAGTGTGGTATGAAGAAACTACTAAAAGTTAGGGAAGAACCACAGGGAAAGAATAGGCAAGAGCAGTCCTTGGAACTCTCACGGGACCTGATGTAGTAGTGTTCCCAGTAGGTAGAATGGAAAAATCATAATATATAGGGCACCCAGCCGAGCACTCAGGAGGCTATTGCCTGAGCAGTAGGGCAGAATTAAAGACGGCTCTGATCCCACCTCACAAAACTTGAAAGCCAGCCTCAAAACCACCAAACTGTTTACAAGTAACTTAACTGTGTCCCAGTGGAGGAGAGAAGGCAGAATTCAAGAATAACACAAAAATATCCAGCCCCTGGCAAGATGCCAATGTCTGGCATCCAATGAAATATGGAAAATATGACTCCTAATGAGGAGAAAAATCTATCACTAGAAACAGACATAGGTGATATAATTAGCAAGGTATTAAAATAGTTATAGCTGTGTTCTATGTTCCTAATAAGGTAAAGGGAAGCATGAGTGTCCTAAGGAGTAATATAGAAGATAAGAAATAAGACCCAAAGCAACTAGAGGTGAAAATGCAATGTCAAAATAAAAAATACATTGGGTAAGATTAACAGCAGAGTAGACAATAGCAGAAGAAAAGATTAGTGAACCTGATGATATAATAGAAACTATTCAGAATGAAACACAGAAAGAAAAATCACTGAAGAAAATGAACAGGGAAACCTTGAGCTAAATGGAACAACTTCAAGCAGACTAATATGCCTGAATTAGCGTTCCAAAGTTATCAGAAGAAAGAAAGTAATAAAGGTACAAGCAGTAATCAATGAAATAGAAAAGAGGAAGGCAAAAGAGAAAAATCAATGAAAACAGAGGCTTGTTTTTCTCGAGAAGATTAATAAAATCAATAAACCTCTAGCCAGACTTATTAAGAAAATAAGAAAGAAGGCTCTGATTATCAGTATCAGAAATGAAAAAAAAGAGACATGACTAATGTTAAAAATGTAACAAGGAAACATTATGAACAACTTTATGCCGATAAACTTGATAACTTGGACAAGATGGACAAATTCCTTCAAAGAGATAAACTCCTGGAGCTCTCTCGAGAAGACATAAACTGAATAGGCCTTTTTTTTTTTTAATTGGATTTGTAGTTAAGGACCTTTCCCACAAAGAAAACTCCAGATCTAAGATAACTTCACTTGTGAATTCCACTCAACATTTAATGGAGAACTAATGCCAATTCCTTAAAAACGTTTCTAGAACATTGAAGAAGAGCAAACACTTTTCTATCATGTGTTAATAATCAGCATTATTCTGATACCAAAACCAGAACAAAATATCACAAGAAGAGAAAAGTCTGGGCCCTCATGAACAAAGATACAAAAATTCTTTAAAGATTTCTGTAAATCAGATCCAACAAAATATAGAATGAATAATCGTACATCATGACCAAGTGGGGTTGCTTTTTGGAATGCAAAATCTGCACTGTGCAGATTTCCACCTGCTCATTGTTTTAACATTCTCAGTGTGGGCAGGGATCCTTCAATAAAAGGAGGATTTTTTCTTCTCTATCTTGTTCTCATGCTTGAAGAGCACTGAATGTTCCATCTTGCTGTGATGGATGGGGAAAGGCCTCAAGTCCTTGGGGACCTGCTAATGGTCTAATCGGAATGACCCTGTTCTCATGGCCTAAACTTGTTAACTGTAGGGTAGCAAGGCAACAACATTCTAGCACCCATCAACCCTCAGCCAGTGTCTGAGATTTGAGGCTTGTGAAAAGAGCATGGGTTTTGGAGTACCAGTGGCCTTGGTTCAAATCCAGGCTTCACCACTACTTAATATCTCTGAGCTCCAGAGATATTATGTGGGTTAAGATTGTTCTGAGGCTTAGAAGTAAAATACATAAAACACTTAGCCCATAGCAAGCACACAGTACGTGTGGTTGGGGAGATAGTTCATTTCGTTGAGACATTATATCATGATGTTTAAAGTTATGGCTCTGGATGAAGACGGCTTAGATTCTAACCCCAGTTCTGTGACATATCTCTTTGTGAGCTCTTGCCTAATTTCCTAGTTTTTGAAACAGACTCACAGTACTATCTCAAAGAGTTGTGGGAAGTTCCTTTGAATTCATACATGTATAGTTCTTGGAACAGTGCCCTGCATATAATAAGTGTTCAGTAAGTATTAGCTATTATTATTAAAGCTACTTTTGTTTTGTTGGCTGCTGCTGTTGTCACTCTTGTTGTTGTTGACCAGGCAGCTAAGGCTTTGAAATCCTAGTAAGAAATGTACCTAGCGAGAAAGATTCACATATGAGGTGAGGACCATTGGTAACAGTCCTGGAGCCCTTGAATCTGTTCAGCCTCCAGTTGAAGACAGACTTTCCTGGCCTTGACCTAACAGGGAGAGGTGAATAACTGCACCTGGGGAATGAACCTTGGGGGCCCAGGAACAGGGCAGGCCCTGCCAACCATCTCTCTTGGAGACAGGGATATTTTGGTTAGTGACATGCCTGGTCGGTATTAGATCATCCTAAATGGTGATGGATGCGGTGTGAATGGTGACCTGGACTATAAGTGAGAACCAGGTGGCCCTGTCGGCAGGTGATGGCACCTGAACGACAGTGTGACAGGGAGCAGAAACCGGGCCACAGCTAGCCACTCTGCTTGCCATGGTGACAAGCACTGTGCAGGTTTCCACCCGCTCAGAATGAGCCTGGCCAGGGGAGGCCTGCCAGACAGTATGCTGTGTGCTACCAATTTCTTTCAGCACTTCCTGTTTTGCCATTCATAGCCTCTTGCTATTAAGCAGACAGAACAGCTCATATCCTGTGGACAGGTGATAGATCTGTCATCTTTCTGAAAAACTGTTTGTCTTCCACAGGTGTATTAGGCTTCCTTCTAAAGCCGGCAAGTCACATGACACTTTTCAACACTCTCTTCTGTACCAGGTTGGCATCCAGCATCTATCAAAAGGGAAATCTTTCACATGCAATTATGACAGAAAATAAAGGTGATGAAGTGGTGTGTACCAAGAAGTGATGAAATCAAAGGGCGGTAATGGAAACTGATTACAATAGAAGGGCAGCTTCCACTCCAGAAGTTGTAGGGGACTGCTTAGGGCCTGACACTGCTTGAGGGGGGCACACACAACCAGTGTAAGTGCAGAGGCTACAGATAAGTCACAGGCATGCGTTCTCATAACATAATAAATTGCTGGGCTGACTCTACCCCAAGAGGGGTTATACGTAGTGTGAAATTGTATCAAAGCAATGCTAAGGTACCTCCTTCCCAACAGTTCACACAATATGTGTTTCTTCCACTGCCATGCATTCAGTGGCACCATTTCAGACCTCTAAAAGTCTAGTTTGTATAGTGAGGGTGATTTTCCAACAGGTTCTTCCAGAGCCCAGGGCCTGGACATCCAAAGGCTTATGTTTGTATTGAACTCTGTGAGGTCCCAGGGAAGGGCACAGCCTGTTGAAGTCTATTCATGAGGCTCCTTTTGTAGGAGCCTTGACGGCCATGCAGTGTGCCCATATCAGCAGCACCCTTTTTAATGGGAGAATTTCTCTACCTGCCAAGCACATTTCCTAGCAGCTGGTATCATCTTGAAAGTATGTATCACATGCCAGCATTTCAAATCCCAGAAAATGGCTCACCCAGGTCAAGTTAGCAGAGGTTTTAGACTTTATATCCAATCTCTTGCTTTGGAAGACTACAGAAAAAGCCAACTGTTTCCAACAAATTGTGGGTAAACCAGTCTGAATTGGTAAAAAAAAAAAAAAAAAAAAGATTATTTAAAAGGAAATATAATTGTATCAGTTATGGTAATGGTAAATCCAGTAATTCAAAGGAAGCTAACAAAGTTTTGTCAGATATCTTTCTGTGTTCTTGCTTTAATGCAAAATCGAGTATAGTTTATCACTGATAGTAAATAGAAGAGCAACTATTTGAGAATGGGTCATTCTTCTAAGTAGGTTAAACATTTTCCCTATTCTCTCATATTTTACATTGGGTAGATGAGTAACATTTTGCCTTGTTTGCAAATGTAAAGACAATTGAGAGAGTGCCCAATTTCACAAGTAATAAGGCCTGTATCAGTGAGGATAAGGAGATAAGGAAAGGAAGCCAGCATTTGTAAAATGTCTGTCATCTGCTTGAACTTCACCTTCACATAAAAACATGTGATGGAGATGATATAACCATTTGCCAGATGAGGAAACCAAACGAAGTAAGTTGGCCGAGGTTTGGCAGATGGTGATAGGACTGGCGTTGGATTCCTGTTTTTATCTAGCCCCCACACCACTGGCATTCTACTCCCTTCACTTTCCCATACTGCTTAACCCACTTGTGCTGGTTGTCATAGGCTGTCTACCTCTAACCAAAGGCTACTGGTCTAGCAGCACCAGATGCTTAGGCAGATGTGTTCTGTTAGCAACCATGATGGAGATGTCCGAATGAAATGTCAGTCTGCTCCCCAGAGGAATGGTGGCTCTTGCAGCCCTATGTTTTTACATCCCTCAAGAACTCTATATTAGAAACATAAGCAGTCATTTGCTAAAGTTCTCACTGGATTTGAGTGAGTAATATGTTTTCAGAAGACTTTGTGTTGAGCCAGACTGATCGTGGTGAGGACCGTCTGGTTACCTTTGAATCAGTAGGAATAGGAGGGGGTCAGAAAGGTTTCATGGTGCAGATTCTTACTCTCACTAGTTACTGTGACACTGAATTTTCCACCGGTGTCCCCTTTATGTCTTCATTAATGCAGTGCCCAGCTATAACTAGGTAGGTGAATCCTGGGACATTCCCACCCATTAGTGTTTAGCATGAGATAAATCATTGAAATAGAGCAGGGGGCTCAGGAAAGATGAACTGCAGGAGGAGAAGGAAAGGAGAGCCATCAGCAGCCAAGGGAGATTCCAGAGGATGCTAGAGGGTAGTAGGAAGAGAGGAGTCCAATGAACTTGGGGTGGGGGTGGAGGTGGAGGAAGGAGGACCGCAAAGAAGCTTCCCTTACTTGACAGTTATGCCTTGTGCCAGCTTTGCTTAGTAAAACTCGTGGGATTCTCTTGCTCACTTCAAAGGACCTGGCCCACCAGAAGAACAAAACAGTCTTTCCCTCTGTGGCAACCTGGCCTTGCAGCTGTCATCACAACTGTATCCAGAAAAGCAACTTATTCAGGGGGCAGCTTGTTCCTTGAGGCTTGTCCTGTCTTCAAGAGATGCCCAGTGACACCTCTCAGAGGAAACCGCTCATTTCAGCACTACTTGATGCTTTCTGCAGCCAGCGGGTGCTGTGGGAATACGTTCCTGGGTGTAATGAACCTTGGGGTGGTGTTCACTGGTGTCTGTCCACAGGAGAACCTAGCCTGGTCTCTTGTTGGAAACCAGACAGAACTTCCTGAGCACAGCTCCAGGGGCACTGAAGAATTTCTGGTTGTTTCATTAGACTTCCAAGAGCTGCTGATTGAGGACTTCATTGAAACCCACCTTTATGTCCTCACCCCCGCTCTCCATTTCCTTTCTATTTAATCCAAAGACTGCTGTTTACTGTTGTAGAATGGAGTTGGTGATAGATTTTCAAAAATGTTTCTGCAGCCTTCGGTTGCTTAAAAAGGATAGGGTGCCATCCAGGAGGAAGGGACTGGGAAGTAGGACATTTCTAGTTCTCTCTGGGCTCCAGACCTGGGATTTATAGAACGTTAGACCTGGCAGGGACTTTCCTGAAGCAAGTGGATGGCCCAATTGTCAGACTCAGCCTATGGGGAAACCAAAGCTTAGAGAAATCTCACAGCAGGTCGGTGGGTAGTTCCATAATTGGAATATGTTGTTCAGGTCTGCAGAAAATAGTTTAAAAAGGCAGGGATGCACTGAAGCAGGGTGACTAGATGATCAGGGGTCCTATGTGGACATTTCGAAGAACCTAGTGGTATTTTGGCTGCAAGGAAGAATAGGCATCAAGGAGTCATAAAAACCATCTTCAAATATCTGAAGGGCTGCTCTGTGGGGTGTAAGGAGATTTAATCTTTGTCATGGAAGAAGGTATGAAATAGTTACTGGGAGATCAAATTTGACTCCATATGAGGAAGACGTTGGTCTGCCTTCAGTAAGGACCTGGAATACTTGAAAGAGTAGTGAGCCTGCTGCCTTGGAGGAAGGGACTGTCCATCAAAAAAACATGTTTGAGGGGATTTCCATGCTGGAAATATTCTTGTCAAAGCTAAGGTTAATGATCAAGATTCCCATCAGAATCCCCATCAAATACACAAGGCAGTAGAATTAAAGTAGACCTCCATGTGTCAGTTTCTGGTCAAAGCAAATTATCTGCTGAGAAATTTATTATTCTAGGTCTACTGTGGACCTTGAGGTCATTTAGCTTTAGCTGTTGTAGGACCCAGGGGGAGTAGCTTTGAAAAGAGGGCCTGCTCTGTGAATCATTTTTAGGATAAAAGTAGAGATGTGTTAGTGGGTGAAGCTGATGACGGAGCAGGGCGGGGGGTGAGGGGAAGCAGTGCCACTGCTGAGATACTTACTGTTAGTGTAAATGCGGCAACTCATTCCTAGAATTGAAAGATTCCTGTGAGCCCAGCAGAGACCAGGCCTCCTAGAGAGCCAAGGACACTGGAGGGATTATTTAAAGACACCTTTATAGTTACCTCTGAAATTTAAGGGACACTAAAAAGAGGATCCAAGACACGAGAAGGCATGATCCCCAGACTGGTCTGGCATGCCCTTTCTCTCTCCACCTCACTAACGTGGCTATCCTTTAAGACCCAGATTCTTGACTCTAACTGGTCAGGATTACATATCTTGTTTGAGATCTCTGAATCTTGAACCTATTTCTTCCTGAAAACTTTCCCTGTTCTCATCAACCCACACTGGAGTCTCCTGCCTCTGCGTCCAGGGGTGGGGGATGGGTGGTAGGCTATGTGTCAGGACACCAGGAGATCTCAGGGATAACCCTGACAGGTTGGGTCAGTGACCCTCTGTAGTTGCCCTAAGAATGTCATTGTTAGTCCCCCTGAAGTGTCTTCCCCTTCGAATCCTTGCTGTTCCCTGCTGTACTCCCTTCTAGGATGGACCCTGATCCCTAGCCCATGGGAGGAGGCTGTCCCCAGGTTTAGGTGAGCACCATCTCTTGTTCCTTTTCGGATACATTTCTTCTGTCTACATTTCTCCAGGACCCACTGATCTCTTCCAGGTTGGCAATGTGCAACTCAAAGGCTTGGGCTCATCCTCCTTGTCATCCAGTGCATGCCCCATGGGGGCACTCTGTCAGTGGCTTTGTTTGTGCTTTGCTCCAGGATCTCTGCTGATTTTAATATGCTTCAGTCATTCTCAGCATTTCCTGATTTCCTCCTAAAGGCACCAACCGTGTTTGCTAACTTAACCATCAAACATCCCATCTGATTTGCTCATGAGAATGGAAAAACATTGACATAATTTTTTTCCCTTGAGGGTTATTTGTTGGCTTTTAAAACTGAACTGGAAGAGTAAATGTACTTGGAGAAGCTATGAAATGCCTACTGTTAAAGAGTGTTGCTGGGGGTGGGAGGAGAGTTTGTGCACCCATGAGTACTGGCATCCAGGACGTCGGACCTGAGATCAGGCTAGAGGCCAGAGACAAGGAACTCCTCCTAATCTTCGCTGCCAGTGGAAATAGTCAATAAATGAGAACTGTGTGTTGAGTGCCTACTATGTTCACACAAATAGAGAGGTGGGAAGTTGTAGGAACAGCCAAGCCCATCTTAACTGAAAACCTACCGGTTTTCTTCTCAGTTGGAGGATTTTGTGATGAAATCAGGTCATGGTGCCAGTTGTCCAGAAACCGAGAATCACATAATTAACCTCCTGCTTGAGACTGGGAAGCCCTTTGTCATTTTTATTAGATGGTGCTGCACTTAGGATGTCAGGAATGAACCTGAACTCTCTCCACAGCACTTCCTACACCGCTTGGTAAAATGTGGAAGACACTTGACTTCTCTGAGACCATTTTGTCATCTCTAAAGTGAGTCAAGCAATACCTACCTTAGACTGTTGTTCTAAGAAGTAAATGAAATGCTGTAAAATGCTTAGCTCGGTATGGGCACACAATAGGCATCAATGAATGATAGCGTGTTGTAGCTGGACCATCATCGCTGGTGCCCAGTGTGAAGCTGGAAAACATATTGTTCACGGCGTGGCCTATCTTGACCTATGGAAAATCCCAATTTCGAGTTTCCTTATTTCTGCCAGATTTTATGGTATGAAGCTGGCACATTATAAACAGACTACTTGGAAAGTATCTGATAATGATAGGAGGGAAGAGAACAAATCTCTCTAAGGGAGCCATTTGGGCTCTTGTGTGAATTAAAGCAGTAAAGAAATGTGGAAGGAAGGCAAAGCTAAGTGTCATAAACAGAGGGTGTACTACACACATTCTCAAGAGTGAAGCCAGATAGGAGAGACTGGCAGCAGAGGAACGGGGTGGGGATGTGTTGGTCCCCAAAGAGAATGATAATCAGCATCAAGCTTAGTCAGAGCTGAACTCAAGAAGGATAAGCCAGTTACCAAATATGTCAAGGCACCATCTTTCCTCCTCATTAGACATTGGAACCCCTGACCCAGATTCTGCATGGATTTAACGGGACCAGAGGACAGCATGGCCCCGAAAGGAGACACTCTGCCCATCTCAAGGCAGGAATTCCCACTCATTTTTCTTGCAGACACTGTCCATGGAGATAGGCCCTCAACTTTCTTCACAAAGCAATCTTTTTTTTTTTTTTTTTTTTTTTTTTTTTTTTTTGGCACACGGGCTTAGTTGCTCCGTGGCATGTGGGATCTTCCTGGAGCAGGGATCGAACCCATGTCCTCTGCATTGGCAGGCAGATTCTTAACCACTGCGCCACCTAGGAAGCCCCTCACAAAGCAATCTTGCCATCATTCTTTGTTATGTGCCTTCAACTTGCATCAGCTCAAGTAGCACTGATGTCTGAAAATACAGAAATTCTTCCTGTTATAGCAATCTGTTCCCAAGGAACAAAGGCCACAACAGGTTGGCATTATCTTGATTTGTTTTTCCACGGCCCTCTCATCAAAAATAATAATACTGCAGACGCATTGCAGTACAGTTAATGAGATATTTTACAGTGCAGATTATCAAAGCGGAGAGGCCTAGACATTTACACTAGTTGACTGGCAAGATTAACCTGATGCACTCTGACCCACCTTTTGAGAGAAAAAGACCTCTATAAATTTCAAAGAGAAAGGCATAGTTTATTTGCATCCAGATGGCACTTTTGAATTCAGAAAACTGAAATCAGCCTCACAAACAGTTCCCAGACCACTCCCGGGAGGAGAGTGAGATGGGCCAGATTGACATTTATAAATGCCCGAGATGGCAGTAAATGGACAAAGATCCACATGGGTGCAGGAGGAGATCTAACTATGCTCCGTTTGTGAAATTCTCGTTTGAATAAGGAAGCAAATTACATCTTTTTCATATAGAGTTGATTCTCCTTAGGACTGAAGCACTGGGTCTTGATTCCCTGGTCCCGTCAATAGAAACTGGGGCAAACAATGATCCATTTCACTCACCTGAGGAGGAGAGACAATGTATCACACAGCAGCAAAGTGGCATCTCATGACTTTCCTGTAGCTTTCACAGAAGTATTTTAGTAAAGTCTGAGAAAATGGGAGGGGAAAATTAAGGCTCTGTGAAGATTTGTGGAAGAAGACAGAGAAGATATTGGAAGCGTGGTCCTGGGTATAGAGTTCGTACTGTTCCACTCCTAGATCATCCCCTGTGGCCGGTTCTCAAGTCAATGCATTGCTATTCTCAAGATAGGAGCCTATTCCCTCCTTTAATATTCCCAGTAGGTTTCTCCTTTTAAGCGTCCCACTGTGGGTACTAATGACCCAAACAAGAAAGAGTTAATGATGGATGGTGCTCATTTAATTGGCTGAAATTGAGTGATGTGCGCCCTCTGAATCCCGTTAATTCTTGGGACTAATCTACATATTGGCAACTTGTCATCAGAGAAGGGTTGCAAATGCTGAACCAAAACTTTTCAAGGCTTGGCAGTAGCAAAATGGCAATGTGTTAAATGCTCTCTTAGGAGGCTGCAGAGGAACTTTTGTGTAAGTATAATGCAGTCGTGGTAAGATAATGGATGAAATGGCCTTCTTTAAGATATTGGCTTCATGTATCTTGTGTATTCAAAGAGTAGCCTTTTTGATTTTCATGTGGCTCTTTAGGTACAAACAAAATGGGCAAGGGTCAGTGATGAGTTACTGTGTTAGGGTGAGGGGATGTTAGCAATCTCTTCTGTGCATCCAGATAGCAGCCTGCTCTGGGGTTTCTTCCTGGAATTCACAAGGCTCCGTGGCTAAACTTCCCACGGGGGTTAGGACAGAAATTTTCCCAGCAGACCATACAGGGATTTGGAAGCAGAAGAGCTGAGTTATTATATGATCCTTCCCATCTACCATTTGGGAGATATTGGGAAAGTCACTGAAATTTGTCTCTCAAACTCTGGATCATAATACTTACTCTGTGTTTCACTCAAAGAGTTTCTGAGGACCGGGCAAAATGGCGGTTTGAACATATTTCGTGTACTGCAAAGCTATGCACAAATATTGTTTTTATGACTATGAGATCTCTTCCTGGTCTGTGAGAAACCGTCTTACCTCATCCTCTCCTCTTTTCTATCAGCCATAGTGAATACCTGTTGATTCTTAGCATATTTATACCAGGAATATGTGAAAATCCCATTGTCCTTTTGTCCCTCTGTTGGGGACCCAGACTGGGTTTTTATCTGGGCACACTGTTATCCAGACATCCTTCAGATGTTTTGAAATGGGTCTGGTAAGAACCAAAGCTGTGTTTTCAATTAATTTTCTAAGTACACAATTTGCTCAAAGTACATGTAAAAAAAAAAAAAAAAAAGAATTCAACAATAAAATATGGCTTGCTGCTGTTTGACTGCCAGAAATTTGAGTCTCTGGGTTTCACTAATATCAAAGGCTTCTGTTTAATATGACTGTGTATTAAAGTGAGCCTTACTGTCAACTTAGCAAAACCTCTTGTTTAATCTCAAGTTTTGTGTCGTTTTTATTAATCCAATGTGCATCTGTTAAAAATAACTCCAGATAATGCAACATTTGATTAAATGGAATGTCTTAATACGGCCATTAGCTGGACGGATTTTTTTTCCATTTACACATTCCAAACTGAGCCTGATAAGATGGCACTAACATTTAGCCTGAGGTGTGGAATGTTAATAGTGGGATCTTGGACAGTTTGTTTACTTTTTATTTATTTCCTGAATGTGCCATTCACAGCAATGTGCCAGATGAGGGTCCTGGAAAGCAGAAGTTCTCTGTTTAGCCTCAGAGCCCCAAGAAGCTGGCGGATTAGTCCCCACCCCAAGGGCAGTGCCAGCCTGGTGGGAAAAGGCAGAGGAGCAACACCAAACCAGAGATGAAATATATTTCTGCTCTGTTAAAAGTGGTTTTTCAGGGCACTGTGAGTAACATGTCAGGTGAATCTTTATCCACTACCTTTTCTCTTGGGCTATAGGGAAAGACGGCTTAGGAGATGCTCTGGTCCTCGTGAGCACCTTGAACCTAGGCTATCCTGGTGGCATTGGTTTTCCTTTGCTGAGAGGCCCTGCAGCTCTTGTGGTTCAGGACCAGCTGGTACCTGGCACAGAGCAGGCATTCAGTCACTTTTCCTTGAGCCATTATGCTAACCAGCATCCAAGGAACGCAGAGGCCCCAAGCGTTCCCTGAGTACACGCTTCTCGGGTACTTCCTGCATGAACGGCACCATGCTGAAGCCTGGGAATAGAGCAGTGAACAACACAGACTCAGTCCCTGCCTTCATGGGCCTTGCATTCTAGCTAATACCTAGCCACTAGTTAAGGATACTGTCTGTCTGTTGGTTTTATGATTTGATCTCCACTCTAATAATTGACTTTCAGCTCATGGAATTGAGTTTATGCCCCATTGACCACCATTTGGCCTTTACAATTATGCTTATAAGGGTAATTGTCTGCTTATATGTTAGTTTTCATTCCTTGAAGATAGGCATTTGGGATGCATTTAATTTAATGCTTATTTACCAACTGCTTATCATGTGAAGGACCCTGCATTTCTCACTATTCTTCCTGCCTTTCCCAGGATGCTTAAACATAAAATGTTCCCCTCCTTTAAGCCTAGCCCACCCAGGGTCATGAGGGAAGGTGGGGCAGGTTGTACACTACATGATGGTGCCACATCTAGGAGGACACTGCCCACGTCAGGGAGACGGTAGATTCGTACATTTATAATGATGATCTCCAGGCAGACGACAGTACCCAGTTCAAACAATATCATTGTATATTAAGAAAATTTCTGCACATATCAAGTGAGCCCTGTCGCAGACACCTGTCTTAACTTCATATAAAGACATTTTATAAGACAGTGGGCCCGTTGCTGCCTGCTTGGTCATATCGGGGACCAGGACAATTCCTCTAGTCGACTAGGGCAATAGAGGACAAGAGACTAGAGTCAGAGTGGATTCCAGATCTAACTCTGTAAGTCAACCAGCTGTGTAGCTTCGAGCACATCCCATGACTGTTTTGAGCTTCAATTTCCTCATCAGTAAAATGGGGATTATCTCCATACCTCATGGAGTGATTAAGATCAAAAAGTAATTCTGGGAAGATGCCTTGTTCCATGTGCTTGAACTCAATAAATGTTATTTCAGTCTGGAGCTGGGATGCGGACAGGGGTAAGGAAAGGAAGGGGGGGCGTGAACCTGCCAAGAGACTTTATGGAAGGCAGATTTTACTTCTGTGTCCTCTGGGTGACTGTGGGATGAGGTCAGGGGACCATTTTGTCCTGGGAAGGATCACCACCGACTTGAAACTCTCTTCATTTTTAGCAGCCCAGAGAAAGGCATTCAATTTTGCTTATTTCCTTCCTGGGGATTGCAATCTACATTTGCAAGAAAATGAGGGTGTCATTTTCCTAGTTTCCAGGCACCTAGGCTGATTCATTGCAGCATTAGAAGTGGTTAATGGCAATTGAGGCAGCAGCAGTTCGGGGCGGTAAACAGGACCCTGCCAGGGACCCTGGGTAGCTCTCAGGTGTTATTACAACCTGTCTGGCTTCCTGTTGCCCTCACTGGTTTTTCCATCAAGTTATCGGTCAGTCTCCTGCTTTCATTTCCTGGGCAGAGATTCAGAGGTCAGCCGGAAACCCCTTCATATTGCTGCCGAGGGGCTGCTGCATTGATTCTTATATTTGGTTCCAATCACAGATTGAAATCAGATTGCTTCCTCTCCTGGCGTGGGTTATGATAGCACTCTGTAGTGGAAGAAAATGTATTTACTGTGCGTTGTGTTTCTTGAAAAGCCTGGTCATTTGTTTCTGTCCTCTACTCAAAGAAAGTAGGTCGAGGACTGGCCAGGATCCAGGGGTAATGAGGTGTTGGTGAGAAAAACACCACCCGGAGAAGTGGATCTTTATTAGACCCTTCCGGTGGCGATGGTGGCAGTATGGCCGTGCTCAAGGTGATGGGTCTGTTTTTCCTTATGGCTTGACTGGGCTTGGCTAATTCCCTCTCGTGGGGCCTCTCCATCCCAGATGGTGGAATGTGTCCGTGTTTGGCAGCCCACGTTCACCTGATGGAGTAACACTTCCGAAGTGTGCCTGCAACCGAGAAGATGGAGGGAGCTTAGCACTCTGTTGCGGGCCAGGTGTAGATTTGTGTGTTCATTTTCAAGTTGTCTTCAAGATCCTCCAGGGAGGATGAGTAGATGGAGGAATAGGCTTTACCTGTATTTATAAGGAGCTTCGTGAGGCTCCAAGGCCGGAATCCTGTGACTGAAGCTTGTCACAAAGAATAAAGAAAGAAAAGGAGGTGTTCAGGGTCAAGAGGGGAAGGATGGTTTCCAAACTTTGTCAGTTCACGGCACCCTTTGTGTCTCAGTCACTTTTCACCATGCCTCTAGGTGTGCGTACACACACACAGTTCTGTTTACTAAGTAGTTAGATGGAGCCAAAGAAGTTAATAAGTATTTATGTCCTAACAACTTATGTCCTAACAACTGGCCATTTGGGAAAAATACACAGAAATTGAAAGAAAATATTTTATTCTTATTTTTAAATAACCACAGTTACTACCAATGGGATGTGTGCACCTGTTGGGTGCTGCAGAACTCAAATCTCGACATCAGGTTCGATACTGCCACCCTCATGTCGTTTTCCACACTGATTTTCATGCAGTACTTGCTTTTTATCAAGCAACTACTGAAAGTTTCACAAAAATAGGACATGATCAAAAGAATGTAGTGTGATTTAATGCTGCAACTGAGGACCACCTTGAGCTAGTAGTTTGCAGGGTATTTGACAGCTGTTGACTATGGCTTTGCTTTCCTCAAAAATTTAAAATATTTAATAATTAAATTAAACTTAAATCTAAATTAATTAAAATTCATTTTAATGTAAGTATCCCACACTGCCCCTCTGAGTTTGCTGCAGTGACCTAGGGTACCTCAGCACACAGTTTGGGAGCTTGGGCCCTGGGCGCGAGATGCTCTCAGATAACTCACAGCTGGGAGGGAGGGACCAAGGGCTTGTCCAGTTGGCTCTCCTCATAAGCACTTCTGACCTCACCTCTGACCCACTGCTGAGAGCAGGTGCCGGAACCCTACCTTGCATGCAGTATGTTGGGATTTTATGATGTTATGAAGTGAGTGCAGGCTGCTCATTACAACTAATAACCCTGCACAGAGTTCCTCCTTGGCAGCCTTCCCTCACAGATACTGTGGGGCATTCTTCTTTTAACAGTATAACTTAGCCCTCAAGGAGAATGCAATCTTGTTGAAACTCTCACAGGCTTCAGGTAGACATAGAGATTCTAGCCCAAATGCTGACAATTCAAATTTGACATTTACAGGATGATGTTTCCCTTTCCTTGGCACAAATTGGAGGAATTAAATTGAATTAAATAATTATTGGATTTAGTAATTTAAAACTTTTCAGTCTCCACTTGGATCTTACCGAAGTGGCACCATTTTCAAATCCAGCAAGAACGCACTGGAAGTGCAGAAAAGACTTCTGTGCAAATTGGTAATAGAATCCCTAAATGCAGGTTCTCTATTCTGAGGGCTTAGGGCCTAAATGGGGTTGATTTAAATGGAAAAAGGCCACTTTACATCCAGTGGAATGAAATCCTGTTTCCAGATTTATGATTCTGACAATTTTGGTAAATCTTCCTGGTACAATTTGGCTGCCCGTGACTGGACATCTTCCCCTGGAGGTCTGGGGCCTGAACACATTCTGTCAAGCTTATCATCCAAGGAAGAGACTCCTTTCAGTCCCGAATGGTGTGCGGTAGCGGGTGGGAATTGCCATTGAAGAGTTGGGAGACCCTAAATCTCTTTTCATCTGATCTGAATGTTGGTGGCAATATAGAAATGCATTGAAGTGTTGCTAACAAAGCTGCCCTCCCTGCCTGGCATTCAGAGGGGGAAAGAGGGTATTTTGCACCATGACAACAGGTGACCTCTATTTGGAATTGTCAACAAACATTAATAGGCTTTCTAAAATACATATGCTGTAAAGTAAGAGACTGGCTGCCTGAAGGGAGGGCCCGGTATTCAGCAGCGCTGGGGCAGTTCTTGCAGGATGTCAGCAGACGTGGTTAATTGGTAATGATTAGGGCTGTCTGAAAGCTGATTCCCTGAGTTTGGTGAACACATAATTGTTGTATGTAACCCAGAGCGGCTTTGCGCTTTCATCTCTGTGAAGAGATCAGAAAAGAGAGATTTACGGCTTAGGTTGCCCCAAGCCACACATAGCAGGCTTAATTTTCCTTTCCAAGGGAATTTGAAGACTGCTGTTGTGACTAGTTCTCTGTGGCTTATATGGCATGTTGAGGTCACCTGCAAGTTTTTGTTAAATGATTGATTGACTGAAATTAATTATTCTGTCAGAGCTGTAATGGAGGTAAGATGGAGGACGCTGATAAATAGAAAAGCTAAAGCGATCCTTATAAATGCACTTACGTCTCTTTCTATTTAAATAAATCAGACAGAATGTGTATATCCTGGATGGTGTTGGGTGTCACCTCCGCATTTTCCTCTATAGCCCTAAGCTGTTTTCTTTCAAAATCTGAAGCTTTGAAATGAGTGGCCATTTATTCAACTCCAACCGTAGGATATTTGAACCCTTTGTCACTTCATTCCTTCTAACCTTTCCCCAAACACCTCAGCCCCTGATAAGGGGCTGATTCCAGTCACTGCCTTAGATGAAATCAACCGGATTCAGAGAGCTGTGTTTGAGTGAATGGCGAAGTGAGTTGGGGAATGTGGCTGTTAAGTTGAGGAGTAGGTGGAAGGCAGGTGTTTGCTTCTAAATGTCAGATTTCTGAGGCGTGGAAACCACCCTGAAAGGGCTTTTAGGAATTCAGCGAAAGCAGCTATTTAGTGACAGACTGTGTGAAATTTGGGATCTTAAATCCCATGAAGGGAATCCAATGGCCAGTTAAGGAAATGCCCAAATGACTCTTGATTGCCTTTCAAAGGGCAAGGATTGTTTAAAAGGGATTTATTCAACTTACTCCCAAGTCACTGGCAACAAAGGCTAAAAAGAGCCATTTCCCACATGGGTTCCGAGCAGAACATAGGTAGCAGGACCTCTTCCTGCAGTGACACCAGGTGCGAAATGTGTAAGAACACATTGGAAGTGCAGAAAAGGACTCACGAGCAAATTGGCCAAGATATCATAAATTATAAACTCCTGCACTGAAAGTGTGTGTCTCATGTTGTGTGCCCTTGATGAAAGTGTGTATGGATCAGGGCTGGCTTGTCCTTTGCATGAGTAGGAAAAGCCCACAGCAGTGGATGGGGTTGATTCCCGTGCCAAAGCCATCACCGATAGCCATAATGGTAGAACTGGGAACTACCCAGCCGTCACTTGGTTCATTGATTTTTGGATTCTCTTGTGCCCGTTTTGAATCATCTAGGGTGCTTGTTAAATATTCAGATTCCTGGGAACCACGCCCAGAAAGTTATCTCCCTAGATGTGCTATAGAGCTTGGGGATCTTCATTTTTTTAAACAAGTTCTGAGGTGATGTTGCAGGTTGTCGCCAACTTTCAATTCCCTTGTTTAACAAATGATTAGACCAGGGGCCAAAAGAAGAAACTGCAACTGCTCCCTTTGACAAGAACAGCCCTCTGAAAGGTCCACGACTAGCCTATGGACAGATAGTAGGTGAAACTTCTTGGGTTTGAGTAATGTTGTTTTTCTTTTTCTTTTTTTTTTCCTTTTAGGTAGCATAAAGTCTTTTTTTAAAAAACTTGAAATATAATTGATTTACAATGTTGTATTAGTTTCAGGTATTCAGCAAAGTGATTCAGTTTTGTATATATATGCCTATGTGTGTGTATATATATGTGTACTTTTTCTAATTCTTTTCCCTTATAGGTTATTAAAGATATTGAGTGTAGTTCCCTGTGCTACTGCTTCTTGTTTATCTATTTTATATATAGTAGTGTGTATCTGTTAATCCCAAACTCCTAATTTGTCCCTCCCCTTTGATAACCATGTTTGTTTTCTATGTCTGTGAATATGTTTCTCTTTTGTAACTTCACTTGTACCATTTTTTTTTTAGATTCCACATAAAAGTGATATCATGTGATATTTGTCTTTCTGTGTCTGACTTCACTTAGTATGATAATCTCTAGGTCCATCCATGTTGCTGCTAATGGCATTATTTCATTCTTTTTTATGGCTGAGTAGTATTCTATTGTATGTGTGTGTGTGTGTGTGTGTATATATATGTATGTATCCATGTGTGTGTATCTACATATATACCACATCTTCTTTATCCCTTCATCTGTCAATGGACACTTAGGTTGCTTCCATGTCTTGGCTATTGCAAATAGTGCTGCTATCAACATTGGGTTGCATGAATCTTTTTGAATTATGGTTTTCTCCAGATATATGCCCAGGAGTGGAATTGCTGAATCATATGGTAATTCTATTTTTAGTTTTTTAAGGAACCTCCATACTGTTCTTCATAATGGCTGTACCAATTTACATGCCCACCAACAGTGTAGGAGGGTTCCTTTTTCTCCACACCCTCTCCAGCATTGATTATTTGTCGACTTTTTGATGATTGCCTTTCTGGCTGGTGTGAGGTGGTACATCACTAATTATTAGAGAAATGTAAATCAAAACTACAGTGGAGTTTGAGTAATTGTGCTTGTCTTGAGATAAGCCATGGCTGTTTCAGTACTAATCATCTTAATGTATCCCAGCTATTGAAAACATGGCCTCCTGCATATCTTAGAAAATGAAATAATGAAAACAGGTGGGGTCTGGAAAATTGCTATTTCTTGATGATGGTTAAAATTTTGTTGGTTAAACAAATTCAACATAATTGAAGCAACAAAGCAATAGCTATGTAAACTATCATAAATTAAGACGTTCCATTATGGAGAGAAATTTTAATTATTTCTTTCCCAGTGATTTCTAAAAGGAGGAGACTAACTTGGAACACTTTATTCTCATTCCTGCTAGAAGATAAGAAATGGTGTCCTCTCTCTAGTTTGTGAACCCATAGTTCAGTTAGGTAGAGCTCAAACTTACACTGCTCCAACACTGTGTTTTCTGGGGTTAAATTTAAGGCCTAAAAATATATGTATCTGTCCCCTCATAACTTCATGAATGTGATGATACTTAGTGCTTTACAGTCTATCTGAAAGTAAATTGAAGACTTTATAAAATCTTTTTTTTAAGTACCCTTCTCCTCTTTTTAAAATATGTGTGGCTTCTCTATGTGCTCTATAAAATGTTTTGGAAAGTGGTCATCACCAAACTAGGGCTAGGTTGCATAAATATTTAGTTATAGATAGGAGCGTGTTTCTTGAAGTTGCACATGTGTCAGCATTTCCTTAGCTGTTCCTACAAAGCCAGGCCTGTTAGCAGCACGGTGGAAGATAAAGAGGGAGCCAAGATAGAAACACAGACTTGCCATTGCCAGGGATAACACTGCATTAAATCGTTGCTGTTTTGGTTCTGTTCTTAACAAAGTTAAACAAGTCTTTGATTAGAGCCTGTTTTCGGTTGTCATTTTAAATAATAATTAGACCCTGCTCCAATCAGTCTCTTTTAAGGTGGTTTTAAAATTCATGACTGGAAAGATACTGTATTTAGCTGAGAGGCACTTAGTAGGCCAAGATTTGGTTGGTTTCATTGGCCAAGAATTTTCCCAGAAATTCAACTGGAGTTTTTTTTTTTTTTTTTTTTTTTTTTTTTGGCCCTTTCAGAATATGGAGTTTCGATTTGTTGTTGTCATTAATCCTAAATATTACTGATTGCATATCTTCTCTGGGAAGAGGGAGGGCTAAGATGAATGTACCATGTTATTTATGTACTTCTAGTAGCTGTGCAACCTTCAGTGGCAGGGACTAGAACATATGACTGTGAAACGTACGTAGAGAAAGGGGAGAATTTGTAATCTTTGAACAAAAAAATGTATTGAGGTCTACAGTGTGCTGGGCACTGAGGTAAGCACTGAGCTTCAAAGCTGAATAAACCATGGAAGCAATGTAAATGCCCATCAACAAATGAATGGAAAAAGAAGATGTGGCATATATATACAATGGAATATTACTCAGCTATAAAAAGGGATGAGATGGAGCTATATGTAGTGAGGTGGATAGACCAGAGTCTGTCATACAGAGTGAAGTAAGTCAGAAAGAGAAAGACAAATACTGTATGCTAACTCACATATACGGAATCTAAAAATGGTACTGATGTACTCAGTGACAAGACAAGAACAAGGACGCAGATGTAGAGAAAAGACTAGAGAACTCGAGGCTTAGGGGGCCGGGGGGTGAAAGGGAAGCTGAGAGCAAGTGAGAGAGTAGCATAGACATATATATACACTACCAACTGTAAAATAGATAGCCAGTGGGAAGTTGCTGTATAACAAAGGGAGTTCAACTCGAGGATGGATGATGCCTTAGAGGAATGGGACGGGGATGGTGAGGGGGGAGTCGAGGGAGGGAGGGAATACGGGCATATGTGTATAAAAACAGATGATTGAACTTGGTGTACCCCCCAAAAAATAATAAACAAATAAATAAAATTCTAAAAAAACAAAACAAAACAAAAAACTGAATAAACTATGGCCCTAGGGTGTGACAGGCCTAAGCAGACAGTAACAGTGAAATGTGATACAATACATGTATAAGAGGAGTCCCAAAGAAGGAGGAGCTAAATTCTCTCTGGGGCTTTCGAAAGAAGCAGTAACTTATGAATGAGGAGGAAGAATCTGTGAATTCATTGTTTAGCTTGAGAGCTCTAACATATCAATCCATATATAATATTTCAGTGGTGAACACATGAGGATGGTCTTTCAGGCAGAGGGTGGAGCCTATTCGATGGTATGGAGACTTGAGAGGACATGGCATGTTGGAAAATCGTGCAGCATAGTTGGAGCATCATTTACAAGGAGGGTGGGGTTACCACTTAAGAGGAGTATGAGCTTGATGTTCACATAAGGTCATATGTCCTTGCATCATCATGCTCCTTTAAGAGTTCTGGTAATTCTTAAAGAAAAGATAGAGATCCTGAAAGGTGTAAGATCTCATGTTAAGACTTAGTTTCTTAGCTTGTGAAGCAGTTGGAAAATATTAGGCCTTATCTCTTAAATGCTGTCATTGGAGGTGATCTAGCTACCAGGTCAGTCTGCCCATACAGGTCAACAACGGGTCAAACACCTGGATGAAAAGTCTAATATGTGCTGTGCCATCCAGATAATTTGATTCTAGATCCCTAATCGGTATTGTATGAAAAAGGAGATCCTTAGCAAAGGGTTTTATGAAATGTTTGGTCAAATAAAGTTAAGCAGGCTTCCTTTCTGTTGGGCTTCCTATTTAAGCCTTTAATGTGCTGAAGTACAATATGAATCTCCAAGAGGATGATAGAATATGGCTTCATTTCCTAAAATTGTTTGTGAAAAAGCCTCTTGTGAAACTAATGTTCCCTAGAATACTCTTTGGGCAAAGCCACTCTTAAGATTCATTTAAACAGACCTCCTAATTATATATCAAGTGGAATTTCCTACTCATTTGCTAAAAGAGGGGGTGAAAACCACTCCATTCAGCAAACACAAAATGTGCTCTCTACTAATTATTTGACATCATGTTGGTGAAATCAAGGGTTGCATTCCTCCCATTCTAATAGGTCACTTTTGCAGAGACACAGCCCTGGGCTCTGGTGGGCAGCATGGGGGCTGCTGGGAAGGTTCCAGAAAAATGCAACTCCTCTTGACCTTGTAGCATTTAAAGTCACAGAGCTATTAAAGCAGTGACCAGGGCATTCAGAAGAGCTGTGACTAGGCATAATGTGCCTTTTGAGGGTGACCATTCATTTGCCCATCTAATTAGCACTCAGCACCTTTGGCTGCCCCACACATCTTTTAAAAAAATTTCAAGCATGTGGGGCTTTGGTGCTTGGATGGCAGGGCTCAGATGAAAATCAAGGCCTGGCCTTGTATTTATGGAGGTTTCTTCTTTCCCCTACGTCTTACCTATTTCCTCAGCCCTGTTCTCAGTAATGCCTGCCACAAAGAACCCCATAAATTTAGCATCTGCAGCTATAAGTTTGTCATTCTTTTCTTGAAATAAGATCAGGGCACTATTATAAAACAGCAGAAGGCTGAATGTGAGAGCAGCCAACATATTGTTGACTGATTCATCTGGGGCATTTAGTTCTTCAAAATGGAAAAACAAAATAGGGTCTAAAAAGCAAACACAGTAAATTAAAAGAATGTTATTCTATGCATAGAACAGCTGTTTTAATACTTGCTCAGTAGGGTCATATGACTGACCCACTTTTTTTAGGATAAAATACATCTTCCTTTAAGGTTATTATTAAGGACACATGGAGACATTTACTTTGGTCTTCTTGTCAGCATGTGCCACATTAAGAAAAAAACACCATTTGAATTTGTTTTAGATCCATTATTTGCATGACAATGATAGTTAATTGTGTCCATGTGATGGTAATTAGTGTTTCGCTAAGAGGACCTCGCCGTTGTTAGACGAAGGTGGGCCGTGAGTTATGAAAATTGTACTGGTGGTTGCTGTTTCCTTTTGAGTAACTGTATAGCTCTGTCTGTTTTGCCAACTAGGAAAATGAATTAACAGGAAGTGAAAGATTTAGTGTCAACAAGAGGGAGGATGTAGTTATCCACCGCAGGGAGAAGGCTCTCTTTGCATGTTGCATGATCATTATCTCATTTCTTCACCAAACATTGAATGCCTGCTCTATGTTAGGGTCTGGACTCTTCATTACATGATCAGAAAGTCTAAGAGGGCAGGGACCCCGCAGTAGTGTAACTAAAATCTCTATTAGCTTTAAAGTCTGAACCAGAAGTCTTCTAGCCTACCTAAGCCTTGTCCCAAAGCCGCTATGTGGCAGGACAAGAGTCCAAATCTTCTGCTCCTTCTCTAGCTTTCTCCATGTGCTACTTCCTTACTTTGCTTTGCCTGGTACCCATCATCAGTATGTTTTCTCTAGAGACTAGTTGGAGCAGAGGAGGATGCTGGGCCAGACACCCCTCCTGTCCCACTGAGTGTGTCCTGGTCATTGAGGATTCTCCCATCAGCCTCTTCCTCTCTCTGAACTCTTTAAAGGCCAAGACCAATTCTAGTTCATCTTAGCACATGCAATTCTGTTTTGAATTACATGCATATGGCTATATTATATCAGAAATGTAATAAATATCTGTTGAAAGCATGAATAAGAGAATGAATAAATGATCTTGTTTATTCCAACTCAGGACAGGGTCCACTGTGCCCCTCTGTGACATGTAATTATCCACATGTCAGCTACATCTTATATTGTCTCCTGGTGATGGGGCCCTGGCTATTTTATAGTACAACCCATTTCTCTATGGGCAGAGAATGGTGATTCCTCTTCTTAATCCCCAATTCACTCTAACATCTCTGGCTCTGTCTCCAGAAGCCACACAGAGTAGATCTTTATTCCTCTTTCACATGGTCCTTCAGATATTGAAAGCAGGTACCAGATCCTGGTATATGCTTCTCATCTCCAAATTTAACATAACAACCCTCTAAGTTATTCCTCATATGACACAATTCCCTGATGTATCTCTATCTTGGATGCTTTCATATCAACATAGTTAATTTAGCCAGTGTTTTTTTGTTTGTTTATTTTGTTTGCTTATTATTTGTAAGTATAGGCCTAGAACTGAACATAGTATTACAGAAAGGAATGACCAGAACATAATAGGGCCAGTACATTGCCTTCCTTCATCTGGACTTCTACTTAGACTATTTTTATAATTAAAGATTTTACTCTTTGTTATTTTATTATATTTTATTTTTAGTACTCTTGGCACTGATTTGATTCATATGAGCTACTGGACATCTAAACTAGTGGTTTCCAACTAGGGGTGATCTGTCCCCCTGGGGATAGTTGGCAATGACTGGAGGCCTTATTGATTTTCCCCACCTGGGTCGAGGGTGATACTAACATCTAGTGGGTGGATATGCAAGGGTGGCTGGTAAGATCCTACGATGCACAAAACAGCCTCACACAGTAAAGAATTATTTGTTTTAAAATGTCAATAATGCTGCTATTGAGGTCTACGTTACCTAGTCCTTCTCTTGGCGAAAGTATCAAACCTTGATCCTCTACTACATGAGGTCACTCAGATATTTGAATGTGACTCAGCAGGACCTCTTCTCCCCAGGTGAAGTCTTCCTAGGCCTGCTGTCAACCGTTTCTAAGACTTCCAGTTTCTTAACCTGCTGGTCACCCACCACCTTGCAGTTAGAGCATTATTCCCAGAGCTGAATAATGCTTTGATCAGCATCTGAGACCTAGGACAGAGCTTCTCAAACTTTACTGTGGATGGAAATCATCTGGGAACTCTGTTAAAGTCAGGCTCTGATTCATGAGGTCTGGGGTAGGACTGAGACTCCGCCATTCTACCAAGCTCCCAGGCGATGCTGATGTAGAAGGCTGGTGGAGCAAGGCGCTTAGAAGTTTCCTATTGGCTTTATTTGGACAAGGGCCTCATCTGGTCCCTTGGAGCACAGTACAGGTGTTTGTGGCTGGGAACCTTTGGCTATTACCCTTGGCCCTGGCCACATGGCAGAACAGAGCCAACCAAGCACTGTGATGCTATAGTGCAAAGGAAGACTAATGGCCTAATTGCCAAGCAGTGCTTATGACTGAGAGGTCCTTGCTGCGCCATGTTCCAGGCTCAGGAGAAGCAACAAGAAAGCAATATCCCTTTCCTAATTGAGAGCTGGAGGTGGGAGTGAGGCGGGAGCTGCCCCGATCACAGACTTGGAGGAATGTAATACTCCATTGTGATTTGGTTTCTCCAGATTATGCATATGTTTATAAATTATCCTAGAAGTTCCTTTTCCTCATTCCCTTTATTGTAGAGTGTATTTCTTTAAAGTGACAGGTTTAATTTTTTTCCCTACTCTGTGTAGATTTCATGGATGATGTAGCTTAATAAATCAAACCGATTTCCACCATTGTATCAAGACTCTTTAATCAGTTCTTTGAATTAATGCAATCAAATGGTTGAATTCTTACATTCATCTCTATATTTACGGCTCTGTTGTGCTTTTTTATTGAATTGGAAGAGGAATATCTTCATTCACGGCCAAAATAAAATAAATCTAGGCAGGTTATCTAGTAAACCGACTGGGGTATAGGGTGTGTGGTGTGTATGTGTGTTTGCATGTGTGTGTGCATAAAATACAGAAGTCATCAGCTTAGATCTCATATTAAGTTTTGGGGGACTTCATATTCCAGCATCGTATCAAGTTCTGTGATAATGGTCCTATTTTACCAGGTCATTAGCCCAGTGATTCTCAAACGGAGAAGAGAGCGTTTGGAGAGTGTGGTGCGCTTTGAGGAATGCCCCTGGATTTCATGTGTGTTTTGGTTAAGAGCATAGAATCTGGAGTCATATTTCTCAGAGAAGATCCCGGTTCCTCCATGGTCTGGCCTGTGACTTCATGCATGTTACTTAACCTCTCTGTACTTCCTTTACTTTATTTATTATTTTTTTTTGCATGTATCTATTTTTTTTATAAATTTATTTATTTATTTTATTGGCTGTGTTGGGTCTTTTTTGCTGTGCGTGGGCTTTCTTTTAGTTGCCGTGAGTGGGGGCTACTCTTCATTGCGGTGCACAGGCTGTGGCTTCTCTTGTTGCGGAGCACGGGCTCTAGGCGCGTGGGCTTCAGTAGTTGCAGCACATGGGTTCAATAGTTGTGGCTCACGGGCTCTAGAGTATAGGCTCAATAGTTGTGGTGCACAGGCTTAGTTGCCCCGTGGCATGTGGGATCTTCCTAGAGCAGGGATTGAACCCATGTCCCCTGCATTGGCAGGTGGATTCTTAACCACTGCGCCACCTAGGAAGCCCTTCCTTTACTTTAAAATAGGGATAATATTAGTGTCTGTCTCATGGAAAAGTTGTGAGAATTAGAACCACAGGCAGTGGTATGCATGACAGGCACAAGGCAAGTATTGGGTCTCTGGAGACTGTTAATAATATCACCTTAAACTTAAGGCAGCTAAACATGTCATTTTCTGCCGAATCAGAAATGCTATCTTTTGGTATATTCTCTCAAAGGTAACATTAAAGGGCAGTAAGGATATGAGCAATTGATTAGAGGACAATCATAAAATGGAAAAAATTTCATTCTTTTATTATGGCTACTTCCCTCCCACAAATTGGGAAACTAACTCCACTATGGAGATTGATTCGATGAACCCAAGAAACATAGAACACAGGGTTCTGCTGGGACAGAGTTTGTCTACCAATCCTACCCTACTTATTTTCTGATATATTTTGAAATATTTTGAGTCCATAGATATAACACACATGGAAACCTCTTTCTTTCTGATTTTGCAAGATCAGTATGGTACACTGGTCAATTAAATATACTTTGTGAAGATATGTGGAGTAAGACCCTGCTTTTCAGAACCTAATGTGCTTGCATGTGAATGTGCGTGTATTTAATGGAACTGATGACAGATACATTAGGGAGTGATTAATCTAATTACTAAACAATTCACAGTAGGGTTTCTTACAGTGGCAAATGCCTTCCATTTCTATTCTTCATGCCAGTTTGTTAGATGGTTTGTAAACGAAAAAGCTCCATATCTTAAAATTCTGATGGCATTTCTCAATCTAGGTGGCTGAGTTGTTGTTACTTGTGCAAGAGAAGATGCCTGGGGATGGTCAAATGGGTGTAGAGGCACATGGAAACAGCAGTGTTTTAAAATCTTATTTCCTGAGTTTGGGCCAGTAGCAACAAGCCTTCCTACTAATCAACTGTGTCATAAAAATTATACTTGATATTGTATAACGCTCTCCATATAAATCACTTTCCCATGCATGTTTTTCATTTATTCCTCACAAGACAAAAGCATGAGGTAACTCCTGGTGACCCTGCTTTATTGTTGAAAAAACAGAGACAGAGAGGTGAAGTGACTTGTCAAAGATCATGTGACTTGTAAGTGCCAAAGCTAGACCTCAGACCAAGTTCTTCTCCCTCGAGATCCACTGGCCAACTTGGGTATGTGTCTCAGTGCGTGGGAGCCACTTCACTTACTATAACCTTCACATGTGTTCTTCCAATGGGACTCAGCACCGGCTACCTTGTTTCTGTATCTAACCCCTGTCTCTTACTTGTTGGATACATTTCTCATGATGTGCAAGGATGCTAGTGGACCTTGTATCAGATACCTTTTCAGAGCAGAAGCCTCTTAGCTCTTGGAAATCAGCTGTTAATCCACATGAAACTCGTGGATTTATTCTCATCCAGAGCTTCAGAACTGTTGAATCAATTACCTTCTGCTGAGTAACTAATCCCCCGCCCCCCCCAAATAGTGACTTAAAACAACAAACATGTGGTTATTTCCCAGTTGTGCAGATGGGCAGTTTGGGCTGGACTCACTTGGATAGTCCTCTGGATCCAGAGTGGTCTCAGCTCTTCTTCCGTGGTCTCCTTCGCAGGTCTCAGCTGAGGCTCCTGGGACGGCTTGCATGACTGAGGCCTCTTTTCACGTGAGCTTTCAAGGGGCTAGTCCCAGTCTTGTTCACATGGTGGTTACAGAGTTCCATGAGCAGCAGAAGAGCACGATCCCCAGTGCAGAGCACGTTTCAAGTCTTTGCTTCTATCTTATTTGCTACCATCTTACTTGTCAAAGCAAGTCTCGTGGCCAAGTCCAGAGTCAGTAGAAGGAACTTCTCAGTGACATGGGTACAGGGATGCTTGAACAGATTGCGGGCCAATACCGCGACAGTCTATCGCATGGCCATATCAAGTTTTTCCTTACTTCCAAATTTTCAAGTGGAGTTATAATGCCCTGTAAAAACCAGGCGGTTCTTTCTCTTCACTGAGCTGTTTCCTTATTCTTACTCCCTCAAACTTCTGTCAACTCAGTAAACTCGGCCCTTTAGAAAACCCTGGCTTCCTTCAGTGCCGCTGCCCTGCTTTACTCCGGTGGGATGGCTTGGCGTTAATGAATTGAAACATGGTTCTTAGTCAGGGCTTTTCTGACTTTTAATGGTGTGCAAGTAACTTCTCCTTGTCAGCTTTCCTTTTAGGATGCATACGTTTATTTTGAATCCGGATGCTGGCGTTTTCTCTTTGGGGAAGAATTTTAATGAAGCTTTATCAGATGTTAACCAAAATGAAGAGGAGTCTTTTGTGCCCAGAGAAAGCGGTCTGGCAGTCAGGTGCTCTTTTAAAGGACTGCAGAATGAAGGAATGCTAAACCCTTCTTTAATAGTTTTTCTCTTTTTAAAACATATTACTTTGCATGTGAATCTATAAGACCTTAAAATAAAAAGTTTAAAATAAACCAAAAAAAAAAAAAAAACCATATTACTTTGCCTGAGAGTTTGCATCGAGCTTAGCTCATGGAAGGGGAATGTAATGATGTGCGATCTGGAGGAAGGAGAGGACAGTAGATGATAATTCCCGAGTGGATGAAAGAGAATATTTCACATTGCTGAGACACATGTGACTTCTTTGGATGCAAATAGCAGAAAGGATGATGACAGTTCTACCCGTTCCCTGCTTTGGGGAGAAATCACCAGCTTAACAGCACTAAATGGCAAGGCATCTGTGGCTGAGTTCTTTCCTGACTAATTGGAAACACATCTCTCTCTTTTCCTGGCGTTGAGGAAGAACGACTCTTTGGTAAATGATATTCAGTAGTGTACTTTTATAAAAGCCCAGGTGCTGGGCTCTTGGTCAGAAGGGAATGAAAATGCTTTCTAATATCAGAGAGCCTGGGTATTTTTTGCAGTGACAGTAGGACATTGGAAGGTGACTGGTAGGTCTGGAGTCACAAACTGGTAGAATCTCACCAGCTCTTGCCCTTAGGAGTTTATCGACTTGAACAAACCCTTTCTCCTCTGACCTCAGTTTCTTTACTTGCAAAATAAGAAGAATGGGGCAAATGACTCCAAAGTTTTCATCTCTATCAGAAAAGCCTATACATTAGAAAGATGGACAATTACTTTTCAGTTGCAAGTTTGGTTTAGAGAAGGCAGTGTGAAATACTCACTGGATTTATGGCTGGAGACACTTTATAAAACAAAGCAAAACAAATCCTGGCTCTGGTACAGATTGTTCCACCCATCTATCCATGGACTCATCCACATTCTATCCACCTATCTATCCATATTCCTGTCCACCCATCCATCCAATAACCCATTCACCTGTCTGCACCATGCTTGTTTTCTTCATTTGTTCCAGACACTAGTGTTCAATGTTCTTTGTGCTTACCTTCTTTGATCTTTCTAACCCCTGTGAGGAAATCAGACATAATTTTCAAATAGACACTTGACAGATGAGGAAAGTTAGGCCATAAAAGTTATGTCATATATCTGATGTCATTCAGCTGGAATGGAGAAAACCTAGGACTAATCCCAAACTCTAGACCCAGGGCTCTTTCACTATTATGCACTATCCCTTTTGTGTATCTTCAACTATTCTGGAAAACCCAGAACCTGGCACTTGTTTCCTAAGGTTGAGGTAGCCTAAGGCCATTTCTAGGGATTAATTGTTCATGAAATAAAGAAAAAGAGTCCCTTCCTTTCCAGGAAAATCTTATTTGAGCTGCTGCCCTCCAAGGTGAATCAGTATGATAGATGTTTTTGAGCAGCCTTTGGCTAGAAGAGTGATGAACATGGAGCGGGGGGATCCAGAAAAATAAGGGAAGACCCTATCTTCTGCAGTTTGCTGGCAGAATCTAACACGCTTTGGGTGCCTGTGAAAGTGACATATTGACAAATGAGGATCCAACATAATAGGTAGTGGTTTCTATAGGACTTAAGAAAAGGGAGACAGGCCCATAGCAACCCTGACATCCTTGAACTTCCAATTGACCTTAGCACCCAAGAGAAGGCTTACACAGAAGAGAAGAGAAGCCACCTCCTCCTGGGAACTTGCCCTGGAAGGCTGTGATGTCCCTCCATTGGGGCTTTGGAAAGGAGTTGTTGAAGCTAGAAGAGCATATTTCATGTAAATCTTGGGGGTGAGAAGGCAGGCCAGTGGGAGTGCTTGTCTTGTCTCTTTTCAGATAAAGATATATCCTGGGTTTTGAGGTAGATTCAATTCTTCAAACAAATCCCATCATCCACCCCAGGCAGTTTTGTTTGATCCCAAGTTCAGTTATGTGAAGTAAAGTTTCCCAGACTTTAATGGCTTAAAATGAAAGAGAATCATGTTTTTCTGTCTGAAACTGGAAATCCAAAGAGTTGCTCAGTAAGAATGTTCTGGCTTTTACCTTGTGGCTCAGCTACAGGAAATTGGGAAATTTGGGTCAGATGCTTAATTCACATTCCAAGTTGATAAAGGGTGGGAAAGTTTGAAGAATTGTCTGAATCATAATTCTACTGGGAAGGTTGGAAAATACAGGAGTATTTCTCCCTAAATTACTTCGGGGAAGGGGGGTGAGTGAAGGAGAAATTGTCAGAATGCTCTAGATGGCTTAGTGTGTGTGCTTTATTTTAATGATTACAGTAGATGGGTTATACAGGTATAGAGGTGCTGGACCTCATTATCACAAAGTAGCTCTGGATGGAAATTGAGTGATGGTAGGATATCCAGGTCTTTGCTACTTAAAATGGGCTCCATAGACCAGCAGCATCAATATCACTGGGGGGGTTTGTTAGAAATGTAGAATTGTAGGGGCCCCAATTACAGACCTATTGAATCAGAATCCACATTTTAATAAGACCCCCAGGTGTCTCATACACACCTAATTTTGAGGAGCCCTGGCCTAGATACTAAGTTCATTGGGATGATGCAAGGCACAGATCCTTCCCCTATTCCAGTTGATTGAAAGACACATTTCTGGATCAGTTTCTTGATTTTATGGATGGTAGCCTAGGAGAAAGTCACTTAAATCTCCAGGAACTGACTCAGCAGTGGAACACCCCAAATTACCCCTTCTGCCCCACCTGCCAGATATCACTCATTCCAGGCACCCTGACTTTCTCACTGTTTCCTGACTTGTTAGAACCTCTCACAGCCCTGTGCCTTTGCATGTGCTCTTCCCACTGCCCAGAATGCTTTTTTCCTCTTTCCTCGCTTATCAAACTCACCTTTTGCAACCTTGTTCACGTGTCATCTTTTCTGGGAAACAGTCTGCATTTTCCCCAGGTGTGATTAGAGACCCTGTCTTTTGTGTAGTGACTCCCCTGTTAAATTGCAATAGGACAGGAAAGTGGAAATGTCCGTGTGCCTTTCTTGACCATGAACCCTTGAGTATCTTGAAGGCTTTGCTTTCGCCCCTATATCCCCAGCACCTGATACAGAGCAGGCATTCAATGCGTACTTGTTTTACAGCTAAATGAAATTACAGGTGATCTGGCAGGGAATGCCTTCTGGGGCATTCTGGGAATTTCTTATTCCTCCAGGGAGATACTTGGACTTTTTCTGTAACACGACTGACTCCCTAAGGCTCCTGAATCAGCGCTGAGCGGAGTCGTCAAGTGGGCCAAGACTATCCTAGGGTCTCTCAGTTTCTGCTTTCTCCTGTCATACGCAGCACCTTTATGGTGCCCCTGATTGCCCCAGACGCTCATTTATTCCCTGCCTGGGGCCTGGACAACATCCCAGGTCACCAGTTTCTACCCCTCCCAAGTCAGAACCTCCTTATCTCCTTAAAGGGCAAGCTGCCATTTCTGGAGGGCTTACTATGTCCCAAATGCTCTGCACCAAGTGCTTTACCTACATGAGCACATTTCGTCCCCACCACACTTCTATAAACATAGGTTCCATCATTTCCATTTCATATTGAGGAAACCACAGCTCACAGCGGTTAAATAATTTGCCCAAAGCAAGGCAGTCAGGCAGAGCTGGGATTCAAACTCAAGCCTGTCTGACTTACTAATTGGTGCTTTGAAATGCTGCTCTGTGCCACAACGGGGGTAATGAATCAGCCACAGTAACCCATGAAGGTGCTAACCTACCAGCGGATGTAATTGATCAAAACACCTGCACTGAATGGTGCACTGTTTTAGATACACTTCACCAGGGGGAAGAGAATAATTACAAGTGACCACAGTAGATTCCTCTACCTGGTCGATTTTAACTTGCTCAAGCTCAGACCAGTCTTTAGGGCACTTTGTTTCTGAGATTGAGGGCCACTGCCACCAGACTCGTGAGCTCAAGCATCCTACATCTTTGAAGCCCTGCAAAGGATATGGGGCTGCCATTTTGCCCTAACTTTGTCCTATGAATTGAGAAGTATTCCATAATTTTATTAGCTTATGTATTTATGTTTGGTTGGGGGATGGGGTTATCAGTTATAAAACAATGCCAAGAACGTATACCACTGCCTCCCAGAGACATACAAATTATTTCATGTTTAGTAGAAGCTCTTTTTGCCCCTGCTCTCCCCCCGCCCCCCACCTATCCAACTTCCTCCATTTTTTCACCTTCCCCATGTTCTTCCTTCCCTCCATGAGGTACACTAACCAGTGTCCACACTCCAGCAAGGAGGCCACTTCCCCCTAGTGTGTGCATACACTTCTGCTCTCACCAAGAAGCAGTTGTGTTCACTCTCAAACTTGTTTACGCCAGTTTCTTGTGCAGTATTTGTAAACATAATTTAAATATTATGTAAATCAATGAACCGTGGGTACAAGACAAAAGCAGCTGCTGTTTTTACGAACACCAACGTGAGGGCTTTGGGAAGAGTTCATAAGAGAAATGTGACAGTCCAAAAAAAAAAAAAGGCTACATTATATGAGGGTGGGGAAGAGAGCTGAGAAAAAAAATGCTAAAAAAGTATGTGCTCAGTTTGCTTTTCAAGGGTCTCTAAAGCTCCACTCCATTTTAAAGAAACCCAAACTGGAAATTGTGGGTGACATTTTTAAGATAGTTTGGGTCAAGAGAGATGAAGTGGGATGCTAATCAGATGACAGCCAATGTGGGGAACAGGGACTTCAGTCCTAGAGCCTGTGGAGCTTGATTCTTGCCTGGGAACAGAGTCCCCACTGGATGCTTCAGAAGGGAACCAGCCCAGCCAACACCTTGACTTTGACCTTGGGAGCCTAAACGCAAAGAAACCAGCTGAGCCCACTGAATTTTTTACCTACAGAATTATGAGATAATAAGCTTGTGCTGTTTTAAGCCAAGTCTGTAGTAATTTGTTAAGGCAACGATAGAACACGAACATGGCAACCGTCCACTCCACCTACCCATGCTTATTTTGGGATCTCTGTTCCCATTTTGTCCAAGACCTTCCTCATTACAGAAGCCTCAGCCTGGCATTTTGGGCCCTGCATACTGGTGTTGCCTCAGCTTTCCTTTCAAAACTCACCTCCCAGACAAACGCTCAGCCCTAGTCATGTTCTTGGCCTCATAGCTGCCTGTATTAGTCCGACTCTTCTTTCAAGGCTCGTTGTGACAGAGATGCAGGTCACTTCCTTCTGCAGCCACCACTGCCTTTGGAGGACCCGCTGTCTGTGTTGTTTATTTGGCCTTTGTCCTGTCTGATAGTGCTGGCTCTTCCCTCTCTTTTCCTCTTTTCTCTCCAAATTGATGGCAAACGTTTTAGACAGGGAGCATGCGCTTTTTGTTTCCTCCTTGTGTCCAGCACAAGAGTGAACACAGTCTACATGATCCATGTGCTTCCTTGAGAAATGGGATTTATCTGAGAGAGCCATGTTCTCTCTGTGAATGCCCACAGAAGTCTTTTGTGGATGCTGGTTAATTTCCGGGGCCCTTGCCGGTGGGTGATGACTCCTTTAATATCAAAACAGTGATTTGATCTCTTCTTAAAGTGTCTTGTAAGTGAGTTCTTTCAATGATTTTGGTACCCTAACAGTTTGGGTCCCAAAGGTGGGTCTCTCCCTGGGCACGGAGCCTAGCCCCTTGGGTTTGTGGCCATTTCCAATGCTGACATATAGTCTTTTTATGAGCATGACTTGGGTCTCCTCTGGGCAAGAGCACCCCTGCAGCACTGGCACAGAACACCGCTCAGGGAGATTTGGTGGGATGCTGAGGTGGGGAATAGTAGCCAGGGAATATGTTGAAAGCATTTGATTTTTTTCCGCTGTAGCTACCTATTCTTCATTCCTTGCTAATGGGATAATTTGATCGATGAATGCACTGGGAAAAGGCAAGAGATGCATAAAAAGTGTGAAAGCTCACAGCTACAAATGAGTGGGCAGATTTACCACCTTCTCCCCAGAATCAAATCTGTCTGCCATCCGCACTGGGTATGAGACAGGCAGATCCAAGCTTTGGCTTAATTACACATAATTTGGGTGACAGCTGAAATGCAAACCTAAACATTCAATCAGTTAAAGATACACAAAATTAAGCATTTCACACGGTGTCCAACCCCTTCCATCTTTATTAATACTTTAATTATGTTAATTATACCATGGTTTCAAGCCCTGCTGCTACAATAAGCAGGGGGTGGAGGTGGGGGAAGAGGTAGGCCTCCTCTGAGCAACACAGCCAAGTAATGAGTGCATTCGAATCAAAAGTATGAACGGAATGCAAAGTAGCAAAGACTCCTAAATACATTATTCAGCAGTTTCCCGACCCTGTTCACACTCACTTCTTCCATAGTGACTGGCCCTGTGTTTCCAGGGGCTAGGCCCAAGTCTGACTCATTCTGAGTGCAGTGTACATAGTAAGTGCTCAGTAAGTATCTGTGAATTAATCCGGAATGAAAGTTGGTGAGATTGTATCCACAGAGATAGAAGGAAGTGAGCAGATTTAGGGGGTATATTTTGAAGGTAGCAGAGACCAAAATTATTAATGACAATAATTTTTTCATTATATTTGGGGTGGAGGGGGAGGGGGGAGGGGGAGGGGAGGTGCTGGAGGGATGGGGGCAGGAGGAGGGGAGAGATAGGAACAGAAGATGACCAGGGATGCGGAAGTTCACCTTTGCTTCATCCAAGTCACTTCAGTTCTCTGGGCTCATTTTTCCCCCTCTGCCAGTGATAAATGAGTAAGAGGAGATTGAACCTTAATGCTTTTCAAATTCCCTTCTCTTGATTTCTCAGAAGTATTATCTATCACAGACTGCATTGTATATGTGCACTGAGGGGTAGGGGAATGTAGGGGAACAACTCTGCTTTTATTGATGTATTTTGTGTATTGAATGTCTAAGATTCTCCTTCTAAGAGTTGCTAAAAAGTGGTTTGAAAACTCCCAGATGTGATGGTCTTTTCAAACTCCAGCCCACCCACTCATAAAGCAGTCTCCTGTACCCCACCTGGGTTGGGGGTCTTCCATCATTGATCCAACTCTCCACCTGTTCTTCCCTTCATCCTGGGCATGTGGGTCCCCCTGGCTCATCTGCTTTTCTAGCCCCCAGGTGATTTTATGTTTCATCTCTCCCATCTTTGCTCATCTTGGGCAACCTGCTTAAAACCTCCTTCCTCCCTCCCTGAACCTATCGACATTACAGGTCACTGAGCCAGGGTTAGAGCTGCTTCCTCTGGGATGCCCTCCCAGACTGCACTAGTCAATGGAACTTTCTTCTCTTTATGAATTTCTGTGGCTCTCGTGTCTGATTCACATGCTTTCCCCTTCATTTTTGTTCATATGTGTACATCTTATCTTCCTGACTAGATTATCAGTTTCTCAAGTTAGGAATCTTTCCATCCTCTTCTGTGATTTTCCTTCTACTTTGCCTCAGAGTAGACACAAGTACTCAATAAGTCCTAATTACCTTACGCATCTAAAAAGTATTCGAAAGGGGATTAACTGCATAAAATCAAGTGATCCTCTAGCCAGAGAGAATTCAGCTGCCCAAACTACAATAATCAATAACTGTATGCTAGGTTTTTGACTCCAAAGTTTGCTGAACTGAAACAAAATGTCATTTGAGTGACTAGTACAAGATAGATTTTTAGGTTTTAGTAGGCTGACATATACAGAATTATCAGTTATTAGAAGTGTCCTGTGAGCATCACCAGAGAAAATCTTGGCTATCAGTAAATCTGAACTAGAAATGCAGTGCTTACTTCAGAGAGCAGTTTCTGAGTTTTTTTCTTGATGACAACTGGTTCTGTGACTAGCCCTTTGACCCAGGTAGCCTTAGCTAAGCTCAGCATCTTCAGAGCTACACAAATTGTTCTCATATTCTCTGATGACTGAGCACAGAATTGGCATTGGACCTCTCCGTGGAGGTCTTGGAGGCCAACCCAAGTTGCTATCTTAACACTCCTTAACCATGAATCCCACAGGTCACCAGTGTGGGGGCTAATGTTAAAAAAGGCATCACCTCCCTAGCATCTTAGTCCAGAAGCAGGAAAAGAAGGCTCTTACTGTCACAGGACCTCATGGGTTATCAAAAGGAAACATGACCCAAGTCCATTCATCAATAACCAGTATTATTATTTCAAGCCAAACTTTGTGTTTGTTAGAGTGGCGAATACAGAAGTAACATGGTACTGTTTCTACCCTACACACTTTCCTTTTTATATGGTGCAGAATTTATAAACACAAGCAACTGTAGAATAATATAAAAAATGACCAAGTGCTAACTGTGGTTCCCAAATACTATGGGAATTCAGAAAGGGGAGAGATCACTAGAGAAAATTAGAAAGGTTTAAGCTGCTGAGTCCAATTTTTCCATACTCAAAGATTCTTTTTATTATAGCTCCTACTCCTGGACCTCCATATTTTGGGGGTAAAGTACACTGCCAAAGTACATTGACTAAGCAGTAATTCACCTACATGCCACTGAAAATATGAGTATTGTCAGTTAGCCCTTCTGGCACGAAGAAAGACAATACCAGAGTATCCACACTGAACAAATGATCATTTCAGCCAAAAAGCAGAGAAGCTTCGTGTTTTCATTAGCCTTTGTATCGTATTGCAAGTGAATATATGATTTGTTGGATATTTTTGTAGACTGAAATTTGCTTTAAGAAAACCTGTTTACTACATTCTGGGGACTACTGAGAATCTGTAACCCATATCAGGGATCCTGCACCAAGGAGTGTGCTCATAACCATGGTGGAAGTAGCAAAATTGTAAAAGATCAAGGTCAGTGCAGGTGGCAGTGACATAGGCCTTGCCATAACTAGGACTTGGTCAAGCAATGACCCAGGGGGAGGGGGGGTCACACAGCAATGTCCACAAATTCAACCCTTCAGTCCACCATTGCTGACTGTTCTAGGGTCAGCCATCTGCCTTCCTTTCTGTCCTGTATGTGTGAGTGCATACGTTCATGGATGTACCAAGGAGGATCATCAATTTCCGAACTGTCCTGTCTTTGCACCCCAAAAACGTACCCTAAACTTAACCATATGTGATCATCGGCAATATTCAAGAATTTCTCATCTTTTTAATGTCTTTAGTTACAACCACAGCCCTTAAAAACTAAATAGGTGATGATGTAGATGTCATTGGTTAATCTGAAGACCCATTTTGCTTTGGCACCTGTACCACCACTCATTACCGAAGGTATATCCTTCTGTCAGCGGTTATCCAGACTGTACTAGGAGATCATGGTGTGCACCTTGACCACACTGGATTGTGAATGGAAGATTCTGCCTTTGTGATTTCACTCAAGACCTTGGTTGTATGTTTAATAAAATTGGACCATGTATCACTTGAGAAGGACAAGTAATTATCTCCTTTAGCTGTTATCTCCTCAAATTCAAGCACATGACATCAGGATTTCTCCTCAATGGCAAAGTTACAGACTCTGTGGTTAATTAAATATCTTTTCTAATCAAATTAACTTTCATTTTCTAAGTAGAGGTTTTTAACCTGAGTGGCTTTGAGACACTGTTTCTTTCAGCCATCACCTAAGAAAGGAAAGATAATGTCCCTTCAAAAGGCTCCTCTAACAGTGAATAATTATTCTTTGTTTGACTGCAAATGCACATTCCTGAAATAATATATTCGTAAAGTTTCATAAATTATTTCAAGATGTATTAAAGAGCCTTGGAAATAGTTCTTCTCCTTACAGGAGGTTGCCAAGAAGTTTTGTCCTTTAAAATTTGAAACAAATTATTATCCACTGGGGGAACATCATTGGAGCTTCCCCCAGCTCGAGCTGACAGGGACAATTTGAAATAACCTGTTAATGGTAATGCTTTTAAAATTTAGAGATACTTTAAGCAGAGCAATTTTTAAAAATTAAAACAATAGCTGGGGGTAGGGATTGCCTTTGGAAGTCATGCAAATTTAGGGGCATTACACATTTACCTGGATCAGAGCCTGGATTCCAGCTGCCCAGGTTACATGTTACATCACGGCCCTGTGGAGGTGAGGGGGACAAGTATGTCTCTGGTGGAATTTCACCTAAATGCTTCCAGGCATAATTCTCCTGAGACTTTCAGCTTCGCCATAAAATGCAGCATAATATAGCATAAAGGCTACTGTACTAGACGTAAGGAAAATGGCATTTCAGTCCCAGAATCACATAGCATTAAAAAAAAAAAATCCTCATCTGTACAATGAAGAGGTTGGTTTAAATAATCTCTTATCCCTTGTACCATTAGCATTTGGTGTTTTTACTGTAAGGTATCCCTTGAACCAAATATTTATGAAGTATTTGTTTTATGCAAGCTGTTTACTCCACATGACTTCTACCAACCAAGCATGTCCACTTGGGATATCTTTGCTTTTTTTTTATTTAATTTTTAATTTTTATATTGGAGTATATAGGTGATTTATAATGTGTTAGTTTCAGGTGTACAGCAAAGTGATTCAGTTATACATATATCCATTCTTTTTCAGATTCTTTTCCCATATAGGTTATTATATAATACTGAATAGAGTTCCCTGTGCTATACAGTAGGTCCTTATTGATTATTTTATATTTAGTAGTGTGTATATGTTAGGGATATCATTTCTTTATTAGCTCATTTTTTGTTTCACCTGGTAAGGAACACTTAAATGTCTCAAGAATTGTTGAGTCAGGTGGTTGTGGCATGGGGCAAGCCTCATTGCCCCATGTGAACTGAAATCCTTTTGAGTAATGCAAGAAAGAGAGAAGGCAAAGGAAAGTAACACTTACTTGGGAGCTCACGATGTGCCAGGGGCTGTACTTGGTGATTTCGTAGCTTTGATTTTCTGCCATTGAAGTTGAGTGCAGTGCTGGGAATGCCAGAGCTCTCAGTAAATTCCACCTGGATTAAACAGAACCACCTGCTGCATAACTAATTGGGCCAGAGTTGAGAAAGAACATCAGTGTCTTTGCAGCTGTTCTTACACCCGGCCCCCTTTTCTTCCTCAGAAACCTAATTCTAAAATATCATCTCATAGCCAGTTAAAATGGGAAATTAGAAGCATTTGGGTGAGAAATGGTGTGTGTAAGGTGATGGTTAGGGGACATTAGCCAAGATTTGATGATGTGGGCTTGAGCTGTTTCTCCCATCAGTCTGTTATTTTATGCCTTTGCTTGAGCAAGGACCAGAGTGTACAGGAGCCTGTCTTTGATTTAAACAGTGGGCTGAGCATGTGAGGGTGTGGCTCTTCTTGGCTCCTAGGAAGTAGCAGGGTTTGTGTTGAGGGGTGGAAGAAGATGCACCTTACTCTACCTGAGATGACAGTGCAGAGCATGCATGCTGCTATTCCCAAGCCCCTGGCGGGGATTGCTCACCTATTATGATGCTCTTTCTCCCTGAGCTGAAACAGCTGCAGCATCCTTTCAACAGAGCTCTCTAGATGGTGCTGGCACAGGAGAGGAAATCTATTTGTCAAGATGTGGGCTAAGTAGTAGGTTCTATAAAAAATGTGTGTGTCTGTCACATTTTGGGATAATTCGAAGCATTTTTTAAGTACATGAAATGACTTTATAAAAGTACAGGGTGGTAATCATTCTTCTTCTACCTCAGAAGTGAGCCATATCCCAATTCTACTTGATGACTTTGTTTTCGGGAAAAAGGAAATTAGGAGGTTTTGTGACTGATCACATATAAAGTGCCTGGTTTATAAAATGGGCGTGAGAGTAGGTTGATAAAAAATGGTGTAACCAGAGGAATTAAGGGCAGCAAAGCAGATGTACATATCACAACACAGTGAATCTTAGAAACATAGGACTTCTATGACAAAAGAAAGGTAGCACATATAACAATATGACTTATATGAGTTAAAAACACATGAAAAAAAGTACATGAGCATGAATGAAGCAGCAAGATTTTTTAAGACATAAAGAGAGTTGACTATGAGAGAAAAGATTGTTAAATATTGGTCTATTAAAATGAAAAATATTGTTAATCAAAAGACATCTTAAAAAATGGAAAAGTCAAGTTGCAAACTAGGAGAAAGATATTCTCAGTATACACACTTGCTAATGGATTAGTATTAAGAGCATGTCAAGAGTTCCTATACACGAATAAAAAAACTACCAACAACTCAATGGAAAAGTGAACAAAAGAGAAGTTTTGCAGATGAGGAAAAATTTATGGCAAATTAACATGGGAAGAGATATGCTTATTAATGATTAGGAAATTGTAAAGAAAATCCAATAAGATTTTTCATCTTGTGACTGGAAAACATTTTTTTAAAAGTTGACTGTTAAGATGTGGATCTATGGGAACCCTTATATGTTACTGTTGGGGTTACAAATTGGTACTGTGCTTTGGAAAGTTATTTACCTAAAATTGAATATTAATATACTCCATGACCCAGAAATTCCACTGTGACCCATGTACAATGAGAAACATCTGAAGAAAGTCCTTGGGATTATTATTTTTAATAGCAAAAGCCTGAAACTGTCCTATATATTTTCAGTGGAACTTTATATGGCAGTCAGAACAAAGTGACGTGTAATAACATGTAATAACGTGGGTGTATCCTGCAACATAGTATAAAGTGAACAAAAATGCATTTTTAAAGAATTCATATGATAAAAAGATCCACACAGAACATATTAAAATCATTGCCTTTGAGGGGGCAAATGAGCATGGGAAATGAGGATATAAAATAAGTGTTTTAAAATGTAAATTTATTTATATACATGCAAATATAGTTAATTATGTACATTACTGAATATATATGTTATTAGGCTATATTTTTCTGTCTTTCTCCTGACATAATTGTGTGGCTCAATTGAGATCTAGGAGCACCTTTGTGACAAAATTGAAGAAATTCCACAGAAAGTCCCCAAATCGTATCCCTTATACATAGAAACTGTACCTTTGAATTAACATTAACTATGAATTCTTCGAAGCCAAGGTCTTGTGTCTTCAGAAGTGGCTTCTTGATTTGTCCTTAGACTAGACCTTCATCAGGCCTTCTCTAGTGACATGGATTATTTGATGACAGAATAGAAGCTGGAGGGCATGGGGATGGAGTGGTGAGTTCTGGTGTGGGGCAAATCCAGAGCTACTTGTAGCTGGAGAGCATCATTGGCAGGGAGGACACGGCACAACCCTGGGGACCCCAGAGAACCATGAGGACATTGACACTGTGGATGGGGGAGAAGAGGGAATCTTATTTTCCGTTAGTTTTCATATTGCTTTACCTTGAATCAAGGAAAAATACGTTGGGAAAGAGATATAGGTAGGAAGGAGATAAGGATAGAACAATGGGAGAATATGAAGTAATTTTCACGTTTGCAGTAAGCTTTCATGAGCTTCGCACCCTCACTAGGAAGCTTGTCTGTCTTTACTTCCTATTTTAGAATACAAACTGCACATACCTCCTCTTTTCTCCCTTTTGTTACCTATTTCTGTAGGTTATGTTATGTGATGTCCAGATCTCTTAAGGGGGTATTTTGGCTCTCCCAAGATTTCTGTTTCCAAACACAAGAATTTCAAATTTCCTCCAGAGTCCATAAGCAACACCATCCAGGTGTAATGATTATAAGGAAGTGCCAAAGACATGGATCTGCTGCCATGTGTGTTCCCTTCTCCCAGAGTCTCTCCCTGAGTACCCTGGAGTTTTTCATCCTGACGGGATCCAATCCAGGGACATTCAATGGCAATTGCTCCTGGAGTGGGGGGCTTGGCAGGCACTGAGAATGCCTGTATTTGGAGTGGAGTCGCTTATTGTAATACTTAGTGAATGGAATTTCATTAGGTCCTTATCTGTGTGCAGTGAGGAAAGGAGGTCCTTTTACACAGTGCTTGTAATGGAGTGGAAAATTGCATTTCCCCCTCGCCCGAACAGTGCCATTAGTGGGGAGGCAGACTGTCTGCAGAGAGCGGGAAGCCACCTCAGGCAGTGAAGGGCTGACAGCCCAAATGATGGCAGTGCCGAGAGACCCGGAAGATATTAAAATAAAAACAGGTTGTGTTGTTCTTTTTGTCCTGTAGCAGTTCTTCCCTGCAACGCAAGAAGTGATTGGATTTGAAGCACTGAGAAAAACATGTTAAGTAAGAAATTGTTTAAATAAAGTTGTTTGAGGTTGAAACTCTCCCCCAGGCATGGAGTGGAATGTAGTTAGCTGCCTACAACTTATAGATATCCAAGAGGCAGTATGTTTTTGAGCCAGGCTGGTATGCAGGGAACTTGAAAAGTGAATTGTGCAATTGAGGTCTCCTCTTTGGTCATCCAGGTGGATTCCAGCCCCACTGGGGTGGGGGAGGCAGGGTGTGGGCACTGGGATGTCCAGTCAGTGGATTCAAGTCCCCGTTTTCATTTTCCCTGTGTTCCGAGAATTGCGGGTAAGAGGAACTATGAGGCATAGTGCAAAAAACGACAGGGAAATACACTCGGCTCTGGGAAATTCTTGTTCCTACACTGGGAGAGAGTTTCTTTCTTTCTTTTTTTCTTTTTCTTTTTCTTTTTTTAATTTTTATTGGAGTATAGTTGATTTACAATGTTGCGTTAGTTTCAGGTGTACAGCAACGTGAATCAGTTAAATATACATATATCCACTGTTTTTTTAGATTCTTTCCCCATATAGGCCATTACAGAATATTGAGTAGAGTTCCCTGTGCTATATAGGAGGTTCTTGTTAGTGATCTATTTTATATGTAGTAGTGTGTATATGTCATTCCCAATCTTCCAATTTATGCCCCCCCACCTCATCCCCTGGTAACCATAAGTGTGTTTTCTACTTCTGTGACTCTACTTCTGTTTTGTAAATAAGCTCATTTGTTTCTTCCTCTGAGGATTGGCATTAGATACAGTCCCAAGGGAACTGCCAGTGTGAGACTGGACAGGAGTACAACCTGTCCCAGGCCAAAGAGAAGACAGAGCCTCTGCAGCTCCTGGGCCCAGGTGAACCCCAAATGCAAAGCGGCGCATACCAGGAGCACCGGGAGAGACTGGGAGTGTGAAGGCCGTTTGTGAATGCCCCAGGGCACTGGGAAAGTAGAAGTAGAAAGAGAGGTCTTAAAATGAAATCAAGAAACCATTAGGATACCTGCTATTCAAACTGCACAAGACTGCTAAAATTACCGAATCCAACCATTTCTTAGAAGAATGAGGAATTTCTTTGCCCTGAGGCATAGATATCAAAGCAGAGTCCCCTCACGCCCCTCCCCCACCATCTACTGTCTACATCCCTTCAGAGTCTTTTCTCTGTTTACTTGTCCACTGTTTGCTCCGACCCCATCCTCCTTCATTTCCTCTTTTGGGGAATTCTCTTGGGCATCCGTTGACCTTAGCCTCATGCTTTTGCCTGTCAGGCAGTGAAGATTTGGGGGGATCAGCTGCCTGCCAGCGATTCTGTCCCCTTGCATATCTGTCCTCTTCTGTCCCTCATGTGCATGGACCTCAGAGTTTGGAGGACGTGGCCGGTGCACGAGTGGGGCCCCCTCAGCCTTACAGAGGTTGCTAAGCCCTGTCCTAGGACATTGTCATGTATAAGTTTCAAAAATTAAAAAACAAACATAACTCACACAAGTACTTTATGAACACATACATTGTTGTTTTAAATTATTAATATATTTAAGTCCGTAATGAGGGCACTAGTAATATGGTAGAGTTGGTTTCAACAGCCTTTGTGGAGCTGGGTATTTATGGGCACTCAAGAGAAAAAAAAAAAAAAGGATGTTAAACTGGGTTTGTGAGGTTAGATACAGACCAATATCCTATATAGCAATAAGATCCTAACCCCAGGGGACCTTTTTTTTTTTTTTTTAACTGCACGAAAATCTACAGTTTACCATGTGACTCCACTGTGTCTGAGCTGTAATCAAGCAGGGAGCAGTAACACCAAACGTCAGTATAATCTCTCTTTTTTTTTTTTAATTGAGTTTTTTTCTGTAAAATGTTTTTTGTTTTGTTCCCACTAGTTTTAAATAAGTTTACAAAGTCACAAGCACTTCACTGGAAAATATGGTAATTTTTTTAATATGAATTATTTTACCCCCAACAGAACTCAGTATACTCTCTTGAGGAATTAAATAACCAAACAGTGCCACAGCATGCCATGGAACGGATTTTCTGTCTTTTCCGGTCCCCCCACTCCCTTATTTCCCAGATTTGGATACTTTTTCTTAACAACCTAATCCCAGCATTTAAATCTGTATGTCATTGAAATGTACCAGTATTTGCTGTACCTGGTAATGGTAAGACTCTACCGTGGAGTAAAGTCCCAACTAGTACATTAAGTTTCCACCAATAAATTTAACTTTTAACACATTTATTGAGTTGTCTGTATGCGCTAGGCATCGTGCCAGACTTTCATGCACGCTGGTGAATAAAACAAACAAGGCTGTGAGGTTCAAGATAAGAGAAATACAGTGTGCTGACGGAAAAGAATTATAGAAAGCCCATCATACGCCTCTGCCTGGTGTCTGAGTCACAGGATGGGTGTGGATTCTTCAGGCCTTTGCCTGGATTCCTTCATATGAGCAAGAGTTGGTTATGTTCTATCAAACTCTGTGAGATGTGAATGGCCAAAAGGAATTTGGGGTGGCTGTTTGTGGGGGTGTGATTTTGCTTACTGTGTCCCCTTGGATTTAGTCTATCCAATGAGTGAACTCAGTAAGCATATCAGTAACATTAAAAAACAAAATTCAAAAAAAAAAATGCAACTGAGTGAATTTTAAAGATCTTATTGGCTTTATTCAATAGTTCAAGAATCAGGCAGTGTTCCAGTTAGCAGACAGAAAGGAGCTCCAAGGAGCTGTGCAAAGTGAGGGACTTTTATGATCAGAAGGGGGCAGAAACAAGGAAGTTATGCTAGAAAAAAAAATGGATCTATTATTGCAAGGATACTTTCCTTTAGGGTTGGCAGGGGTCTATTAGGCAGATTAGCTAACTGCTGCTGATCAGGTGATTCTTTTTTTTTTTGGATAGTGTTTTTTATTACAATTAGCTATTTATACTACTGTCATTAGAAATGCCACCAATCTTACTTGCCTCCTTCTGGGATCAGGTGATTCTTGATTGACATTTAGGATTACGTTTCTGGGAGAGCCTAAACTGTGATGAAGTGGTCTCACTTTGGTGACATGAGGCTTTGCATACATGACTCCATTTGGGGCCTGTTGTCTTGTATTTAACAGTAAAATATACTGAATCACTGGCCATGGATCCTTTATATTTGCTTGTCTATCTATTTATTTAAAGATAAAGATGATAATTCTAAATTTATTCCTAGGCAAGAGGCTTAGAATAAAGTATATAGCTTCTCGGTTTTATTCCCTCTTCCCCACTCCACCAGTGTGACTGACAGCGGCACACGGTACCAATTGGCATTTTCCATAAGTAGGAGTCTTGCTTCCACTGCAGATCTTCAGACTTTGGAAGGCAGGGTGGGCAGTAGTTCGTTTCCCAAGGCCCAGAAAGTTTTAGGGTGATTTTTGTTTCTTGAGAAGCTCTTGGCCAAATCACAAAGCTATCCTTGTAATCAACTGAATTTCTTCTTTGAGACCGTCCCCAAGGAGGAGTGATTAAAGTGCCAGCCAAGGAATCCCTGGGTATATCTTCCATTCGCAAGACATAATAGTAGCTCTTTGAGAAAAGGACAGTGGTTGGCTTTACAGTCTGATCAGCATATACAGTATTTCAGTTAAACATTGGCCAAGAATAAGGCACTGTTAGGCCATGAGAGGTGTACAAGAGAGGTACATAGAGGTACAGAGAGACATAGGTGGTTGAAAAGACAAGAGATAGTCAACAAGCGCATAGCTACCTATGGAAGAACGTGCGTGCTGGATGCCAAGTGCATGTGCAGACTCCCAGTGCTCCAAGACTTCAGTCAGTGTAGACTGTGGAGAGCAGGAAAGGTTCTTACTGGAAACTGTGAGTCATGATTGGATCCATGAAAGATGAAGACTGTCCAGATTGCAGTAGGCAGGAGGTGTTGAGCATTCTAAGGAGGGTGGAGAGAGGAAGCAGAGCTTTGGACAATCATGTACCAGGTCTATCTTTGTGGGTGGCGGAGGGGGTGCCACCCAGCCTGGGCTCAGGATTTTGTGGAGCTCCTGTTTGGTAACTGCTCTAGAGATACCCAAAATGGGATGCCTTATGTCGTTACTATTGACTTAAGGATAGTCATCAGTGGCCAGTCTTACAGGTCCCAGTTTTAGGTTGTTTGTTCTGGGTCTGCTGTAACCCATAGAGCTTGTTACCCCAGAAATCAAGCAAAAGCAAGCAGAAGCAGGGAACTTACCCCTTTCAAAATAGATGAAATGTTTCCGATTAATGAAGTTGCTGCCACACAGATGAAAGCTTGTATCAGAAATTAAGCTGTTCAGCAGGTTTTGAATCAAATCCTAAATATGGCATCCCTCACGTGAGGTAATTGTGTGTCTGTATGTAAAGTCTTGGAGCATATACTTATTTGGGTACAAGTTTTTGAAGAAAAAAAAAGTAGATAGAAATCTGGAAAACTGAGTAAACACAATTAATTAGATGAGATATTTATCCTTGGCTTAAATTGGAAAAATTGCTAAGAGAAGCTATGAAAATCTCAATTAAAACAACCAGACTGATTTTATTTTTCGCTGTTAAGAGGGCCCCCAAAAATGCACAGGTAAAATAAATATGGATTTGGGTATGACACCATCTTGGCATTTCTAGGCATTCTTTTCTAAATATATTCTTTATCTGAGCTGTCTTGCCATACTTTTAATATAATTAAAAGCACATAATGAGTGCCAGACTTGTCAATTTCAACAACAAAGCGCTGAAATTTGCAGTGAAACTGAGAGATCCATCTCCCACACATTGTAATGAATAGGTTCATAAAAGGAAAATAGTTTAATTACATTTTAGTTCATGGATTGTTAATAGGCTGGAGTATCTAAATTGAATAATGTGATTCTGGTAATAATTATGTGTAAATGAACTTGTTTAAATGATATTTTACAGCTTCTTTATAAAATTACAGCTAGAGGCAATCCAGTGATAGACAGACAAAGGCCATGCAAAAATTATCATAAACTATTAGCTTGTTTGCAAAGGGTTTTATGTTAATCTTTTAGTACTTAAAGCAATCTGCAATTAACATATCATGGGGAGCTGCCTCCAAGCAAAGGCATGCAAATTGAAGTGCTTAGATAAAAAGCCATTCACATTGGGGGGAAAAAGAGAAAGGAAAAAAAAAAAAAGAAAAAGGAAAAAAAAAAAATCAAAGAAAGGGTGGCGAAGTACTCAGAGGGTGCTGGTTTTATATTTGAGATTAAGGAGGTGTAATGATTGTGTTATCTAACTATGGCTGTAATTAAAGCTTTTCTCCTGCAGACATGACAATAGATACTGCATTGATTTCAGTGTTTTAATTGTGAAAGTCATTTTATTTCAGGGCAGAAGATATGAATAGCCTGAATCAAAGGGCTAGAAGATTGCTTTGTTGATAGTACTTGTTCAACAGCTGCCTAGCTGCTTAATACACAAGTGTGGAGAATGCAGAGAGACCCAGGGAGGTGCTGGGTATTGTAATTCTCCTGCTGGTTTCCTTTCCTTTTATGAAAAAGGCGAGGATCTGGGTACTGATTGTAAACAAACAGCCTTTTCATACCTCACTGATGTTTTTCCTCCCCAACTTCGCAGAACAAAAGAAGTCATAAAGGGCCTTGAGCTAACTTTACTACTGCTCTTTTAAGCTACAGAAGTTTATGCAAAGTAATAAAACCATTCTTGCTAGTCGAGATATCGCCCCTCTAATGGAGAACAAAAGTCTCTAAGTGGCTGCTCTAGTTATTATCACAGATAGCCTTATGACAGAAACAGTTTGTTGGGGAGAGATTGGATTATTTACATTAAGGACATATCCACAAAATCTCACACACAGTTAGTGTCTTATCAGTTTCTATATACAAACTGCAGGCAGGAAATTAAGTGAAGGGAAAAACATATACAATCCCAGAGCAAAGAGGATTCTAAAGGGAATTCCAGTAAAATGAAGATGGTGTGGACTTTTTCAAAGTATCTCATTTTTTGTGTATTTCTTCTATAACAGTTTGGAATAAGCAGAGGTGAAACCCAATGATTTATACTTATTCCATTATTCTATTGATTTATCTCTTCCTTGTGTCTTGAAGTATTAAATGATGTTTCAAAGGGTCTGAATAATAATAGATTTGGTTTGGAGGAAGTTTGTCCCTGTAAGTGATGTAGTTCAAAACTACCAGATACCAATATATTTTAAACCTAACAAGAGTAACGTCAATAATCATTAACTGAGTGCTGCAATAACCATTATTTTGAGTATATTACTAATTTCTACAACAACCCCAAAGAAGTTGATGGATTGATCCTCACTTTATAAACGAAGAAACTTAGGCTCAGAGAGGCCAGAAAAATTGCTCAAAGCCATACAGCCAGTTAGGGGCAGATATAGATTAGAACCCAGGTAATCTGACTCTAGGACCTGTAGACTTAACCAACTACATGAACAAGACTTAAGCCAGAGAACGGATGACAGGTATCAGCAGTGTGGATTGCAAATAACCACTTGTGGAGTCATAGCTGGAAGGATTGGAGATCCTTCCAGCGTCCTTAAATTTTTTGGTGCCTGGATCCCTTTGACAGTCCGGTAAAAACCCATGGACCCCTCTCACATTAATGATTATTAAATGCACAAAATCAAATATATAGGATTATAAAGCAAACTAAGTATATTGAAATATTGTTGTCAAAATATTTAAAAATCAAATTTATGACAGGAATTTATCTGCTTCCTTATTAATACACATAGCAAGATCCAAAAGCAGGTCGAAAAGCTACTGTAATTTCATGGCAGTGGTGAATGTAAATAGTATTTCAGGTTTCTACAATGATGTGACATGAAAATATCTTATTGATGATATTTTGGTGGCTACATTTATAATCAAAGAAAATGTTAGAGTTCCCTTAGAAGTTATTTCCATTAACTTTCACGTCTTTTTATATAACACAAATTATATATCAATACTTATATAAATATATTTTTATATATAAAAATAACGTCTTTCCTGTCAAAGTTCATACACCCCTGAATTCTATAGGTGTGAAAGGCTCAGGCTAAGAATACTCTTGGTTTTACACATGGGGAAATTGAGTTATCCAAGGTTAATGATTATACTTTGAAAATTTAAGGAAACTTAGAACACTGTTTGTTTGTATGTCCCCCCTCTCTCCTAGAACTTTGGTAGCTTTCTCTTGTACGCTCTTAGAATGTTGAAACTTCGGCTTTGCAACGTTGTCATTTTCAAAGTGGGAGCACCAGGCATTGTCTTAGCCCCTCCGTCGTCCACTGGCCATAATGAGTGTCTGGTGCGGCTGCCAGTGGGCAGGGCTGGGTGGAGGTGGGAGAGCCCAGCCACAGGGACTACAGGGGAGACAGCCTGGGATGCCAACAGAAATTTGAAAACTTTTTACTTAAGGGAGCAAGAATGCATACTTACCATACATCTCTATAAGTTCAGGCCGTTATACCAAGATACCTTAGACTGGATGGCTTAAAAACAGAACTTATTTCTCACGGTTCTGGAGGCAGGAAGTCCAAGATCAGGGTGCCAATGTGGTCCAGTTCTGGTTGTGGACCCAAATAGGTTACCCACTGTTTCAGTAAACAAAGAATGTTTCCTGCCATTCCTGTAAACAAGGAAGGTAGCCATCAACAAGTCATCGCCACTGCAGCTGCCCAATGCTGCACCCTGAGGGGAATTCAGGGTGGATAAAACCAGGATACTAGCCCAAGATAGGTAAGATGCATATCAAAGGACTAATTTCAGTGAGCCCAGGCCCTTGCATCTTCCCATACAGATAAAGGCACTAACACTGTTAACTTGAGACGTCTGTTTCTTGTGATTAGCAGCAATCTTTTGATGTTCTACTACTTTTTTTTTCCTGGCTCCCCCCTTACCTCTTTGGAACTATTCCTCAGAGCTATCTGAGAGGCTGTCTCCCAGGCTATAGTCTTCAGTAAGGTCCCCAAATAAAACATAACTCACAACTTTTAATTTGTGCATTTTTTCTCAGTCAGCACGGTGAGAATTCTCTTCCTAGATTCTTCACGTGGTGGAGAGAGAAAAGTAAGCCGTCTGGTCTCTTTTAAGAACACTAACAGTACTCATGAGAGCTTCACCCTCATGACCTAATCACCCCCTAAAGGCCCCACCTCCAAAAACCATCACACTGGGGTTAGGCTTCCACATATGAATCTGGAAGGGACGGAAACATTCAGTTGATAACAGCATCTATTCTATGCATGGCCTTTGTATACCCTCTTGAAGTTAATACTTGGAGAGTCCTAGTTAGCAGTCTCTATCCCCATCCTACAGAGGAAGAGAGAAGCTTGCTGTGAGTCAGCAGCCAAGTTGAAATCCATCTGTGTCCTCACAGCCTTTCGAGGCAGGCACTTTGGTCCCCATTTTAACATATTACAGGAAACTGAGGCTCCAAGGTATCCAGTGAGATGACGAAGCTCATTAAGTGACAGCACAGGAATTTAACTGTGTCTCCTGCCTCGAATGCCCATTTTTGTTCCCATCACTGCATTGAAGGGATAAGCACCACCAGCCTCCCCACCCAGGTGTCTTGTAAACGGGTATTTGTTGCAAACCTGTTATGTACATAACACTGCCCCAGGTAGGCATGGAGGAGGGAAGGGTGGAGGGTAGAGAGAAATATGTAAGTATATCCTTATCCTTGAGCTTACTTTCCTAACTCTCTGAATTGGACAAATAAAGTCAGCACAAAGGGGACCCACAGAAAATGTTCAGTGACGAGCATGTACAACACCAACAATACATTAGTAATCATGCTGATGATGGCTCGCATTTTTTTTTTGAAAGCATGCTGTTTTAAGCATTTTCCACACGTTATTTCATCTGACCACATATCCCAACAAAAAGTATGTGTAGTGGCAATACCGCCCTTAAAATACTTACAGAAGTAAGTACTCTGTGTGTTTCCCTGATTGATTTTGTAATAATACTTATGGTAGTCTGGGTCATGAATTGAGCACACAGGTGTTACAGGAGAGGAGGGGTGAGCTCCAGCCACCAGATCAACTCTCCAGGGGTCTCGGTAGGATTGCTTTCCTCCCTCACACCTCATTTTGCTGACACGGAAGTTTTAGGCAATCCCAAGCAGTTCTCAGCATGACATACCCTGAGCAGGGGGAGTGTGGGTCACTCCCTAGATAGTCACCTTGGGTGATTTAGGGTGGCTGATTTTCAACAAAAGCAGCTGCTCACTTGGGTTTCAGGGCAGAGGCCATGACTTTTTCTTTCTTCTAATCTCAGCCCAAGTATCATGTTGTTGTGTCCTAAATACTTCACTAAGCTTCTCTAATGCATAAGGACCATTTTCCCCTTAAACACAATCACCATTCAGTATCTCAACTAAAAAAAAAATTAATAATAATTCCATAATATTTTCTAATACACAATCCATATTCTGATTCTCTCAGTTGTCTCAATAATAACTTTTTGCATTGAGTTTGATTGAATCAGGATCCAAACAAGGTTTACACATTGTATTTGGTTGCTCTGTGTCTTTGATCTCTATCAGGTTCTAAAAGTTTCCCTTCTCTTCTTTTCCATCCTCCCTCCCTCTCTCTCTCTGTGCGTGTGTCTCTGTCTCTGTCTCTCTCTGTCTGTCTCTGTCTCTGTGCATTGAGGTTTTTTGAGGAATGGCATCATTTGTCTTTGGGAACAAACCACTTTGATTTTGTCTGGTTGCTTCCTTGCCGTGTCATTTAACCTGTTCTTCTATCCCATGTACCTCCTTTAACCTAGTGTACACCAGGGGATTGCTTAGATTCAAGTGCATATTTTTGCATGTGGTGCTGTACACTTCCTATTGTGTCACATCAGACACATAATTAATGTTTTATCAGTAGGTTCATATAGTGTCAGCCAGCTTCTTTCACTTTAAAGTTCCCAATCAACCTTTCATCTAATGTTTGAGCATCTTTCCATAATGGTAACATATGTCCATTATTTCATTACAGGTTGCAGAATGCTAATTTTCAAATTATATCATCCCCTCTGTATACATCATCTGGAATTCTTCTATGGAGATGAATTTTACTCTGTATAGCAATGGTTTTAAAACTTTTTTTTTCTAGCATCGGAGAACTTGGTTTAAACATTTCATGTGAGAACTGAAAATCCGAAACGTGAACATGGATTAGTGCAGGATGAAGTGGAAGAGGATTGCTGGGTGACCCGTGTAGTCATCAGCTTGCCTTCATCCTCTACACTTGTGGCAGAGGAGCCCTTGAGCTCTGGGCAGCACAGTTGAGGGATACCCTGGTGAATAACACTGCCACCTCCCTGCCCTCATCAGGCTTATGGGGTGGTGTTTGGAGAAATGAAGTGTGTGCCTCCAGTACCAGAGAGGTTTGCTGCTCCCCAGCTCTGTAATTTTGGGGCTGTTAGCCCCGGTCATCCCTGTTACCTCATCTGTAAAGTAGGACTAAGAGTACTAACTTCATGAGGTAGTTGTGAATATTCTATGTGCTTATGCCTATAACATGCTTGGTGTGGAACCTACTGTCTAACAATTCTCAGAAACTTTACCTCGATTCTTTTTATTGTAATCAATTTTTGTATTGGTTTTTTAGGGCTGCCATAGCAAAGTACCACAAGGTCGGTGGCTTAAAACAACAGAAATGTATTCTGTTGCAGTTCTGGAAACTAGAAGTGTGAAATCAAAGTGTCAGCAGGGCCACGCTCCCTCTAGGACTCTGGGTAGAGTCCTTTGCCTCTTCCTAACTTCTGCTGGTAGCTGGAAAGTCTTGTTTTTACTTCACTTATAAATGTATCATGCCAAGCTCTCCTCCCTGTGGGTCTCTTCACGTGGCTTTCTCTCTGTGTCCTCACATCGTCTTTTTATAAGGACACCAGTCATATTGGTTAAGGGCTCACCCTACTCCATCATGACCTCATTTTAACTAATTACATCTGCAACCACCCTGTTTCCAAATACGCTCCGGTTCTGAGAGACTGGGGTTTAGGACTTCAACATACCTTTTGGAGAGATACAATTTAACCCCTAACATTTATGTAACCATTCAGTACAAAGTCCTGCCTCTTAATATGTACAAGAGTTTCTTCTCCTTTACTGTTTGATAAAGCAGAGTTCACTTTTCTTGTATTTTATGCCTTCCTACTGGTTTTCTTTCAGATATGTGATGATGTGTAGCACACGGTAAGGATAAGATGAGCAATTCTTCCACATTTAGCACCCAGAGAAGACAAATGAATAAGTCATTCTCCACCTCCACAGGCAGGGTGGGAGCAGAACACGACAGCCAGAACATCTCCTGTAAACAACAGCAGAAGAAAAGCCGCTTCAGAGAGCCGTGAACATCTCAGCACTTCCATCCCAGCACTGCCCTGGCAGGCGCCCAGTGGTCCTCCCCTCCGTATCAGGACAAGCCTTGGAGCGAACTGTTTATTTATCAATTCTTAATTGAGTTGATGTTTACTCATGATTGCGAGCAGATGATTAATTTATTGTGGAGTTCCAGGAGTCAGCTAGTGAGGAGATCATTATAAAGAGAGATTATAATAGAGTTCTCTGCACTTGTGGGTCTGGTAATAAAAGATTGACTGATATAATTAGATGGGGCTTGGTAACAAATACTATTTAATTATGTCTGAATCTTATTTGAATGTATTGGCCTTTTATCTTAAACTTATTAGGGGGTGGCTATAGGTTAAGTTGACACCTGATAGCTCTTTTACTCCTGCAAAAGGAGGGCTGAACTTTATAAAAGAGTCAATTGTTTTGATGTTTAGAGGCAATGGCAAGGTATGGTTCAGGGGGCAGCTCTCCTTCTTGGTTCCTAGAACGGTAGCAGGATTGAGGGGAGCTTATACTTCAACACTGTCACTAAATTTCTGGATAATTCTGGGCATTTAAGTGGCTGTGTTCTTGCTATACTGTGGCTGTGGCTACCTTGGCATCTTTATCTTGGCCAAATCCATCCTTGGTAAAGCAGATAAAGGAAAAGACAGGAAATAACATGGCTGTGTGATGAGAAAATGGGCTATAAGTGAGAAAGGCTTGAATTTCAAACCCAGATGTAGGGCTTCCTTGGTGGCAGAGTGGTTAAGAATCCACCTGCTGATTCAAGGGACACGGGTTCAAGCCGTTGTCTGGGAAGATCCCACATGCCACGGAGGAGCTAAGCCTGTGTGCCACAACTGCTGAGCCCACATGCTGCACCTGCTGAAGCCTGCGCACCTAGAGGCTGTGCTCTGCAACAAGAGAAGCCACCACAATGAGAAGCCCATGCACCACAACGAAGAGTATCCCCTGCCCTAGGCAGCTACAGAAAGCCCACGTGCAGCAATGAAGACCCAATACAGCCAATAAATAAATAAATAAACTTATAAAAGAATAAAACCCAGATGTAGTGGGTTAAGTGGTGCTTCCCCAGACAAAAATATATATCCTCATTTTAACTCAAGGAAACTACAAATGTGAGCTAATTTGGAAAAAGGGTCTTTGCAGATGTAATTAAGGTCTTAAAATGATATCATCCTGATTTATCCCAATGGGTTCTAAATTCGGTGACAAGCAAACTTATAGGAGACACATAGAGGAAAGATAGATGGGCAAGAGAAGTTCACGTGAAGACAGGGGCAGAGATTGGAGTTAGGCAGCTACAAGCCAAAGATTGCCTGGAACTGCCAGAAGCTGGGTGATGCAAGCAAGGATTCTCCTCCAGAGCCTCCTGAGGGAGTACCGGCCTGCTGACACCTTAATTTCAGACTTCTGCCCTGCATAACTGTGAGAGAGTACATTTCTGTTGTTTCAGCCACCAAGTTCGTGGTAATTTGGCATGACAGCCCTAGGAAACTAATACATCAGCTATACAACAAATTCCTTGTATGCCTTTGGACCAGCCTCTTAATCTTTCTAAGCCTCAGTTTTCCCATCTATACAACTTTGGTTATTATCCTCATTTCTCAGCATTGTGTGGGCCAAACACAATAAGCCATGAGAACTCGCCCAACCTGGTGCCTGGTACGTGATAGGCATTCAGTGAGTATCGGATTCCTTCCCTGTCGTGTCCCACCCCTTTCTGTACATGACATTCTAACTTAACATCTCTTTCATCTTCTCCTCCTCCTGAAACGTCTGCTAAACCAACAGCCCTCCCCTGAAGAATGTTCTATTCTTCAGGAGCTGTTCTTATGACTGTCAAATTAGAGGAGAAAGCACGGTACAGCTGGTATTCTTAAGGCAGTTGGGTGAGAGCCATGTAGATATAAAAATTTTTTAGAAAATGCAATTCATTGAACGTGGCTCTGTAGTGGAGCAGCTGAAATCCATACTGGAGTCCCAGTGTGGCTGGCCAGCTGCAGTCTGTTTCCTTCACATGAAGGGGGTCTCAGGGCACATTCTCAGCCCTGTAGAAGAGACAGCACACAGGAGAGGAGTGCAGATAATACTCTGTGCTGCAGAAAGAAGCTGATGCAAATGGTTCTTGCTGGATGCATTCAGTTCATTGATTTTAAATCTAGAGGGTCATGACTGATCACATCCCACCCAATATAGGCTGGAGAAGTCAGTGTTGGAATTTAGAGCATGATGGACTTGAACAAATGTTTTTCGAGGCACGTGTTCTTCTGCGGCATTGGAGGATGACAAATTAGGAAGAGAACTGGTCTAGATTTCACTTTTGCCCTTCACGAGCTATAGGGCCTGGGACGAGCCATTCAGCTCTTCTATGGCTCCATCTTCAGGGTGAGGTTGTTGGAACAGCTCATCTCAGCACTAAAATTCTATAGTTCCATGAAGACTCAGAGTCAGGCTGTAGGGCCACCTTGCCCATATCTTTTGTCTGGCACGCTGGCTAAGGATAGTAGAATTGCAAGAAGGCAACAAGGGGAGAAAATTTTAGAGGAAATATAGTGTGTTCTTGTATATTCCATCCAGAGCCTCCACAGTCGTCAAGGGGAGAACAGGAGAGTCCCTAAGGGCTTGGAGACTTTCACCTGCAGGTTGTGTTGATGACAGTTTCGCCATCTCTCAATGGCACTGAGAGAACTCTGCCTGGGTGCTCAGTGGTGGGAGAATTCCTGGGGATGTGACCCTGTTGTGGGGTCAATGGTGTTTGCCTTTGGGACATTGGAGCCCCTTCCTTTGCCTTTTCGGCTGGGGCGGTTTCCTCATGCTTCTGCAGTCTGCTCACTTCACTCACGGTGAGTGGGAAGGGAAGGAGATGAGCATTTATTGAGTGCCCAGGATGAGCCCGCCGCTATGAAGAGTCTGTCTTTATAGCCACCTTAGGAGGCAAATACTTTATCCCCATTTTATACCTTATAAACCCGAGGCAAAGAGATACTTGGTATGTTGGCCAAGTCACTAATTACTAAGAGCAGGAACTGAACACTTGTCTGTCTTAGAGCCCATGCTTTCTTCACTAGGGCATCCTACCTGTGTGATGTTAGGCCCCACCTGCCGGCTCCTACCTCTAGGTGTGTATTGTATACAAGGCACTGGGCTAATGTGGGGTGGTAGTGGGGGTGGAGGAGAACGGGGATAAAGAAATACAAAAAATATGTATCATCCTTGCTCTTAACCTTATTATTTAATTAGACAAGTAAAGCGACCGTAAGAGGAATGCATAAGACTAGTTAACAACTTTATCGACAGCATAACAATTAGAGACATGATGATAGTGAAGATTATTGCACAGTTATTATGTGCCACGTTCTAAAGATTCTACAAGGATTTTCTCACTGAATCATCAGCACCACAAGCCTATCTCATTTTTTTTACAGATGAGGAAGCAGAGGCATAGAGAGATTCAGAAACTTGACCACACTCCACATTGACCAATTTCCAGTGATGGAGCCAGGATTCAAATCCTCCCTCGCTCTCCTGCTAATATTATTACTCATCAGGCAGAGGAAATGAAGGCCCACTTAAGACTCACTGGTAGGAGAGATGAGTCTGGTCTGAAGTAATCCTGGTAGGCTGCATGGAGGAAATGTAACTCAAAAGGCCTACTTGGAAGCAGCCTTATGTCACATTAAAGAACACATTCCTAATGACGCACTTTTGTACCAGCCTAGAGTAGGACTTTGCAACAGTTGCCGGCTTCTCCAACTCCTCTAATCTCATACATGCTAGCAAACAACCCGCTTTCTTTTGAATTCTAACCTGAGAATTCCCTCTGAAAGGAAGGGATAGAAAGCAGATATTTTCGGAACACGTCTCCCCTGAGGGGAACAGTGCTTGGAGCCAGGGGCCCAGGGAAAGTCTTGCTAATCCACAGCTGATTGTGAGACAGTGATAACATCTTAGAGTGTCAGGTCTTGTAGCCTTTCCAGAAGCACAGATAGGAGTGAGTGTGGCAGAATTATGGGCCTGGATCCGTCCAAATGGCATTACTTATGTAAAAGCAAGAGCCTTGTCAATTGCAATCCCCCTTTAAGGGGTGTGTGAGATAAAAACAAGATGGTTTGAAGGAAGAGACCAGGGGCTGTGCTCTGCTTTTTGCATTGCAAGCAAGCACCACCCCACTCCATCCTAAAGACCAGGGGGACTTGATAACTCCACGACGAGATGGGTACAGATGAGGCACGTGGGGAACCAGAACAGGAAAGGAAGCAAACAGCAGAGCCGGGTGAGTCCTTGGAGACGACTTCCTCGTGGATTGCAGTCAGATCAGATGCTTTAGGGGAAACAATGAATTTACTGGCACGGATGGGGTCTGCACCATCTAGCTTCCCACACCCGTCACGTTGTTCTGTTTTACACCAGCCAGCTTCACTGCTTCCACTCACCATCTTGTGTTATCTCCTCTGCCTCACTGTCTCACTCGTGCCCGCCCCAGCTATTCCAGAGTAGTTTAACTCCCTGATTTTGCAAATCAGGAAATTGCGACTTGGAGAGAAGAGACTTACCCATATGATTTACATAGATGGTTGGTTCCAGTTTGAGAGTACGAAACCACAATATCTGATTCCTAGTTTGACATTTCCTTATAATGTTGTACTCAAAGCTGGATTTTCCTTTCTTTAAGGCACAAAGAAAAGAAAGGGAGTCTTGGGACTTCTCTTCTGAACTTGAATCTGAATTTGAGGCAACATCTTTAATCTGGGGTGAGATGATTAACCATGGAACTCTTGTGGAGTGGGCTTGGTTGAAGGGGCTTGAGGCAGTTGTTCACCGTCCAGTGCAACTGTGATAGCCAAAAACATTTGCTATTTGGAAAACACACATATATATCTCTGAAATGATCCAGTGTGGGTAAAACTGGAATACTCTGGCTAGAAAAACACCTGCTAGGAGATTCGTTCACCTAGTGTGATAGGTTCCTGGCAGTGGTTGTGTCTCTTCCATGGCTCCATCTCCTATGGGAATCCCTTTCCACCTGTGGTCCCAGTTCCTAATGCTGGCTCCACTGGGAGTCCAGCTTCTGCCCCGGAGGCCTCGTCTCCCATATTCCAGGAACACTCTCTTTCCTTTGACTCTAGTATAGAGGTGGCAGTAGCTTCCTGAAGTTGCTGTTCTCAGGATAGCCTTCCCTTCTCTTGTTTGTTATTTCAGCTCTTCTAGTACCTTTGAATTGATATCCCATATTGAATTTGCTCTTTTGAATTACCTGTCCTGAGTTTTGTTTTCTGGACTGAATGACTTACACAGTAAGATGTAAGGTCTCTAAAACAGAAAGAGTGAAGAGTACAGCAAAACTCACCTCCTGGAGAAATGTTGAATGGACATACTGTTTTCTTTTTAACTAAACAGTGATTGATTTAACTGTAACCTTATAGTAAAGGCACCTTCATTTTGACCGACAAATTCAAATTGACGGCTGTTGCTGCATGGAGTTCTCTAATGTTTCCTGAAATCATGGGGAAAAGACACACATGGCCATATGGACTGGTGAATCCAGGCTTCTTTATTGGAAAACATGTGGCCCACAGAGATTCACTGGCATGGCTTTACCCAAAGAGTCTGGGCTAGTGGTTGTCAATCAGAGCAACTTTGACCCCCAGCAGTCATTTATTTGTGTGTGGAGACATTTTTGACTTTTACTTCTGGGATGGGAGTGTGCCACTAGCATCTAGTGGGCATAGGCTAGGGACTCTGCTGAATAGCCTACCATCCACGGGACAGGCCCCACAGCAAAGAATAAACTGGTCCAACATATTATTAGTGGCAATTCGGAGATACCCTGTATAGGAAATTGTTGACTTCAGGTCGGTTTTTTCAGAATTCCTTGATATATTTAGGCAATACTTTACCCCTACTGCACCCCATCCTCATTTTCTTCAAGACCAAGTTTTTTCTCAGAGTCCTCAAAATGTCTCATTACTCCCTAAGAGATACCTCTTTGGGTTGGACAGAGTAAATTGTTTTCTAATTTTAAAATGCCTTCCTGGGCCATCTTCTTATGCTTCTAATTGTAGAGAAGTAGATTGAATCCCTGGGGGAAGGCCATGAATCAAGGTGGGAAGTCAGACCCAACCAGGGCTGAATTTGCAGAAAGTAAGGTTTTAGTTTAGTTTTTGCTTGTGGGCTAGAAAGACAGCCATTCACCCTTCTCAACCTCTGGGAATTCTCTTTGCTAAAGTTATCCTAGGAGAAGAACATCTCTACCCCATCTGCCACAGCCGAAGGTTTTTCACAGGATACTGTATCATTGGCTTGAGAACAGAGTGAGCATGTGCAGATGGGCCTGTAATTTTTAATATGACATTGACCATCATTTTTCATGTCATACCACCCACTCACAACAGGCCCATCAAATGAAATGCTAAATGCCTTTCTTATCAACACTTGATGGGAAAATGCTGTTCTGGCATCTTCCTCTAAGGGAAACAGAAATCTAACCATGTTCCTTGCAGCCTAGAGCTCAGTACACAAGATCTGATTTGTTTTTCTCCCCCCAAGTTTATAGGCATTTATAAGGAAGCACATCCTGTTTGGTATTTAGAGGGGGCAGTGGAGTAAGAGAGAATTACTTGGTAAGTTTCTTTTTCTTGAAATTTGCTCAAGCTGTTTTATGACTTAAAAAGACTCATGTCTTACTCCCATTTTTATGAGCAGCTTGTTCTTTTCTATTCTGATTTCCCCACTGACTTTTTGGCTGACCCATGGACCAATTATTAGAATTCCTTGGGCAGTGCTTAGTTCCTCAATAAAATGGGTATAGTCGTAAAATGTTGACTCCAGAAAATGAGGGCCCTGTTTTGTGGCCCGGGGTGAAGTGCCTGTGTTATAGTCCTGTTAAGTTAAAGACTCAGTCTTGACTGAGAATGCCAGGACTGGATCTTTATTTTCCTATCATTGGCACCTCTCAATAGTGCAGACTTTCTGCAGAACTCTGATGGCGCCCCCACAGCGAAGGCCTGGCAGGGGGTAGGGCTGAAGGAGGAATCTGCTCTTAGGGCGTTGGTACTGTATGGACCTTATCTTAATGCTAGAACAGAACTCCAGAACCAAGAGAAAACTGATTCTCGCATAATTCCTAAGAAGTCGATAATGGGAAGGAAAACCTTCAACTTCTGAAAGTTTTAAGGAAATGGAAATACTCCTTCTTTTTAGACATTTGCCTGGGTTTGATCACTTAATAATTTTGGATAAGTAACAATACTGCATTTCTAGGTGAGATCAGCTAAAACACTTGGAGAATAGGTTCTGATTAATTTTGTTTCCTAGTTAACTTAGGGAGCAAGTGTAGATCCTTCTTGATTCAACTTAGTGACATCTGATTTCTGTAACTTGGGTTCCCACTGCTGAGTCATCGTTCTCAGATGGAACCTGGGAGATGGCTGAGTGAAGATGTACTGATCCCCAAATAAGCCCTGATGTTCCACGAAGCATGGCTCAAAGATGAACGCTGAAAAAAAATTCCTTACCTTGGTTCTTTTTTAAATGGCATTCTTATCAATTGAGGCTTTACTCACTGGAGGTGGTTGTGAAGATGAAGAGCATGTAATGAGTCACAGATTCCGCCCTGTTGTTAGTAAATGGTTGTAAATTATGGATGTGACTATATGACTGCATTTTTATTTTTAAGCAGTGATCTTTATAAAATATAATGGTACCTGTCTAGGCTGACCTTGAAGGAAAATATTAACACAACTTTGTAAAACCAAAACGTCAATGGAAAAGGAGCATCCGTTCCTCGTCGTGAGTAGGTTTCAGATCTCTTATTTGGAAGATTTAAATGTAAGTTTGAAGAAGTAGGATCGAGGTCACATCTTCCCCTGTCGGACATTCTTTCTGATGAATAAGTATTAAAACTGCTTTGAATTTGGTTTCCCCCTCAGATAAGGATTTATTTTTTCCATACGGTCTTTTCTTTGCACCTGAAGGAGCATTGAGAGTGAAAAATAGAGGCCTGTTTCCTGTTCCTAACTGGAGCCCTCGGAAGGTTGTCAAACCAGAACAACAACTCTGTGGGATTTATGCCTGGGACCTGTCAAAGTAAAATTATCATAGCAAACCCTCTCTGCTATCAATCAAAGAGGTATTGGGGATGGCAAGGGCAGGCATTTTTCAAATTTCTTTACTGTGCATATTTAGTTTTGTGCCTGGGGGAGGAAGAGCTCCTTTGAACAGTTCTTGTAGATTTCTTTTCCATCAGATGGCAGCTCACAGAACTACTTAATCTTCCCCAAAGGGCTTCTCTCACTGGCCTGCTGAGAAAACCAGGGAAGAAAGCAGGGGTGGGGTGGAGGTGGGGGGATGGACAACAGAGACAGTCTAATAGCAAATCCTGGAAAAGAAGGACGCACAATGTGACTCTGGTGTCTCTGATAGCTTGCCTTAGTGAGCACACTGTCTGTGTCAGGTTATCTGCCCTCCCTTCTCTAAGGATCACGTGCACATTTAGCCACAACACCCCAGAGCTGACGCTGACGCCCCAGCGACTTGGATTTTCTTCTGTCCTCTGCAGGCATTTCCCACATTTGTCAAGGCCAAAGTTGCAGGGGGACCGACAAGGGAAACGGGGCACCCATTCATTCCTGTCTGTCAGAGGTTCGCTTTGTCATGATAACATTCATGGAGCAGAGTGTATTTATCTCTCTGGCTACTGGAGGTTAAGGCAAGGGTAACAAAAAGTAGAGAAGCAATCCTGTTTGAAAAGTTTACAAATCCTGCCGTGAGGGCTGTAAACAGAGTTCAGCTGGTGGTGGAATGTGTAAAATACTGCCACATTGAGAGGGACCTGATTCCCCAGCACGAGAAATCCACTCATGTAAACAGAGGAACGGTTGCTGAGAATCGGGTCTGTTTTGGCTTAAAGTCTGAGGAACACATTGCCTTCAAAGTGAATTCTTAGGTGTCACTTCCCATAAGTTATGGCAGAAGATTACAAAGCTACTGATATAACATATTAGTTTGATGGACAGAATTATACCCCCAACGCTTCCTGCTCTCCCCAATGACGCACACTAACTTAGTGTGCCGTGACAGCGGCCTTGATTTACCACCAGTCCGGGAGGCCAACCGGGAGAGAGAATGTTCACATGGATGCAGGGCCTGAGACTGGCCCAAAGCCTAGTTTATAAAGCCGCCCTGTAATTCACCACAAATGTGTCACCATTAAAAGAGGAAAAAAGGATTGCAGATAATAAATACTCTCTAATTTATTAGCTAACAACAAAGAGATCAGAGCCAGTTGTGATGTGATTGTTTGACATAATATTGTCAAGGAAAAAAAAGCGACGTTGACCAGAGAGGTAAATTACACATTCAAGCAGATGTATCAACTCTTGGCTTGTCACAAACCCAGCTAAACAAAACACCAAACGGAGGAGAGAACTGGCAAAGAGCAGAGTCGTTTATCTCTGAAAGAGACGTATTCAAGAGCAAGTGAAATAAGACATAGTTCTTTTGGACTTGGTCAGAGGCCAGGTTTTAACTGTTATAAATTAAATGTTTTGTGTATTGGATTTGGCAATTCTGGTTGCTTTTGTCATGGTAGGGAGATGTTGGATTTTTCTGCCTGTCTTAAAATTCACGTTTTGGTCAGCTGAGATGTATGTCCTTGCGACTAGTTATTGGAGGACCAGAGCATTCTGGTAATTAGAGCAAATATCAGAAAGGCTTTTGTATGTGGCCTGTTTTAAAACCCGTGGTTTTAGAAAATGTTTTAATCACCCTCTTTTTCTGTGATTTCCTCCTCTGCGCTTGTTTAGTAATAATCCTACAGGACACCAGGCAGGGATCCACAGTCATATTAGAGTCATGGGATCTTAGGATTGGAAGAAATATTTTGTCTCACATCCCACCCGGGATATGCAGATAGCTGTGTAGTCTGGGCTGGAGGACTGCCAGGGACGCAGAGCATCTGCTGCTTGTTATTACATTAGAGCTCAGAGTCCACCAGTGCCCGCTGGGCTTTTCTTCTTACATAAGCTACTGCCCGGAAAAACTCTCCCATCCTTTACTTGGGAAACTGAGTCCTCAGACCTAAATGGACACTTTTGCTTTGTTTCTTGCTTTATTTGTCTTTGGTTTTAGCCTATTGTTAGAACATAGATTTCTAATTTGAAGGCAAGGATGGAATCCAGTGGATAGGCTCTATTCTCACTGGTGTTGATTCAGGAATCGATGGTTATTTTTTTGCTGTATGTGGTTCATCTGCTGTGAATTGACTTGAAGCATTGATTGATTGATTGATTGCTGTGCAATATAATGAGAGATTTTTGTCAGATGTCTTGCTGAAATCAGTGTATTATGTCTATGGTCTTACCGATCTACCTGCTTAATAACTATTTCCAAAAGACAGAAAGAAAGAAGGGGAGAGAAGAAAAAGCGGTTCCTTTGGCCTCGCTCATCCTAGATGAAAAGGCACTCGCTTCTACAAGTTGTTCCTATCTTGTCAAAGTGCTCACATATATACATTTAGTATAAGCTCTTATATTTTTACTGGGATTCTGTATCTTCCATTCCTCCTTAAAAAGAGAGAGTTGCCTGAATATGCTTTTTATCCTGTAATTTTTGAGATATTAGAAATGTTATTTCTTTTTTTTAAATTCTACTTTTTAAAAATAAATAAATTTATTTATTTATTTATTTATTGGCTGCATCGGGTCTTCGTTGCTGCACACAGGCTTTTCTCTAGTTGTGGTGAGCGGGGGCCACTCTGTTGCAGTGCACAGGTCTCTCATTGCAGTGGTTTCTCTTGTTGTGGAGCATGGGCTCTAGGTGCATGGGCTTCAGTAGTTGTGGCATATGGGCTCAGTAGTTGTGGCTCACGGGCTTTAGAGCTCAGGCTCAGTAGTTGTGGCACACAGGCTTAGTTGCTCCGCGGCATGTGGAATCTTCCCAGGCCAGGGGTTGAACCTGTGTCCCCTGCATTGGCAGGCAGATTCCCAACCACTGCGCCACCAGGGAAGTCCCTAGAAATGTTATTTCTATGATCAGATCTATAAAAATTTTTGTTGTTGCAGTTGTAAAATAAAATATTATTTGTCTGGGTTTGGAGACCAACCTTCTCATGTGTCTCATACACTAAGGCTTCGTTCTTTATTTCTTTTTCTTTTTTATTTCTTCATTTGTCTTTCCAACTTGAAAGTATAATTTCATAATGGAGAAAATAACAAAACAAGAGCTTGGTCACTGTGCTTTCTCCCTGTTATTTCAGTGTTTCTTTCACTCTCTCTTCCAGCTGTGAACTTATTTTCTTCCTTTGGGCATTGCTGTTATAAGTAACTTCTTAAAATCTGAGTTCATCACAGCGTTTCCCATGCAATCATGCTGATTTCTTTGGCTTTTTCTCAGTCCTGCGTGCTCCTCAATCTTCTTTGTTGTCAATTTTCATTAGTTATATACCCAGGATTACATGTTTAGTGGCATCCTTCCTTCTTGAGTTTCATGCCGTATTAGGATCAATATGGAAATTCTTATTTTCTCTGATTAAAAAAAGGTACTAATTAAATCAAGGGCATTTGTATGTTTCTGTTGCCATCTTTCTCAGTCATTAATCTGATGAGGCACGATCGCTTTCTTGAAGGGATCTCATATCTTCCATACTACCAACCTGTTTATTTTGTATGTCTGATAGTTTTAGCATTTGTTGTGCTCCCCAATCAGTATTCTATAACGCTTCTACTTTTCATATGTTCACTAAATGCATTCCTGATTAGTTTTCCTGGTTTCCAAAGAAGACTTCCCCCTCTCCCCCATCTGCTATTCTCTTCCCTTTCTATTGGAATTACCTTTCTTCTGAACAAAGTGTCCTCTACCAATGTCACTTTCTGGGCATGATACTGCCATCATTGAGTTTATTTCAAGTTCATTTTATTTTAGGAAGTTACGACCTGTTTTATAGGAACAGTGTGCTTTTATCATGTCAACTTCTCTCTTCAGGAATGTTCAGGGGCTTCTCCTTGCATTTGGGATACAGCCACAAACCCTTACGCAGGCTTCTGTGGTCCCTTTAACCTTACCCTTTTCAGCTTTACCAGCTAGGATTTCCCTATATCACTTCTTTGGGCTTCTTCCCTTAACCTTTTGTAGTCATCTTAGTTAGAAGGCAGGTCACCAAAAAGGTCAATAAAATGCCATGGCTTTCATTGCCTTTTGTTTTCTGTCTATGAAGAAAAAAATAATTTTGTTGTGTACAGTGCACTTTTAAAGTCTTAGAACAGAAAGCCTAGGGCCAACTGAAATTAAAAGTGACTTGCAATTAATATGACCAAAGAAGGCAATCTTCAGGTGTTCTTTATTTTTTTTATTTATTTAATAAATTTATTGGCTGTATTGCGTCTTCATTGCTGCACGCAGGCCGCAGTGAGCGGGGGCTACTCTTCGTTGCGGTGCGCGGGCTCCTCATTGCTGTGGCTTCTTTTGTTGTGGAGCACGGGCTCTAGGTGCGTGGGCTTCAGCAGTTGCAGCACATGGGCTCAATAGTTGTGGCTCACGGGATCTAAAGCACAGGCTCAGTAGTTGTGGCACACGGGCTTAGTTGCTCCATGGCATGTGGGATCTTCCTGGAGCAGGTATCGAACCCGTGTCCCCTGCATTGGCAGATGGATTCTTAACCACTATGCCACTTCAGGTGTTCTTTAAATCAACAAGGATTTATGAGGCAGAGCTTGGTTATTGTGTACTGCTTTACATCTGCTGGCAATAATACCTAGAATTTCAGAAGCATTGATTCCAAGAGATGACTTCATATTAGGGACATGAGGATCCTGTGGGTTACTCATCTGAGCATCGACAACCTGAAATACACTGACATTCCTACACATTCCTACTTATCACTCTTACTACTCAATCCACAATCATTGCCAGGATAGACAAAGAGCAAGTAGTCATTTCACCTTAGACCAGGCTAGGAAAGTACATCTTTCCTCAACCAAGAAGATGGAATGTGAACCAGATCACACGGCCCAGTGGATGGGACTTGTGAGGAAATGAATGTGGCATACAGTAGCTTTAAGGCAGCAAGGAGCAAAATAGATTTAAATCAATCTGAAAGAAATAAATCCTAACAGTAGATACATTGTGCCAAAAGAAAGGAGGCTCACAAAAGAATTGATTAGGAAGTATACCAAATGAAATAAAATGTAGCAGAAGGGCACATACTGGAGAGAGTAGAATATGTTTCAGTTTGAAGAGTATTGAATTTATTAAGATACCACTGACCAGCTATAAAGCAAATGAATATAATATGTAGCCAAGTCAGATATATAGTGGATGTGAATAGATTAATATAGATCAGTGGCATCATGTGATCAGTTACATCCTTACAGTTACGTTATTTGTTGTGTGATTTCTTAAGATCTGCCAAGTAAAGCCAGAGTTTTACTTGATTCCTGACAGAGGAAACTCACTTTAACTGGGTATATGATTAATTGGAAATTAAGTGGAAATGAGATATTGTTTGTTGGCTTGGCTCAGTCCAGAGAACTTTAATGATTTTCTGGAATTAAAAGGGGATTTTACTATAAATCGCAAGGGTATTATGGTGCAGGCTATGTAATTAATTACTTGCTCATCCAGTGAAAAGTTGGTTCTACCTTGTCACTGTGCTGAAAGGCTCAGAGCCATCAATTATCTTCATTTCTCTTTCTAGAAAATTTGGAAATTTTAGGTCAATATTGAAATTATCATGTCTGTCCCTGGGAATTTTCTCCTGCACTCAACACCTCTGATGTATTTCAGTGAGGGTCCTTTGGTGAATGTTTATTTCACATGTAATTCTCGGCATTAGTTAAGTTTATTTCCAGGGCTGTTTGCAGTGGAGTATCAAGGGCAGAGCAGCGAGAGTGGTCTGCTCCTGGGGCAGAAAGTGAGAGAGGATGCGTTGTCTACGGAGAGTTTTAAAATAATCATAAAATCAACTAAAATTCACTCTACATTTTATCAGCAGCATACACTGACGATTTGAGGAATGAAAGTGATAAAATACTCCCCTCTGGAAAACAAATATTTTATGCACCTATTGATAACTTCTAAATATTTGCTATGAGTTCTGTTGTATTTGAATAATGTATAATTGTACTTTGAATTAGCAGAGTTTTAAAAATTACCTTCTTAATACATGTTGCATTCTAATTAGAAAACTCCTACCTATACAGACAACCTCAGCACATGTGAACTCACCTCTTATATATTTGAGAGGAAGTTCATAGTGGTTTGACATCATTGGAGATTACTTCAGGCAGCAAGTGTCCTCAAAACCTTGATTGTACATATTCCTCATTTTAGCAATGGATTTGAAATAGGCAGTTACAGCACAGTGATTGAAAGGTGAAGAAACAGGTCTTGAATTATTTTAATTCTGTCATTCCTTGAGGCCACTTGAAGCATTTACTGGCATTTAACACTTAAGACACTAAAATAGGGTACAAACCATGAGGTATAATATTTTTTTCTTTGGTAAGTGCAAATTTTTATATGTATCTGAAATCTTCTAATGCATTTGAGTAGGCTCTTTAAAGTTAATATTTATTTTTCTTTTTTTTTAACAGTTACTTTAAAATGAAAAAGCAAATTCAGAAAAACATTCTTATCACTGAAAATAATTTTCTTGTATGGTGGAAAGGATGTTAATAACTCCAGGTGTCAAATATGCAAAATATAGTGCTGGATGCTTGTAACTTTGGGGCTTTAAGTGATGCAAACTCTATTCAAGTTGCTGAAGGAAAAAAAAATATGTGTTTTAATACTTGATCAGTTAGCTTTCACTTTGTGACAAACCACCCTGAAATTCGATGGCTTAACGTAAGTTGTTTATTAGGTCACCATCCTTGGGTTAGCTGGGTGGTTCTTACCTGGGCTAGTTCTGCACGGGCTACATGGTCAAGGATAATCTCACTGTCTGGGGATTCAATTAGGGTGGCTGGAGTAGCTCTGGGGCTTGTAGACTGGTGGCAGAAAAGTTCTAAGGAGAGGGCAAACTCTGATACTCAGATACCTTTCAAGGTTTTATTCATATTAATGACATTTGCTAATGACTCATTTTCCAAAACCAGCTGCATGGCCAAGCCCATATTCCAGCGGTGGAAAAATAGACTCCACCTCCCAATGGAGGAGCAAGGCAGGTCACATTGCAAAGTGGAGTATATACAGAGATACAAGGAAATATTGCAGTCATTTTTATGAACAGTGTATCACATACCCTCAGGGTTGTGTTAGGCTCAGATATTCAAATAACTTTATCAGTAATTTAATTCTCCACGTCTCAGTTCTGTTTTCCTATGTACTTCAGGTAGGTTTTAGTTTTAGTTTTTGTTTAAACAAGTTTTGGTAAGATGGCCGACATTAGCTAAAGGATTACTCCTGACCAGTTTAGCAACCCCCACTGGTAGAAGGCTCTTTTTCAATGGTTCAGACAGAATTGCAGGAGTGACTTTCATTGGCTGGATTTGGGTTGCATTCCCATCCATGAACCAACTACCAGGGTCTTGCTTATGCCAGGTACCAGGAGATGGGGTCAGCCTCATCCAAACCACATGAAAGGAAGGGTGGGAAGTACTAATTCTCCAAAGAACATTGTCTCCCTGGTTGTTACCAGAGAAGGAATGAATTAATGCTGGACAGTCAAAACCAACAGCCTTTGATTATACTGATGTGCTTCTGTCACAGCTTCAAGGAGAAGATTAGGTTTTTGCCTTGTCTACTTAGGTTTATTGTTATTTAAACTCACTTCTCATCTCATTAGCCTTGAAAAGCAAGAAAAACACCTTCAGTAGTAGATCTGCAAGGTGGACTTCAAATATCTGTCTTGCATATTTTTCTGAAGTGTTGTGTGTAAATATTTTTATAACAAATTGACAAAGGAAGTAGTGTCTTTGCATGATGGATGCATCACAAAGCTGTAACTAAAGTATCACCTGAACACAACAGGAGGAATATGACCAAAAAAACAGAAATTCAGAGTGACATTTGAACAGCATACATAGATTTAGAGGGTTGTTGGAGGAGGAAAAATATGAATGGAGAACAGAAATTTTGGTGAAAGAATTCAAACATGAACTCCAAATGCCTGGCATGAAATCTCCACGCCAGTATGCACTCATGCCAGCCATGTGCTCCCAATCTGGTCTACTTCTGCTACTCGCTTCTCTTTGGTGTGCTTCATTGTTTTGTGGGTGATTATCAATGAAGAAGGCAGAGTTGAGGGGGATGGAAAACATATTTACCTGTGTTCAGGTTTAAGTTCTGGCTTTGTCCCTGGGTAAAGTGGATAAGTCCCTTCCTTTTCCTGGGCCTCAGTTTCATTATGTATCAAGTGAATGACTAGGGTAACTGATCTCAGAGAACTCTTCCAGCACACGTGTGCTTGGCACATCCATTTTCTCTGCTTGGTGGGTGCAACTTACTTGGCCCTTGGCTTGGGAAATATGCACTGATCTTTTTTCTCTGGATTCTCTCCCAGGCTTCTGAATCCATAGCTTTTGATTCTTAGGTTCTGCTGGTCCCCAATTCCCTCCCCAAAGAGAATCCAGTTGACAAATTCATGCTTTCCAGCAAGTCTACCAGGAGGAGTGGTGATGGCCAGTTCGACTTGTGCCCCTCGGTTGGCACAGGTGGCCCTGGCCTGTGCCTTCCTTCTGCTGGGCACTCTCTTGCTGCCAGTCATTTGCCCTTCCTCAAACCCTTGATTTCCATTCTCTCTACAATATATACCAATATGTCCTCACACAGTTTCTCTCATAAATATGTGACCATTTTTGTGGAATTTTAATGAAGATGTTAACAGCATTTTGGGAAAAGTCCTCTTTATGGTTGTTTATAAACTCATTTTCAGAATTAAAAGAAAAAAAAGTTATATGTCCTTCTTGTAAAGGATGCCTTCCAGACTTAGAATGATCAATCTTTGGAAGGTAAATCTGAGGTCATATTTTCCTCTCTAGGAAGTTAATTTCAAACCAAACTTATTTTTAATGAAATGTTTCAATTTATTATAATCTGGGACTACAAAAGGGACTTCCAAAAGTAGTAGTTTTTTTGTGGTCATAGACTTATCTCATGTGCTTTCTTTTTTGTGTTTTGCAAAAAATCAGTCAAAAGCGTGGAATTCAAAGAAAAATCAAAACCAGAACTCTTCAGTTTGAGAAATGGAGTTGATCTGCACCTGAATTCAGCAGTGATTCTGCTGAGACTCTCAGATGGTGTGAGATCTATCTGTTGAAAGGCAAAATTTTGAAAGAAGAACTAAATTGATTTGGGTGAGGGACAATCCTGAGATTAAGGTTGTAACTTGGAGGCCCTCCTTTGTTATAGTGGCAAAACCTCTATCAACTCTGATAGTCCTACAGGTGTAAAAACAATGGAAAAGTCCATACAGCCATCTCAAAGTCTTTTCTCATCATAATGACGGATTTGCTTTCATCATAAGATACTCATAGATAATCTTGCAAGGGTGAACTTCTTATTGCCACTTGGAAGGAGCCAGTTCACTCTAAAGGAAATCTGAGCATTTGGGGTGAACTCACCCTTGGTTCCTCCTTTTAGCGCTAATATATACATTTACCTTTAATACTGAAAGAACGCATGTTAAAGTGTGTTTTTTCATTTGCAAGTGAGTTGGGCATTTTAGTTGGAGGAATGTAGCTACAAAGATTTAAATCAGCTAGGTTGCTTCTCATGACATCTGCCGGGTGGCAGTTTAGCACTTCAGATTTTGCTTTTCTTAAACTGCAGAAGCTTTGTCCCATCAGAGAGCTGCAGATCCCTGTTCATTATATCTAGTCTGTTTTTATTACTGGGGAGAAGACCCAGTACTGAAGAGAAAGGAATGCATTAAAAAATATGAAACATATTTTCAAGACACCTTTGAGAAAGGAAAATTCAATCGGACACTATAGTAATATGGGAAATGGAGAGAGATAAGAATCATTCCCTGTGCTTAACCTTTTGGTCTCATCCTTACCAATTTATATGTGTGGTTCAGTAAATTAAATAAGCTCTCCTTAGCCCAGAACAGTCTGTAATAGCCTAACCCTTCATCGTGGTATCACAGACAGACTTTCACCATTCAAGACAGGAACCTGACACCTTTCGAAAGTGAAGGAACCCGTGGCAGTTTTAAACATTCCAGCCATATTAACTGCAGTGACAGTTATCCTTTAAGTCACTTGAAATGGATTCCCCCATTTTCAACTTTCAAAATTTGTATTTGATCCTCCTGACCTCTGAGACCCACAGAGGCACTACGTGTGTATATGTGTGTGTGTGTGTGTGTGTGTGTGTGTGTGTGTGTGTGTAGCAGGATGCAGAAGCAGGGAAATTGTTGATCTAGTCCTTTTGATATCTTTCCCCATCCCTCAGCTGTTCCCTGTACTTTATTCATGTTTTTGTGGAGAAAGCTCACATTTCCAAAAGAAAGCTTGAGTGCTGTGGAGTTCTTTCTTTGAGGGCAATGTTTTTTATCGCTGCTCTTCCACTAGGCTGAGAGTTGAGTATCCTCTGTCAAGCTTCAGCAACAGGACTTTCAGAATCAATACTGGGCTCCGTGATTTCATCAAGCACCGTGGACCACTGGTTAATAAAGTCTCTTCTTCTTACCTTGCTCACACCTGAGGCAGCCAGGGTCTGCCTCCTCTGTCCTGGGAACACTCTTCTCCAACTGTGGGCCATTCCAGGAAGTGCTCCTCATTTCCTACAAGGGCAGCTTTTGATGTCTGTGACATGCATATGGAAGTGCTGGTGTGGAACCTCGTGTTTGCACTTAAAAGAGTGGGTCGGAAAGAGGTCAGAGGAGACCCATCAGACTCTTCTGGGTTGAGTCTCAATGTGACTGGACATCATTACTGTGAGTGAAGAGTTATATCTTCAGCTTTGCATCTGTGTTGTTTTGATGTTGGTTGGATTAATTCATCCACAGGTTAGAGATGACTTTATTAGTTCATCCGCAAGAATCTGGCTTACAAACCAGGAGACGAATGCTTTCTTTGCATTTGGATGAAGGATGGCGGTCAGGGAGCAACCAGAGTCTGCACATCTGTTTTCTAGGGGCCCTGTTTCCTGGTATCATTGTAACTTGAAAAGTACAATAAGTTGATCATCTGCAAGATTTCTAAGTGAGCATAGATGATGGCATCGTTGTTAAGGTTATAGGCCAGGCTGCCTGGGTTTTGAATCCTGGCACTAACCCTTAGTCTCCATGGGATTTCAGGCCAGTTACTTTCTGTTAGCTTTGATTAACTGATCTGGGAAATGAGCTACTAAAAGTACTTACTTCAAGAGTTGTTGGGAAGATTCAGTCGGGTAATCAAAATTCTGTCTCAGAATGCTTGGCACATAGGACGTGCACAATAAATGCTAATGCTAGTATTAGTAGTAGTAATAATAATTGTTTTTATTTCAGAACAAAAGTAACTGGATGTTTCTTCAGGCTGTTTCATCCCATAATGATAGAATCTGGAGAATTGCATCTGCTTCTCCATGGACTATTTCCTTATAGGAACAGGATTACCTGTTCCCTGCACATTAACGATTTCTTACTAACTAGTAATTCTTTTTCTAGATTCCATGTGGCTTTGTCTGTGTTTATGAATATGTTTTTAACTACTCTTTATTGGACATTTGCTACATGCCAGTAATATCGTGCTCATCGTTATTTTACCTAACTTAGCTCTCACTAAGGAAGGGAGACTCATGATCTCAATTTTCCAGATTAGGAAACTATGGTAGGTAAATAATAAAAGTTAGTAGGTGGTAAAACTGCCCTTAAGCTTAGGTCTGTTTATTAAATTCCATGTTTATGACACAAGACTACACTGCCTCTTCAGTTATAACTCAGTATGTTAGACCTTACAATACCAACTTATATTGCGTACAATATCATTACTAACTTTATATTTGGTACAATGTGGCATTTTTAATAAGTTTTGGAAAGTACCCTCATATCTTTATATATGTATGTATCTTTGTATAAGTGTGTTTCTTTATATACATTGAGCAGATGACAATTTGAGCCTTGATTCCACATTCTAATGTGTCGAATAAGTTTGTTTTGATTCCAGAGAACATTCAGTCTCTGGGTGATGACCTAAATTAATGTAGTCTGGAACTTCCCAGATAGTTCCTACAGGATGGTAATATAGGAGGGACACAAATTTTAACTAACCTTTCTGAGATGGATCCAAGATAGTTATGCCTCATTCTTTAGGGACTAATCAGGGACATGATGAAACAGATGATTTGGTATAGAATGAGATTCCCAAAGAGAATAAGAATTTTCATAGGTTGTCGTATGCAGCCTCCTCTCCCTATGCAAGAATGTCCTTAACTTCATGTACATAATATTCTTTGTTTCTTTAACAGTTTTATTGAGATATAGTTCACATGCCATACAATTCACACATTGAGAGTATACGTCATTGGGTTTTGCTGTATTAAATTATTAATTTTTAAAATTAATAAAATATATACAACATAAAATCTGCCATCTTAACCATTTGTAAGTGTGCAATTTAGTGGCATTGATCACATTCACCCTGTTGTCCAGCCCAAAAAGTATTTCCAAAACTTTTTCTTCACCCTGACAGAAACTCCGTAATTGTCATCGATCACTCCCCATCCCTCCTTCCCTGAGTTCCTGGCAACCTCTGCTCTACTTTCTGTCTCTCTGAATTTGCCTATTCAAGATGCTTCATATAAGTGGAATCATACCATATATATCTTTTTATGTCTGGATTGTTTCAGTTAGCATCATGTTTTCAAAGTTCATCTATGTTATACCATGTGTCAGACTTTCATTATATTCATTAGGGCTGAATAATATTCTACTATACACATAATATTCTTGAATGAAGAGATAGATTCTGTTGATCGCTGTTGGTCTTGTAAGCAAAATAATTGGTTTCGTGTCAAACATTTTCTTTGACAAAATCAACTGGGAAAACCCGTTCAGTATATTTCTAGAATAGTACTTCCCAATCTACAGTCACCTGTACTATGATTTGCTTAGTGTTTTTCTTTAAATTCACTTTTTTAAACCTTGAGTACATATTCTATCTTGTCCTAAGCAATGTTCATGAAGCCAGTTGACATACAGTTTATTGCTTATAATATCATTTAGACATAATTGTATAGCTCTTAAAGTCTCTCTTGCATCTCAGCCTAGTATATGATATGCGTCACATCCCTAACCCTGAAACCTGGGGGTCAGGCCTTTATGTAAGTACTAGAATAAGTGTGGAAACCCCCTCCCCCCATGGAAACTGACATGAAGAGGAGAGAAGTTGTACAGATGTAGCCTGGTATGACAGTCCAGGGGCTAGACTAGGAGTTAATTAGAAGGTTCAAGTTCTGAGCCACAACTACCTAATCAGCTGTGTGATCTTGCTTCTTTCTTCCTGCTCCCTCATTTTTGGGTGCTCTGTTTCTTTCCTCTCTTATGTTCAGAAGTGACAGGGCTAGCGCATGCTTCTGTACTCTTGCCATGAGACGGTACCCATGGGATTTTCATTTCTTGTATTCCGTTTCTTTGTATTTGCATCCTCTCCCCTTTTGCTTTCCCTCACCCCTGCTAGGTTAGATCAAACTCAATCTGATGTAACCCTTAATGACTTCATTTTTAAGGAGGACATTAGGAAAGCCTTCATCAAGGACATCACTTACCTTCATTTAGAACGGCAGGCATCTGCACAGTGTCCATTTCTAGCAGCGATAAAATGGCAGTAAATCAGAAAAAAATGCCACGCTCCTTAGAGCCTCGAGAATGAGCTTTGGAGTGTTCTGCTTACAGGGATGTCAGCCTGCCAGTGAGTAAATCAGCTCTGTCCTTACGCCCCCAGTGCATCAGGGAAATCTCTGACATTGTGGGATGAGCTTGATTAGTCAGTCAATCTCTCTCTCCCCCAGACTGAGGTTGAGAGTGTATCTCTCCCTTGTTTTCTCCCAGCGTGTTTAGTGAGCTCATTGGCCCCCTAGGTTTTATTGCCAACCACAGCTTAGCCCTTGTCAGAGAGATTATTATATGAACCCTTGGTGACTCCTGACTTCAGAAGGGCCCTGGATTTACATTTTTGCATTCCAAAGTCAGGAATATAAATGACTAATGGAACACTGGGCCACCGAATATTTATATATCTATTTTGAAATTTACATTTCTCCCTTTCTTATGATGGGGTTTGCTGCTCCCGGGGTCATAGTTGATGGGCCAGTAGCATCAGTGGTGACATAAAGCAATCATCTGGGAGAGTGCTTCCTAGCCCGGGTGGCGCACTGTGATGTGCTGCTGGTTATTATGCTAGCAATTCAGCAGTCATTGAACCCCCCATCTCCTTGGTCCTCTCCCCGCTTCCCTTTTATGATGTCCAGTAAATTTTACATGCTCCAATTTGCCTCATCCACCAACCCAATACTGTTTGAATTAAGAGTCTCTTCCGTAGCTTTCAACAATGAAAACTTTGCTTTCTCCAACCAAATTATTCATAAGGGCCACTCATGAGTATGCTGGAAAGGGGACAGGACTCTGCAGACAGGGACAGTGCAAATTTACTGGTCCATCCACAAGATGAGGTTGCTTGGCTGTTGAACTTGTCACTACATGACATATTGAGATGGAAGAGAATATATATAGATTCATCCTGTTATCTTGGATGAATAGACTGTGTTAGATTAGAAATTTTAAAAAAGTGATGCACACACTTGAAAGTTCCTCAATCCCTTATACTTTTCATGGTATATAGGAAGAATTAATTATAGCAGTAACAACGATAGCAACAATTCTTAAGCATTGAATTGTTCTAAGCCCTTCACATACATTTAGAAGAATTCTAACAGCAGTCCTTTGAGATTGGTCCTTTCTGCACACCCATTTATAGAGGTGGAAACTGAGTTCTACAGAAGTTAAGTCAGTTGCTCAAGGTCACACAGCTAGTAAGTGACAGGCCTAGGCCTAGATGTCATATTATCTGGTGCGTGTTCTGAATTCTACTCAATGCCACCATGTGGGATGGGCCAGAAGGAGTGGCCATGAGATGACTATTAGTTAATTTGCCATTCACTCAATCTATGCCCATTATTTTTTCCTGCCAGTAGTTACAGAGCAGCTACTCTGTGCAGGGCCTCTTCTGGATGCTGGCAGTACAGCAGTGAAGAAGGCAAACAGTTTTTACTCTCATGTAGTTACCCCATTAATAGGTACAGTCAAGCAAAAAAACATGTAAGCAAATAAACCATGTCCTTTCTAACACTGGATAGTGACTCAAAGGAAATGCATTGGAGCCATGTGATGGCAAGGGTCTACAATGGGAGAGGGGCTACTTTAGGTAAGATGGCCACAGGAGGCCTCTCTGAGGAGAGGACATTTGAGCTGAAGCCTCAAGGATAAAGATAAGCTTGGTGGTGGTGGGGGGGGGTGAGGGGGTGGGAGTGGGGTGGGTTCAGGTATAGGAAAAGCAGATGCAAACACCCAGTGTAGAACCAGTGTCTTGTACTGAAAAGCGAGGAGAAAGACCCATGAGGTTGAAGCATTAACAGCCAGGGAGAAAGTATAGATTACAAAGTCAGGAGGTTGGCAGGACTCAGATCATACAGGGCAGGGCAGGGAGTTTGGATGCTGTGGTGCTTACAGTTTCTTTCAATCAATATTTTTCTGCCTGCAGCCTATTTTCTTTTACGGCCTGTCTTCTTTTCCTTCTGCTGTGACTTGAATCTTACCTCATAATGGGCATTTTAATCCTCTCTGTGACGCAACCCCATGCTTCTTGCTGGGCTCTTTGCTTTGTTCCAGCTCAGGGCAGCATTAAAAAAGAACAGAGGAAGTCTCCAGCAGAGTATGGCTCAGGAAGGAGGGCAGGTTGCAACCTAAAAGCTCTAATTAAATCAATGCCATCGCACATCCTGTCCACAAGGCTTGGGGCAGTTGCACGCTCTTTACTGATGCCATGATATTCTCTTAAGAGTTGTGTGACTTCACAGAAGCAGTTAAGTTGGCCTGTTTAATCAGTGGTAAGGCCATCATCAATAATAATTATTTTTTTTATTGATTTCATAAGTGCAGTGGAAATAATCACAAAGAACAGCTGTCTCTTTTCCCTTGTCCTTAGCTAAACACTGGGCTCTCCAGGCCAAATCAAGACTACTTCTTGAATAATCTCCATGCAGTTCTACATGCAATCAAGCATTCCTACCTTATAGAAATTTCCATGCTTTCCAGTTGAAAGAGAAGTTTTTAACTTTTTAATCCTTTGCTTGGTGGCAAAGGAATGCTCCCAATGTTAAGTGATTCAGTATGCATTTTCTCTTTTAGCCTTATTGATCTTCTGTATTATTTTCCTGTAGGTCAGTCTGTGGTCTCATTTTGGCCAGAAGTATAGGTTCAATGGACATAAAATAGGCCTGGGACATCGCTCAGTTGTGGATGTATACACGATCACATGGATACTGGAAAATCTAAAGGAGGACCTAAGAGGAGTCAGCAGAATTTTTTAAGCTACTTTTACCTCCAAACTATTATTATGTTTGCCTAATTAATTCCATGTGTGTGTGGCCAAGGGAGAGCCACAGACTTAAAGTGTCCCTAAAATGGGAGTTCAGCCTTGGGGGACAGCAGAGCGAACCTTAATTCAAGGGGAAAGATGGGACCCCTAACTTACATGTGGCCTCCCTTTGAAGTCATCCAGTAGAAAAGCTAAGATACCTCGAAGGCTGCATCCCTTTCCACCACCCCAGCCTCAGGGGGCCATGAAAAATAGGGAGGGTGGTTAGTTTTCCCTTATACTCCCCTCGGAGGCTCGCGTATCATCATTCCCACCTAACCTCACTCAAGATAAGTCTCGGGAGTCCTGAGTGACAATCAGAGACCCCTTTGGGTTTTGGGCCAGGAAGGTTTGCCCAGGGGGTGGTGGTTACAATATATCCACTAACATCCAGTCCTCCTGCATGGAAGAGGAGCCCCTAAGTGCCAGGGTGGGACTTGTACAGCTAAGCTCTCCCAGTTCTCATCCAAGGGATGCTTTGTTTCCAGCTTTCTGTGGCTCTTCATAGAACCTGGAAACCACAATCCGTGAGGAGAAACAGCGTCCCAGGTTTTGTCAGATGAACCTTTGTGTATGAACTATGATGAAAGGGTTCTGTTATCAAAAGGTTTGGGAAATGCTTTACATTTTCCCTTTTGGACATTAATATTACATATCAGCATATGAAGGACTTAGAGATTCTAGAGTAACTTCTCGGCATTTTCCAAACATACTTAGTCAAGGAATTCTTTGTCATAGTAGGTCTGTTGCTTGAGCATATTTGGAAAATGTTGGTTTAGGACTACTTACTTTTTTCTGTGGGCTTGCATATATAACCACACGTGAGGTAAGCATCTTTTATCTCATGGCAGACTTCTTAGTGGGGGATTCCATGACAGTGTTACATAGATCGTTTTTATGTAGGAGGTCTGTGCTCCCAAGTTTAAGTATCTCAATATGTATTCCCTCTAGACCAGAAGTTCCTAATCTGGCTTCATGGAAGGATTTACGTCTTTTAGGCTAGAGTGTAACATTAGATCCAAGAACTATGCGTCCTGGAATTTCTTTTGCTGACTTTTATGTAAATATTTAGGATATTTATGCCTTGACAGTCATTGGGTTTAAACTTTTAAAACTGATACTGAACTGATATTTATAGTTATTAATATCACATTATATCCATTCAGGAATCATTATAATCATCAGATACAAACTATTTCATTCAAAGTTTGTTTAAAGTGTACTGCCTTTATTATTTTTAAATAGTGATATCTAATCTGTCTGTTTTTGTGTATTACTTTCATAAACTTTGCCATATCCCCATATAACTTGTACTCTTATATGACAAAGTCTCAATGACAACACTCTTCAAGGAAATTAAAATTTGGACATAAAGTCACGATGCCTAAATTCTTCTCAGAACTGTTCTCCAGTGGGAGGTGGGGGTTGAGGATGGCATGGAACTTCCTGTCCAGAAGCAGGGAGGTGGAGGCAGGATTCCCTGTCCTCCAGCATCTTCTCCATTCAGTATCCCTGGATCAGGTGAATGAAAAAGATAAGAAGTAATGGAGATAATTTAGAATGAAATTAGATAACCCATGTAGAGTTTTTAGCAGAGTACCTGCCATATAGGAAGTATCCAACCGGTACTTCTCTTACTTCTATTGTTGTGATTTTTATTATCTTCAAATATCTTTTCTTCTATGGATTTTTATAAACGTTTTTCAGATAAAGCAAGATATACACATGTGAACATTCGAAGACATCTATCACTATCATTTGATTTCCAATTGTACCATATTAATGGTATCTGAGTCATTCATAGGGTACCATAAACTGTTGGATATCTCAAGTTTCAGTTGTGAGTCTTTTATGAAGATCCTAAAATAAAACCTACGAGGAAGGGAAATATAGTTTTACATATTTTCTCTCTTTAGTTAATCCTATCTAAACTTGATGCACATAAATTGGAAGAATTAAAGAAATGAGTTGAGAAAATGCATTTCTAACATCAAAAGAGATCATCTGGCCGTTATGGGCCTGGGGCACAATCTGTATATATTCATTGGAAAACCAACTGGGATATTTCTAAAATGATCAGGTCTATAGGAGTGTAACCATTTCTCAGGAATAGGTAATGCATGACCAGACATTCGAGGTGAATATTGTATGCATTTGTATGTGTACGCAAGTGTTTCTCTTTGCAAAGTCAAGTAGAACACTTACTACACTCCAAACGTGTTTGTTCTTTCTAGACAGTTATCTTGCTTAGTTAGAACATAGCACCATACCATTTATTCAGTTAAAACAGATTTTATTCTTCTGGGAGCTGCTTTGCTATGTACAGATAGAAAGAGGGAATGATGGAACATTCCTACTTCTATGAAAATAGTATCAACAGTTACTCTACTGGTAGGAAAAGAGAGTATACATATTTTGAGATGAAAGTGGTTATTATTTTTTAAACATATGTGTCAATTTGAGGACCATTGATTCTACTTTGAAGGAGGAATATTACAGCTTCTACCACTCTACGTACTGCTCAATTTTCCTTAGTTATGTTATTATCTTTATATTGTCAATGACAATTGTGTTATCTTCTGTAACAATGATTTCTGTATTTGTTTAGTATTGACTTTATACTTAAATGAACTCATACTCATTATGGGCTTATTACAAGTTCTGTTGATCATAGCTTTTTAATTCTTAAACTTTTATTCAAACCCAAATTGGCTGGAATTTCTTCTCAGGACATTTTCTTTTTCATAAAGGTCTCACAAATCCTTGATTTATTCAATGTTTTGTGTCTGTTATTTCTGAATGACATTTTGGTTGGGTATAATATTTTTAGGATATACACTTTTTTTTAAAAATAATTTTAAATGAAAAATAGTTCTTCAGTGTCTCCTGGCTTTGAATGTGATTCTGGAAAAATATGAAGTCAGCCTGACTCTCCTTCCTTGTATGTGATTTTTTTTCCTATATGGATATCTGAGAAATTTTTTTCCCTAGAATATCAGTAGTTTCATTAAGATTTATCTGATTATTGATCATTCTGTGTATCATTTTCTTGAAACTTGGTAAACTCTTTTGATCTGCATTTTTTTCTTAATTTTGGCAACTTTTTTTGTAGTATATATTTGGATATATTTTCTGTTCCATTTTTTTGTAAGTATACAAATATTATCATCTTTATCTTCTGATGGAATTCTTTCTTTGTCTTTTTTTCTCCTGTGCATTCACTGTGACTATGTCAATCTTTTGCTCTGTCAGTAATTTGATTTTTAGTGTGGCCCTTCTGTTCTTTCATTTTTCCAAGTTTTTAATTCTGAATGATACTGTTTTAGTCTTTGTTAGGTCTCCTTTTTCAGTCAATTCAGTTGTTTTTTGTTTTCTTTTGTTGTTTTGCTTTAGTTTGAGATTGGCTGGCCTTCACATTATTTCTTCAAATACTTTTTCTGCAGGATGTTTTGTTTCTCTCTTTATGTTACTCCAATGACACATATGTTAGACCCTTTGATATTGTCCTACTTGAAACTCTGTTCATTTTTCTTTTTGCATTTTTTTTCCTTCAGCTTGGATAATTTATTTTCGTCTATCTTCAAGTTCACTGGATCATTCCTCTGTTATCTCCATTCTGCTATTAATATCATCCAGTGAATTTTTTATTTCACATTTTTTTTTTTCAGTTTTAAAATTTCCAAATTGTTTATATTTCTGTTTCTCTCCTGGGAACTTCAACTTTTCTATTAGTTTCAAATGTGTTCAATTTTACCTCATAAAGCATGTTTATAATAGCTGATTTAAAGTCTCTATTTGATAATTCTAGCATATAGGTCATCTTGGGGTTGGTATCTATTGATTTTCTTTTCCCTTGAGCATTGGTCACATTTTCCTACTTCTTTCTGTACTGAGTAATTTTTTTTATTGTAGTCTGGCCATTTTGATCATTACGTTTCTTTGATACTGGGTTGTGTTATAACCCTGAGAAGAATGCTGATTTTTCTTTGTTTTAGCAGGGCATCAACCTTATTGCTTTCAGACCACAGATTCTGCCTTGCCTTCTGTGGGTTCCAATCTTACTTTGGTTTTCAAAGTCTTTGCCATCCTCCTTTGATCTGTGTTGTGCATGTACCACTCAAGAGCTAATATGAAACTGGGGTGGTAGTTTACAGTCCTAGTTCACTTTTCAGAGACCTTGCTAAGATGTTTTGGATATTCCCCCCATATGAACAGCTCAAAGGTGAACCAGAAACTTGTGTGGTTTTGTATATAGAATTATAAGATTCCTTTCTTTAGCTCTCTCCACTGGGGAGTTCCCCCCATACCCTCCAATCCTTAACGGCCCCTTTTTTCACCTCTTCAGCTTAGAAATCTAGGATAGAAATAAAAAGCAGGGTTTTAACTTCCTATGTGGCTGTTCTGTCACACCACTCTGTGATTGGGCCCTCCAGCTGGGGAAAAGTCACAAGATAAAAGAGAAATAAATGGAAACTTACCTTTGGTTGGTAGCTTCTCCACAATACACCTGCTTTTATTTATTTATTTATTTATTTATCTATCTATCTATCTATCTATTTATTTATTTACTTTTCAACATCCTCAAGTAGTTGTTCTTTGTATGTTGTGCAGTGTTTTTAGTTGTAATCAGTAGAAGAGAGAGCGTGTAGTGGGCTTACCCCATCATGGTGGAAGCAGAGCTCTCATTCACTAGAACTGCATTTAAATGAATCCTTCTTTTGTTAAGGTCTTGTTCTTATTAAGTCTGATAACATAAAGTATTATGACTCTTTTCTTGTTCCTTGAGATGTTGGGTTCTTTGTTTTTTGCATGATGTGCTTCTGTCTTCCCTTTTCTGTTTTTGTTGCTGTTATTGTTTAGCAGGTCTGCGTGTTTCCCTCTGATAATGTTTGAGTGACTCTGAGACTACAGAGTGTAGACGACTTCTTAATTACCTTTATATCTTATTTAAGACTACTTGTTTTTACACTCAGAGTTCAGTTTGAGAAGCAAGAACATTCAAGTCTCCCTATTTGCAGCTTCATATCCATGAATTCAACCTATCATAGATAGAAACCTGAGATATGGAGAGCTAACTGTATTCATCATACTGTGCCATTTTATATAAGCAACTTGAGCATCCGTGGATTTTAGTGTCTGCAGGGGCTCTTGTAAGCTATCCCATGCAGATACTAAGAGACAACTGTATTCCATGTTTTATTCATGTTTTGTAGCTTAAGAAAATGGTGTAGGAAGGAGAATAGCTGTGCCAAAGAGGGATGTGGTCTCTATTAGACTACCCAGACTCAGTTCTCTCATGTGGCACTCTCTTACATGTTCTTCATCAGAGGTTGGTTTGGGACTTAGGATCGCTTCTCCAGTTCTGTGCAAAGTCCAGGAATCTTCATACCTGTTAGAATCTACCCCAGAATCTACTATCTTTTTCATTGAATTCCAGTTTCTAAATGTTATTGTGTTAGCTCATGTCCCTTGCCTTGTTTGGTTTCTTCCTTTTTTTTTTTTTTTTGACTGGCTTTTACTATTTTGTTTTTATTTTATTATGTATAAGTGGAAGAAATTCTGTCATATAATTTTCTTTAAGAAATTTAAGATTTTTTTAAAGTACAAAAAATAACATACATAGGCTTATTTGTACATTAACTATCATTTTTTTAAAAAAAATTTGTTTTATTATTTATTTATTTATTTATTTTTGGCTGTGTTGGGTCTTCCTTGCTGCGCACAGGCTTTCTCCAGTTGCAGCAAGCAGGGGTTTCTCTTTGTTGCAGTGTGCAGACTTCTCTTTGCGGTGCCTTCTCTTGTTGCGGAGCATGGGCTCTAGGCGTGCAGGCTTCAGTAGCTGTGGCTCGTGGGCTCAGTAGTTGTAGCTCGCAGGCTCTAGAGCTCAGGCTCAGTTGCTCTGTGGCATGTGGGATCTTCCTGGCCCAAGCCTCAAACTGATGTCCCCTGCATTGGCAGGCAGATTCTTAAACACTGCACCAACAGGAAAGTAACTATCTATGTAATCTCACTGTTTTCTCTCCAACTCTCTGAATTTTAAGGATTCATCAAGGCTCAACTCAAATTCTCCATCTTCTGTGCTGCATTTCTTGAGTGCTCCACCTGGCAGACATTTCTACCTGTCTGAAATTCGATAGCATTTACTATACCTCTCATAACCTCTCACTGTGTGTTGTAGCAGTAGTAATATTTTACTGTGTATGTGCATTCTTCCATCATCCAGCCCAAAGGCTCTTTGGATGTAGAGACTCATGTATTAATTTGTTTCCTCAGGATAGTATCTGAGATGTGTACTTAATTAATAAATCAACATTTCCTGTGCTTATCTGCTGTCTTGTGGATTACTCAACTCAAAATAGATATCTTTTCCCAAACCGTGGAAATACGCTACTGCAAGTGCAGATTCTCTCTGCAGGGTTGGCCATTACTGAATCTTCCACAGGAAATTCTTTAAAAACAGAATGAGACTATGACTGTGAAAGTGTTTTATAAAGTATAAAGTAGTCTACACGCGTAAGACCATGACATGATCATGACTTATGTCTTCTCCAGCACTAATGGTCATCATGTCTGCTGGGAGACCAGCTTTATTCACTGCTGCTTTGTTCTACTGTCTCATCCTGACCTTGATACTCTGGTGGCCGTGATCCTCAACAAGATAATCTGACGGTCAGCAGTGACTCACCATAGACTCTTACCTGCCTTTGTTAGTAGCACTCAGACAGCATATAGGTAATTCCCCAAGTTTCCTGTCCATTGTCTCTGTGATAAAACATTGTCTTTTACAGTAATTCTGAATCTCATTTCACAAAAGGTTTATTATGGAACCTCCCCTGGCCTATTTCCTCCTCCTAAAAGCCAGTACTGTGTGTTCTAAGTTTGAACTCAGAAGCTAATTGAACTTCCTTAGAACATTCTTTTATTTTGCCTAAAATCATTAAACAGTGACTTGGTGCTGTTGTTATATACGCTCTCAAAAACCATTGCTGAGTAGAGAAAAGTAAGCATGGTGGAGCTAGATGGGTTTGAACAGGTTTGGATTTTTTATTTTGGATGTGCTTCTCATGTGTATTTATCCTGTTTCCTTGTTTTAATTTTAAGGTCTTTGAGGATATGAATAATAATTTAATCTGTGGTGAAAAATGGAGGATGAAAGAGGACATGAACAGTACTTATAATACTGTACATGGGAGAAGTAGGGTGATAAGGAATTGCTGACCAAATACAATAACACTAAAGTGTAAGAATGTGAACCTGGAGTTTGACCAATTATAGCTGAGTGACCTTGGATAAGTTAGTTAGCCTTTCTTGGTCACATCTGTAATTTGGAGAAAATAGGAATATTTGCCTCCTGTAGGGCTGCTGAGAATGAAAGTAAGTGTTTATAGCAGTGCCTGGAACATAATACAGGCAAAGAAGTTGTTATCTGCCACCATCACCAGCATCATTTTACTCTTAATTTTTCCTTGCAACTTTAGCAAAGTAAGTATAGCACAAATAAAAAGATAATCAAGTTTATATAGCTTGAAGTAGGAATATGAGGTTTACTATGCCAAAAGTTGATGCAGGCTGAGGATTAAAAAAAATAAATACTTCTTATGGGCATTGTTTTAAAATGTTACATATATTATCTAATTTAATACTTGTAACAACATTTGTTTAGCCCCTTTTATAGACAGGGAAACTGAGGCACTGAGAGGTTAAGTAACTAGACCAAGGTCACATAATTAGTAAATGGTTGAGCCAAGATTTGAATCGGGCCAATGGTGCATTTAATCCTTGTTTGGAGGTGTGTGGGAGGGGGAGATATTTTCATGCATGGGAGATGGTGAGTAGATTATTGATAAAATTTTGATGTCTGGGCAATGGCCTTATAGCGAAGATCATCGTCAAGGGAAGAATTTTGAAACATGTTCTCTTATCAGAAGGAAAATCCAGAAAATCCCCTGGCCTGACCCAGGGATGGGGAGCTTGTAATGTGAGTCAAGGCACATGGAATTAATTAGGAAAAAAATGAAAAGTGATTGTGGAGTGTGTTGGATGATGGATCTGGGTGTGCTAGAGTGCATGATGGGCAGCTATTGGAGATAGCTGGGTACCATTACCTTTTAGCCACTGTCTAGTTTGGTGACCATGGGCAAGCTGTTTCAGCTTGCAGGGTGGAGATGCTTGGTTTTCACAGTGGAAGAATAAAGAATCATACGTGATTTCCTCTATATATGCTTCAGATTCTGAAACTCAAATATTTTTGCATCATCCCACTCTGACACTGGAAATTATCCATACCATGAAATTAATATTTATTTTCTATCTCATTTTGTATTGTGCACAGTTGTCATTCATTCGTCCTGCTTGTTCAGGATATACTACAGGCTCACTGTGTGACTTGTTTCCCTAATTAAAATTGGTCTGGGAGACACTGTATTCTGCCTCTTGGAAATCTCAGAATTGTAGCAAAGTGCCCTGAACAGAGGGCACACAGTCAGTGTCATTCATGTGGACGATAATATTATAGTAATGTGTAGAATTCCACATGAAATAGTGCAGCAAGTATGAGAAAAGCTCCATAAAATCAGCCCTCAATAACTTTGTAGAGAATCTTCTTTAAAAAAAAAAGTATGGGCTTTGTGCTGAGAAAACTATATGAGTGAGACCATCTCTGCCTTCAAGAAGCTTACTGACAAGGGTGCAAGTAACCGTCATAGAATTGAGGCTCCTAGGGCTGAGAAAACAAGACTGTTACTGAGTCCAGCTCTCCCTACACGCACTGGATCCCCATTACGACATCCCCCCCCAGTGGTGGTTTGGCATCTTCTTGAACACTTTCAGTGACTGTGAACTCACTATAGCTCATTCTATCCACAGTGGAATGGTAGGCTCTCAGGCTTTGTGTAGAAGGAAATGTCTTGATAAAGAGCAAAGGTCTTTTCTAAAATGAGGAGAAGCCACGGCAATGGTCTTAGGGATGTGAATTGGGTATACTGGAGGTGTCTGGGAAAGGACCTCAAAGACCCTTTGTAGGAGCAAAGTTATCAAAGTACCACTGTAAAGGGCACGTTGTAGGAACACAAAATGGTCTAGCTTGACTTTATCAACAACAGGTTGGGGGTAGAGAGCCGTGAAATTCTTAGATAGACTGGGGCTTTTAATTGGAAAGACCTTGACTGTCCTCTGCATTGGGGCTGGATAAGGGCCGCAATGGAAGTCATAATCCTATGTTCAGTGAGTGGCTGGTTGGATAAAATCACTGTTAGCAGTCACATCTCATGTGTCCCCCAAATCCATATCCTTCATTCTCCCCTGGAGAACTACCTGCACCCATGGATTTTCTTCAGTTTAGAGGCATGGTTACAGCAGGAATTATGAAGGGCCCTCTGCTGGCCTTATCTCCACGTAGATCTCTTTTAAATTCGTAATAACCACAAGAGGAAGCTGTGTCAGTCTGTCCCACCTGACGGAGCCTTAAATCCTCCCAATGCTGCCTCTGCTATTGGGCATGTGCCGAGTGGCTTACAGCCTCAAAGAAAGAAAGCATCCTGATTTGGGCGGTGTGCAGGTTGGGGGACAGTGATAAACAGGTCTTTGCCCTTATTGTCTTCTCCCATGATAATGAACCCATCACCAGCACAGGAATTTAATGCTATGATTTTTCCTAGAGCCATCCAGTCCCACTGCAGCCCTGCCTGAAAATATAAATATACTTCCTGGGGACAGATTTGCATTTTTTGGTGAAAGAAATTCATATATATGGCAAAGATGCCTCTGTAATTAGAGAAAGTTTATTTCTGTCCCCAGATGTCAGCAATCAAATTCCACATAAATATATTTTGTGTAAATCTGTCAGCAGCTGGTCTCCATTCAGGTTTCTGGAGATATTAGCCTGTCTTTGAGTTTATGACAAAGTTAAAAATTATTCATTAAACTGACCTGCAGTATATTCAGTAACTGGAAAATTGCCTTGCAGTTCTATTTGGTTTGTAGATGTGATCACAAGTAAATTTTTAACTTAATTAATTGGCCGTTTCTGTTGACAAGAAATTTATGTGGTAATAATTTGCTCGAAATAGATGCCGACTGTAGGAAATGAGATATCCATCATAGGCTTGTGTTCCACCAGCTGCACAGTGGCTATTATGAAAGTATTTCAGCCTGCGCCGACCCCAGTGTTTGTGCAGTCAAGATTATATATACCCACGATCCATAGCCTGCCAGAGAGGCGCTGGTGGAGGTCTATGATAACAAAGACTTTGTGATTTATGGCTTGCTGTGAAAGCAGAGCTTGATGAGATTAAACAATTTCATAGCACAAGTGTTTCTCAAGACCTGATTTGTAGTTGCAAGCTGATGGTAAATCACATTTATATATCTGCAAGCGTGCTCAGCAGAGGACTGCAATTACAGTTTAAGACAGCTACTTTTTATTTAATTTTTATCCTGGTTTTGTCTCTTTTATATCCCCTTCGTCTGCAAACCATTCACCTTCACAAGTCCTTTCCTGGTTAGAAGGCCAAAGATTGGAGTCAGTGATGTTCTGCTTGTCTTTGCGCCAGCTTGGGAGAGAGACAGGGAGGACTGCAGAGCAGCACAGACTGGTTCAAACTGGCTTTGACTGGTGTACGCTCTTTGTTCAATCCTTTGTCCAGAGAGAAGTCTGTTTCCTGTTTTCCCTTGGCGTGCAGCTGATACTTGAACTTCTTGGTGTACAGCTGGAGGAAGAGGGGGCTTCATCATCCGGGGATGTAGGGTGACTTTGAGTACATGGTATGAACAGGGAATGAGGATCAACTGATTCAGGAAGCTCTGCTTCAAGGCTGCAGGATACCTCTGGGGCATACAGCTGGTCCCCTTGAATGTGCAGTGTGGAATTGTGTTTCCCCTGTAAATCTGTGAGGAATAAACTCTGTAATCAGTTTATTTAACCAGTTTATTGATTATGTACTGTGGACACATCTCTGCACTAAGTGCTAGTATAGCGATCTCTGCCCTCAAGCAGTTTATAATCTACATACGGTACTTACCCAAAAAAAGCACAGACTAGTAGTGGCAAGACTTCACATGATAGCCTTGAATGGGTGATACACGTGCTGTTGGAGGGCAGAGGGAAGGGGAGAGAGAGGACTCCCAGCTGGGAAGGCAGAGAAGGTGAATAAAGCCCCCAAAGGATAAATGGGATTTCAAGTAGGAGAGGGAGAGCATTCTGGGAATTTCAGCCATCTAGTCGGCACTAACGGAGGTCTCCAAAATACCCAGCCATAGGTTCAAGTACAGGGTGAGTGGCCAGTGATTAAGTAATTGTAATAACAATGTATTAGTAACTTTTGTTGAATACGTACTACATGCCACGAGTGCTTTATATGTCATCTTGTTAATCCTCACCATAAACCTGAAAAGTGAGATCTGTTGTGATCCCCATTTGGGGAATAAGGAAACTGAGGTCTAGAGAGGTTAGGTAACTTGACCATGTTCATCTAGATGTGGAGTCGAGTTCGTTCTGAAACCCTGCTGTATTTCACCCCAAAGTAGTTAAGAGTATAGATAAGGAGCATGAATATTATTAGGGAAACGATACCACTGCGATGCCTGCAGGTCCTATCCTCTTGATATTTCTTTTTCCCTCCAAAGTTTAGGATACAGTTATCCCCACTTTTTGAAAATTCACTTTGTCATTTGCTTTTTAAAAACCTAGGTTAGTATCGGTTTCTGCTAACTGAAGGAAATCCAAAGAAGATTTTTGCTTTCAGGGGAACTGGCAAAAAGCACAAATAGCGTTCATTCTTGACTTTGCGGCCAGTGGTTACAGAGGCAGTGCACACCCTGAGCAGAGAGTGGCACCGCCAAGCTCCTTCCCAGGAACTACACTCAGCATCAACCCACCAGAGCTTTGAACTGTGTCTGTGAGTGTCTCTGCTTCATCTCCATTTATCCTGTGCATTCTTTAGCAAAATGTGTCCTAAGGGAGTTGTTTTTTTGCTTTACACCACTTTGGCTTATGAAAGGTTTCATAGGAACGCTCTGCTTATGGAGAGTGGGGGAACCTGTATTGTGTTTGGTCTTCGTGGTAGGCTGAATGGTGGCCACCTAAGTATCCCCAGAACCTGTGATTGTTACTTTATGTGGCAAAAGGGACTTTGCAGATGTGATTAAGTTATGGATCCTGTGATGGGGATATTATGTTGGATTATCTGGGTGGGTGTGATATAAACACAATGATCCTTTTGAGATGGAGCAAGTGGTGTCAGAGGAGGAAGTGGTGTGATACAGGCAGCAGAGATTAGAGTGATGTGCTTTGAAGATGAAAAGGGGACATAGGACAAGGGATGCAGCACTTAGGCAGCCATGAGAAGCTTAAAAAGGCAAGAAAATGGATTCTGCCCTCAGAGGTACCAGAAGGAACCAGCCTTGCTAACACCTCACTTTTACCCCTGTAGGATTCACTTCAGACTTCTGACTTCCAGAACTTTAAGACAACAGACTTGTGTTGTTTAAGCCACTAAGTTTGTGGTAACTTGTTACACAAGCAGCAACAGGAAACTAATACAGTCTTGGGCAAATTTCAACCAGCTCCACAGAGGGTTTAACCCTGACTTTAATGAAATACTGTTTTGTTTTCCATTAATTTGTTTAAGGTAGGGGTACTCTTTGATTTCTCCATTCTTCCCATTCTCTTCTTTTTGTAGCCAGAAGGGCAGTGGTTATTCATTTGATTCATCTATGCATCTCCAGTGTTTAGCAACAGTACAAAGCACATAGTCGGTGCCCATTAATATTTATTAAATTAGTAAATGAGATTACCTCATCTATCTCCAGGATATAGGTATTCACTCTAGAATCTAGTTTTTTTCTACAGCCTAACCTCCTGAAGGCATAACTTATCTTTATGAAATCACAAAGGGGGTAATGAGGGACCTTGCGTATTGTTGTCTGCTAATTTGGAATATATCAGTGTAGTGGAGGACTGGTAAGATGCCTAGAAAAGCCAAGACTGGCTTAAAAATCGCTAGTAAGTCAATGTGAATGGTTAATTGGGCCAATTTTTTTTTTAATTGGTGAACCTATCCTGATAACAGGTAACAGAAAAGTAGGAGAGCTTAATGAAAAGCATATCATCTCTGCTTCCATCCCTGTGTTGCCTATTGTCTTTTACTTGATAGTTAGTATTTTCTATTTGTTTATTATTCCTGGTTTTATGCCCCTGAGGGTCTTTTAGCTGGAGACCTATGGGCATGGTCCTGCCCACTGAGTACAGATATTAAACTCACTCATGAAGCTCTTTATGAGGGGGTGAGCCAGTTCAGTGTCTTTGGCCTGGATTCCAGAGACCTGGTTTAAAAATCTTGGGAAAGCTAAGAGCTTCGTTTCTCCCTCTAGGGTACTAGTGTATTAGCCTCCCAATAAAAGTTAATTGAATTTAACTTTATGTTTTAAGTGTGATGCATTTTAAAGTTCTCCCCAGTGCTAGAGTCCCTCTTGAAAAGGCAGTAAATTCATATTATTAAACTACCAAATTAATTCAGCTCAAATAAGCATATTCGGCAATCTTTATTCTGGATATTTGGGACTGACCTTGTGTTAAGACTAAATCATTTCATCCCAGACAAAGTCTGTTTGGAGTTAATTGGGAAAGCAATGTAGATGTGCAGTAGGTCACTTGAAGCTTTTTATTCTCTTACTGGCCCTCATTCAAAAAGTCACCATAGCATATATTTTCTGATGCCAGTTCTTCCATCATTTTATAAATTTCAGTATTTGACACAGTAAGGAAGGTGAAAAAGACAATGAACATCTTCCCAGTGGAGATTCTTTATCAGACTCCCTGCTTCATCACATTATTTAGAATGGCTAATTTGTCAGCTCCAGCATTAAAAGGTAGTGTGGGGCAGGAGAGAGCACATTGGTCTGGGGAATCAGATGATCTGGATTCTAACCCCTGCCTATCCATTAACCAGTCCACTGATCTTGGGAAGTTCTCGTCTTTGAGCCTCAGTTTTTTCAACATTTTTTAAATGTGAGGGTTGAAAGAGAACAGTAGTTTTCAGACCGCATTCTAAGAGGTAAAAAATATGTTGAGTTTCTTGGCGGCTCTGCTGAGAGACCAGAATGAAAGTGGATTGAGCAGCAATTAAGAGTGAGATCAGCCAAGGGCTTTAGGCCCTCAGCCTCCACTTTTGTCCAAAGTGAGTAGTTTGCTTCAGCAACAGTGACCCTCAGCACACAGGCGGGCTTGACTTTCTTCATTCACATAATCTTAGTTTTATCTCCTTAATCTCTATCCAAGGGCTAGATCAAATTTTATCTTTCCAGGAACTCTTGCTCAGCCATTCTATAATAGGCTCCACAAAGATTGTGTTCTGATCAAAAATGTTCCCATTACACAACACAGCATGCATTATAGATTCAGTTGTCTTAATCTAACTTGACACTAAGCTCTCTCAGGACAGTGATCCTGCAATTCTTTGGTATCTTCTGAAGTATTTATTATAATAAAAAATAACAGAAGTATTTATTATAATAAAATAATAACTGTGCTGACCTGCCAATGATAGGAAAAGCTATGCATTCTCAGTTTGCAGAAATAAAGTGTGTTTTGTTTTGGTCCACTTTTTAGCATTCTGTTCACAAACATTCTCTGGTGAAATGTTTGTTAGTCCATTTCCAAGTGAGGAAGAAGTCCTTGCTAAAACTGAAACTCTGCTCTCTGAGCCCTGTAAAAAGCCCATCAAACAAACAAATCTCTTCTGGAGGAAACTTGATCAAAGACAAGCCTGCCATATGAAATTAATACGAACTCTAATTCCATTTGCATCTCCTTGCTTTGGTGAAATAAATGGTTTGGGATTAGTTTGGCATTAGAAAGGGGAGAAACACCCAGAAAACAAGCCTTGTATGAGGACTGGTTCAGAGAGCTCAGCCCTTGGTTTAATTTCCAGTTCATTCATTTGCGTAGACTTTTTCATGAACTCTTAAAAATGTATGATCAGATTTGCAACTCTCCCTCCCCACCAGTGTGACTACAACATAAGAAGATACTCTGACTCATACTAGGGAATCTCAGTGTTGAGGTAAAGGTATTTTCTCTTGTGTAGTAGATATTCTTAGAAAATCCTTCGAAATATATAAACCCAGAGTAAATCAGGAAAGACGATGATCTGCCAGTCTCTATGAAAATCAAATGAAGCCATGTTCTCTGCCCATGAGGCTTTCTTTCAAGAATGTTTCCTCCAACAAAGAAGCAGTTATTGACAGAAACAAACATAAAAGATACTTAAGAAGATGGACATTCAGTAAGAGTGTGTTCAAGAATTGAATGAATGAATAATTTACTTATGATTTGCTCAAGTTAAGGGAAAGAGGGTGCTATGGCAGGAAGATGGAGGTGGGATGTTGGACTTTCTTTAAAAAGGGTAGAACTTGGCTTCTGTAGTGCTGAAGAGGATGTTTCTGCAGCCTTCCTCAACAAAGGGTAATTTGGAGAAAAGAAAAGTTGGGTGCAGACTTGACTAAATTGTTTGCCATTCCCAAGCTTTTAATATGTACGGACAGAAAAAATAGTCTTTTTTTTTAAATTTTTATTTTATTTTTTTATTTTTTTGGGGGGTACACCAGGTTCAATCATCTGTTTTTATACACATATCCCCGTATTCCCTCCCTTCCTTGACTCCCCCCCTCGAGTCCCCCCCACCCTCCCCGCCCCAGTCCTCTAAGGCATCTTCCATCCTCAAGTTGAACTCCCTTTGTTATACAACAACTTCCCACTGACTATTTTACAGTTGGTAGTATATATATGTCTGTGCTACTCTCTCGCTTCGTCTCAGTTTCCCCTTCACCCCCCGCCCCCTCCCATACCTCGAGTTCTCCAGTCCATTCTCTTTTTAAAGGCCTAAGTCATACCTGACAAATCATCAGAGTGGCAGAATTGGCCTTGGAGCATGTGAGGTCACTTTATTTCATGACTATTTCCAAAGTTGTTTTTTTTTTTAAGACCTCCTTCTTAGTGTTTATAATGTAGAAAAGATTTAAAGGGCTCCACAGAAATGGAACATTTGCCTTATTCTGCATGGTGTCACAAGGAAGCAGATTTCAGGTCCATGTAAAAAACACTTTCTAATAGTGTCTTATCTCCCTATTACAGAGGATATTTGGACAGATTTGGTCTGGCATTTTCAGAAAGTGTTGGACCTGATGTCTTGCAGTTCTTTCAATCTACTAAAAGTCTGGTGTTTATTTCTCAGAAGTGTCTCATGACTGACCAAGGAAAGTAGGTGAATAATTGTCCCTATGAATTGATCTTTACTTTCTTTAACACTGAGCCTTTTGGAGCATCTGATGGGGCCATTATTGATCTCATATCTTAAGTTTTGAGAAAGATTGTTCCCAAGAACCAGGATAATCTAGAAAGGAACATGGGAAATTTCATTGATTGTTACTGAGAGAAGAATTTTGGAGAGGGAAATTTACTTCAGGTTCTCTGATGCCTGGCTACTTTCACTTTTCTGGTGCTAATAAAATTTTTAAAAATTCTTAGGACAAAATTAAATTGTATCCATTATTAACTGCATGTATTGTTAACCACATGCGTTGTTAACTGTATGTATGTATGTGTTGTTAACTGTTAACTCCTAATTGTGTTAACACATACCTCTCCCTGCCCATATTTGCAGAATGACTTGCCAATGTATGAAGCAGAATCATACACACACCTATGGAGTATCTTAAATACCCCCAAACTTGCTAATTACTTGTTATAATCTCCTTAATGGGCTAATCCTTCATGTGAATCAGCTGGTATAGATTTAAATTAGGTATATTAGTGCTAGAACACATTTCCCCAAATACTTAAATCCAAAAAGGAGTTTGATTCCTTGCTAAGATTGGTTGAAAAGTATGGGTTTGTGAGCAAGACTAAACTATTTATATCATTGATTCTTATGACCATTTTATAAGTGATTGTAAAATTTAGGTTTCTTTTCTGTCTGCATGAAATGGTCATCTGGGACTCTGTCCTGTATTCTGGTATTGGTGGTTAGATGAACTGTTGCTCTTTCAAGGAAGCTGCCATACTTCTTGTAAGCGGTGCTATACCTTCAAGTTGGAGACATGCTTTGCACATTTAGTATGTGGTGAAAAAATATGAGAGAGGAGTTGACATTGAGAGGTAGTTGTGGGTGTGTGTGACATGAAAAAGAGTCATGAGATACTCTTCTAGTTTTAGGCATAAATTAATATTGGACTCAAATTAAAACCTTTCAATTAGCTTGAAGAAGAGTGGGTACCATGACATTTTAGAAGATGGTTTCAAAATTATGGATTTGGAGGTTCTTTTCTTTTATACTTCAGGCTGGTCCTCTAAAAATGAGACAAAGATTTAATTTTCCTCGAGAAGAGGCAAATGAGTGTTCTTGCAAAATGAATCTAAAGTCTTTCTCTGCCTCAGGAGGTATGCAACATTCACAATTTCCACTTGTGTGTCTGCTTTCCTACCTCCCAGTCTTTTGCTGTTGGGTCTCAAAATAAATAACATATACACTTCATCTTTAACTTCAGATAATCAGAGTCACAGTCACCTGGGATATTGTGATGAACAATGTACATTTTATACGCATGGTGTCATAATAATTTAAAATGTCATCTTAATCTATTTATGATCTTCTAATGACTGAAATGTTTTACAATTGTGGAGGATATTTTATAACTGAAGTTTTAATGGCTGAATCACTAACACCTGGCTGTCTGGAATGCTTTTCTTTCTCCCCGTTAGGCATTTAAATGTGTTTCTGGAAGGCCCAAGGGGTGGGATGTGACATACAAGCTCTTAAAAGGAGGAAAATTAGTTCTTGATACCTTAATGATCAGTCAGGTGAAGGTTTGCATACTTAGCATTAATGTTCTTAAGTGGAATAGCTTGATTAAGACCCTTGGTAGGTATTTTTTTTCCTTTAAACATCCTTCTATATGAGATTACAGAGGGAAATGCTGCCCATCCCTTTAAAAAAAAAATCTTAGATTTTGCACAAGTAAGAGTTTTACATGTTCTAACTCTATGTCATCGCCTTTCTACTTTTCTATCCTTGACTGGTTTCCAAGACAATCAAGTCATTTCTTTATTGAGAGTTTACTATGTATTCTTTCTTTTACTGGGCTAAGATACATATACAAATACATACCTGTCGACATAAGGGATCTTGTCCCTGGATGAGCATACAGTTGCTTAAAGAAGACCAGAAGTATTCAATATATGCGTGAGAATGTCAGTGAACCGTACAACCAATGTGTAATTAAGCCCATAGCAGGCCCCTGGTGGATGTTTACTAATGATGATAGTGGCACTAAATTATCTGGCACAGGCCAGGAGGGGTCAACACAAGGTTGCCCAGCAGCTTGCATTAAGCAGTCATGGAGATAAGGCTGCATTTTAGTTCCTCCTATTTGTGCAACACATATATAGCCTTCATGTGCACTGCCCCACTTAATTTCTGTAGTAATCATGGGAGGAATTAAAGCTTATATTTATATCCACCATTTTGCTGAAGAGAAAACGAAGGCTCAGAGCATAAAATGAGTTGCCAACCAAGCTCACATAGCTGGGGAGGTAGGAGAGCAGATTCTGGAACCCAGTCTTCAGCATCCTCTCTGTATTTTCCCCCATATTGCTTCCAGGCCCAGGGTTCCTAGCAGCGTGGCTTCAGGTCAAATTGTTGCCTATTTATAATGGATAATTTGTTTGAAATGTCACTGCAAGTGCAGTATCTCTGCTCATGTTCTAGCTGGGAATATAACGGCCAATCTGTGTATATTTGTTTCCAATGAAGATTGACTAGACTGATGAAATAATGATAGGCTTTACTTTCATTTTTATCAACTAATGGCACTCCTGGTGACAAGTCCCCATGATATTCCTTTATGACTCCTAATGCACACACTCTTGTTTCTCCTGCTTTCTAGGTAGATTGGACTGATGTTTCTCACACAGTTCTGCTTTGACTGACATCAGAAAGCCCTGTGTGACAACTGACTTGTGGTTTCATCATTGGACAGTTAATATAGAGACGTTCCATACCCTGTCCCAACAGGGCATTAGCAGGGCACAGACATTACTAAACATGGTTGCTTCACCTTTTTGAATGAAAGTCCACATAAAACAGAGGAAACCAAAGAATCGGGACTGCTGTGCTTGCAAATTTGCGGAGGGAAAACAGACCGTGTTTTTATCACCTTGTATCTTTAGGCAAATGTGTTCATTTGTCTCTCTAGCTCCATGTCTGTAAAATGAGAGCATAATGTTTGCCTTCTGTTTCTTGTGGGATGGGCGAGACGACCAAAAAAGGTAATTTTGTTGAAACATTTAGGAAAGGATGAAGAATTATACAAATGGGATCTCCTGTTTGTATTGATGTCATTTCAGGCTTTACTCCTAAATATTTTCTTAGTGATGTCATATAGGTGATTATAGTTGATTTGGCCTATGTTGGTGGCATCATAATTTAGCTTTTATAAGATTCTTTGAGTTTTAACAAGCACATGGTTTGGTTCTTCAAGTTCAAGCTCTAGGGAGATAATTATTAGGAGTTAGGGGTCTTTATAATTAGTCAAATCAATGAGCGATGACCACATGTGGCAGGGTCCCCTATGATTTCTGCAGACATTGTAGATTTCCCCTATTACCTTATCTCTTAGATACGTGATTCCAGCTGGGGTGTGAAAAGTGGTCAAATGACCATCTATCCCTCACATTTATCTCTGAGAAGTAACTTGGAACCCTTAAATCTATTTAGTCTCTGCTTTGTTGTAACAGCATAATATTTGGCTGCATGTCACTCACTCATAATTAGACAGTTCACACTCATGTTCTCTGTTATTGGGCATGGTAGCCATCCTTCAGCCAGACTGCTACATTTGGGGGTGGTTCTGGTTTTTGTTCTTAATAATGCTTCTTTGCGCTTCTACAGTAAATACACCTTAGTCTAGGAGAGTTGACGAGCATGGACGGGTGCTCTGAGGTCAGCGGTTCAGATGTTTGCTCCTCAATCCATGTAGCAATCTCTTGGGGGAGAAACTTATTATAAACCTGGTATCAAGTTCTTGGGCCAAAGACCGAGGTGAACCCTGTGTCTTTTGTGTTCATCTTTCTAAGAGCTATAGGTTAACTTTGATAGCCCTCACTTTCTCCTTTTAAATTTCTTGATTAAGTTGATTTTCATACTGGAAATTCTTTGGTTTGTTAATTGCTCCAGACCTAATACACATAGCGCTTAGGGGGAAAAAAAAGTAGCATTGCTCATCTAAGTGTTTACCTTTATGCTAGTGAAGTCACCTCTTGGTATCTGTCTTTATCCTACCCAGAGAACTTGTAAAATGTGTTATCTGCCTGCCTAAGCCTTAGGCTTTATCCATATATTTTAGCTTCAGACTTGAATTTGTCCTTGTCCCTGACCTGGTAAACATTTTTATCAATAACTTGTAAGGAGCTAGAAAGAGGCCTTGCTTATTAACTTTCAAAATACAAAGTTAGGGAGGTCAGGACATACCAGAGGTTTTAGATCATAGTTCTAAGTGGTCTCAACAACCTAAAACATTTCCTGATACCTACCAGACAAAATTTAATAGAATTATAAGTTTGAAGTCCAATTTTCTATTTTAAAAAATCCATTATAGAAGTAGGTGCTTGAAAGTCTGGCTTGGCAATGTTTCACATCAAAAGCACTGGGATATTTTACTTGACTAAGATTTGATGTGTACCACCATCAGATATAGCTTGGAAAAGTATTGCCAATTTGGGTGTAATGGAGGCTTTGGATCCTAATTTTTCAAAGTGAGTGTCTTCTTGAGTTCTGCACAGTTCACACACCATCTAGAGGACTACATTACGTTCAGGGTTTCACGTGTTAAGAAAAAGAGGACAACTAATGGAGAGGGACCAGGAGATGGACCAGGCTGTTGAGTGTTATGTAAGTACTTGACCTAGAATAGGAGATTAAGGCAACACATAGAATCTTCTTTCCGATAGTTGAAGCAATAGCATGTGGATGAGGACATAGGGTTGCTCTAAGGACAAACCTGATACCTTCAGGTTAGTAGTATAGGGAGGGAAGTTTTGGTACAATGTAAAAAGGAACTTTTATTAAGAGATCTTAGTAAACAGGATAAAATGCCGCCTTGCACAGAAGAGCATGCTGAGTGTAGTGGAAGGGCTGAGACCAGAGCAGGAGGACCATTTTAGCAAGGAGGTGTTGAAGAAACATCTGTAACTTTGTGGGAAAATGGACAGGGCAACCTCACAGCAGGGATCCTTTCTGACTCAGATTCACTGTGATGCTGAGAATTTCAAGGTTTGCCCAAGAATTTTCAGACATTCCCTTGTTTATGTTCAGGTGGTCACTTAGAATTCTAAGTTAAGAAATCACATAGTCACTAACCTGGATACCAAGCAGAGTTTGATTTTCTAAAGTTTAAGCTATCCTTCAGCATCTTCTTGGACACTGCCCCCTCTTTGGGCATGTCCCCTGCTTTCCTTCTACAGTACTAGGATGGGTATGCACTGGTCCTACTTAAAGCCCTTATAGCCAAAAGTGCTAAAAGAACTAATAGCATCCTTAGTGTCTCTCACCCCCTCCCTTTGCTTAAACTATCTGTGCCCTTCAGTCCCCACCTTCAGATTCACTCTTTTTTTTAAGATTGATTGATTGATTGATTTTGGCTGCGCCAGGTCTTATTTGTGGCATATGGGATCTTTAGTTGAGGCATGCGAACTTCTTAGTTGTAGCATACATGTGGGATCTAGTTCCCCAACCAGGGATTGAACTCTGGCCCCCTGCACTGGTTTTACCCACTGGACCACCAGGGAAGTCCTCAGATTCACTCTTGACTCTTAATTTTCTCCTTGCACTTATTTAAACTCTATCCTTCTTCCAAAGCACAGCTCAATCCCATTTTCTTCCTAAATTCCTCTCTTTGTTAACCTTCACTCATCTCTTTTCTTCAGGCCCCTATACATCTCTGGAATTACACAGTATAGTGCTTAATTATTCTCAAAATTTCACATCTCTTAATTTTTTCTCCCCATCTCCATGGTATGTAATTTGGGATCAAGGGCTGTCTTACTCAGTACTCTATTAATACTTGTTATTGACTTACTGATTGGACTGCAGATATGATCACAAACGAGAACCCACAGGCTTAAAAGGATTGTACTGACTCTGGCTTCATTATTACAAGGTCAAAACTAACCAATTTATTTAAGTATCAGAAGTATACAGTGCCGCATGAATCCTATTAATGTGTCAAATAAGCTGCTAGTTTACTTACTATGATGACATCCTTCTTAACCCTCCGAGCCCCTTGTCCTCCCTACATGAGGCTCTGACTGCACATTTAAAGGAGGTTCCTGGAAGGTTGTATAGCAAAGCCATAGGCTAGGGTTCAACTCCTGCAGGTTCATTCAAATGATAGAATTTTTTCCCCCAAGACTCTGGTTTCCCTTTTCTGCAACATATCTTCCAAGATCAATTTCCAGTTTAGAGATATTCAAGGGGTTAACTTTGACTCCTTCACCAAACCCAACTGTTTAATGTTTTTAATGGCATAATGTGTTAATAGCCATACAGCTGCTGTTTCTCAGCCTCTTCCTTTATTGAGTTAGGCACCATTTAGGAGGCTGAGTTCAAATTGTAAACAAATTATTTTTGCATATGGATCAATGGAAATTTAATAAAGTTTATTAAAACTGTATATTGGACCAAGGAGTGCTGTTTCCTCTCATGGATATAAACCAACCTCATTAAGCCAACCCATATTAACTGAATTGAGGGGAAGAAAATATTTCTGGTCATTTAAGGATTATTTTGGTTCAACAGATGGTGGCTGGCATTGGAGCGGAGTTTTTCTTACTTATGAATTTATTTGCATATGCATACGTGAATGATACCTAGAGTTCCATCCTACTTCTTTTCAGTACCTAGTATGGTTCCTGGCATGAAGTAGGAACTCAATAGAGTTGTCAGACATGGGAGTGCAGTCCCAGGTGCAAAGACGTGGAGTCATGTGCTGAGAGTCATGTGGTTGGTGATGGGCAGAATCACTGAAGAGCTGGGAGCTCTCACCCAGTGCTCTTATCACTCTACTGAGCTGCCCTCCATTGATTCATTGCCTGTGAAATGTCTTAAATGTTCCACAGATACCTTCTGCTTGTTCTCATAGCAATCTCAGTTTATGTTGCAATAAATGCTATCTTCATCTCAACTGATTGACGCATTCTTAAAATAACAGCATTACCAAGGCTCCCACTCAGATTGTAAATCACCAATATTCTACTCTTTGGAAAGCATTCAGATGGTCAGCCAGTATTTCAGATGTAGCTCTGCCAGTCCAGTAGCACTTGAAGGTATCTGAAGGGCCTTCTACAAGATGAAGTTCGATGTTGGTTATTGGAGAACTCAGAGCAGGGTGCAGGCGGTCTGTGATAGAAGACCCAGACTCCATGACACGAGTATTCCTCTGTGGATTTGAAATGAAATAAGAAGAGAACTGAGATGGGCCTGCTTTTTTGGCCCTGAGTGATAGCAGTTGGGAGAAGCAACCCTTTTGGATAGAAGAGCAAGTGCAGAGATGTTCATCCAAGCTTCCTCGTCTCAGATTCAATGCCAAGTAGAAGGCAGTTCTGTTGGGCTCTGCCTGGAACCGCTCTCTCTGTCTGGGGGCCTCTTGTTTCTGTCATTCTTCCTGGAAAGTGGAATCCTAACTCTGGGCAGCTGGTTAGGACTGGAGCCTTGGTGACTTCTGAAAGTTATAACAAATGGAAGTCATTATCACCATTGCCCCCCTTTACCTTTGTGCTACTTGAGGCAGAAAATGATTTTTTTTTCTCTCCTGGTTTGTTTTGGAGTCTTTCATCCAGAGAGAAAGGGATTAAGCCTGTGGCTACAATAGTGCTTTGAGGGCCTTTTGGCGTGCTGCAAATGTTTACTTATCCAGGTACAAATAGGTAAAAGCACATAGTTAAAGCTCCCAGCTGCAAGGTCATTTACCTTTTTAAAATTCAGCCTCATGTGCCGACTGAAGGCAAGGGCTTGCTGGTATGAGCCATTAACTGCCTGTTGTACGTAACCTCGTCTTGTCTTACACACAGCTGCGTGCGAGCCGCTGGTGCCTGCAGCCAGCCCACCACGCATGCCTTGCGAGCAACAAAAGCAGTTTAACTTGTGATCGCTGATCATATGATCCACTTACAGGGTGCAGGCTCAGTCAAGTAGAACTGGTAAATCATTAAAAATGCGCCTCGGCGCTGTGCCTGCAGAGGAAAACATCCTGCTAACATATCCACCAGCCCCCCCCCTCCCCCCCCCACCGCCCGCCCCAAACCCCCAACCAGTTAGCCGAATGGGGAAGGAGCTGGTACCAGCTGCATGTTGGAGGAATCCCACATCGCTTTAGCCTAACGTGGTGATTGTCAACTGCTTCCAAGCAGCATGGGAGCGGAAGACAGGAAGACAGAGACCATCTGAAATGGCTGCCATCCTCTCCCCTGGTCCTCACTTACTCGTTAACTCGACCTGCGCCAAGCGCCCTCTGCGTGTCAGGCTGGGTCCTCGGGCCTAAATTACAAAAATGGGAGAAGAAATGGACTCTGACTTAGGAGACTCTCACAGTGCCAAGACCTCAGTGCACAGCAAGTGGTTTAACACAGGCATCCACCAAGTGCCAGTCAGTCCTTAGAGGCCTGGGGAAGCCAAAGAGGAGGTGATGCTTAAGTTGGACCTTGAAGGATGATTAGAATTTCATTGAGGAGACATCTGCTAGAGGGAGCAACTTGAGCTGTGCCTTAATGCCTTACTTTCTAGAATGCTTTGCTCTATGAAACTTACCTTTCTACTCAATTTCTTAAAAGCCTTCAAAAATTGTTCTGTGACTCCACAATGGAGGGTCCAGTGAGTCCTCTCTTCTTATCTCCTACGTGTATTGCTGTCTAATTGCTTCTGGGATCAGGTTATCCAACTGTATCAGAAATCTTCTGGGAAGAGACCCTATCTCCATAATGTTCTTGGTTTTCCTTCTAGCTCCTGAAAATTTGGGAGTGTATTGTTCCTTGGCAAACCTCCTTTTATTTTCTAATCAGCGAAAAGCCAAAGCCAAATTGTCATAGGATAGACATGGGACTTAGAATGTACCAGATAAATGTTCCTTCTACATACACAGCAGAATGTCTACTATTGAAGGAAGGGAGAGGGAAGAGCCTTTTATGAGCACGTGCTCCATATGCATTCCATATGTTATGTATATCCATATGTTCTGAGATATTCAAGTCTCTCGGGAGTTCTGCAGTTCGCATGGTTGATACAACCTTAAAAAATGGCTTGGACCTCAAGAGGCCTTGGAGAATAGATTTAATAACGTATTCATTCCTGTAGATCTGCGGCTGTGCCATTTTAGTTTATCTAGGTACTCCATCTATTATCTTCCAAGTACTCAAGTAATTGCAGTGGTTTAAATACCTTCTGTTTATCTTTCAAAGGGGTTAACCCAGGCCTAGAAACCCACCGTATTGCAGCTAAACGTTGGGAAGAGGGTGTATATAGGATCTGTGCTCCCTTCCATTTTCTTACTTTGTCTGCTGGTACAGTGGTTATTTATAATGTCTCTGAACCATCCCTTCCTTTGGTGGAAGCCTTCCCTGCAGACAGTCATTCCTGAAGAATAACTTTCTGATTCCTCTCAGGACCATTGTCTGCAGGCCCAAACTAACTAAATACAGAATTGGAGGAATTCCTTGAATCATGGCTCTTGAATCTGGTGTCCTATTCTAAAATACTGTAGGAGCTGCTGGCTGAGGGGATGAATGCTCTCGTCCTTTAGAAGGATGTCCATCTCCATGGTATAAAGAGACAGAGACCCAGAATTCAAGCTTTATAGGATTAGGAGTCAGATAAAGTGGGTCAGTTTACTCAGCTTCCCGTTTACATCTACATAAAGAAAATAATACTTCTCATCTCCTCCCACTCCCAACTCAACCTCCAAAGAAATGAGAAAGACTCTAAATCCATGTAAAAACCAGGAGAAGGAGTCACAGCATATTTGGTGTGAAAGATCTATTATTATCTCTTCCTGGTACAGAGGCAGGTATTTAATGGCAGAATTGAAAATAAATAAAACAAATGCATGTTTTCATTAGAAACTGATATATTGCTAGCCATGTGCCTATGAACATCTTTTGTTTGGTGGTATTTTAAGAGTTGTGAATTTTTAGAATTACAAATAGACCATGATGGGTAAACAACAATGTCCTACTATATAGCATAGGGAACTATATTCAATATCTTGTAATAAACCATAATGGAAAAGAATATGAAAAAGAACACACACACACATATTTGAATGACTTTGCTGTAAAGCAGAAACTAACAGAACATTGTAAATCAACTATACTTCCAAAAAAAATTAAAAAAAACAGACTGTGAGATCCATGATCATCACATATGGGGTACCACCCATAGAGGCACAGCCTCGTTTTGTTTTGAAATCCAGAAAAGTCATACAGCTACTTATGTGGGCACTTGGAGCTGATGACCCCAAATTTAAACTAAAGCTATCGTGACCAAAGAATAGAGAGAGCTCTTTAGTTGGGAGGCATTTTGGAACGTCAGGATATTATTGTCCTGGATCTTGGCTGGAACGCAGGCAGGAAGGCTGTTTTCTACCTTGGGCAAGTCATCAATTCTTGGGAAAAGGCACTTGGCTTCTTTAAGTCTTCTTTTTCTCATCTGTCTAATAGGGATGTTAATACCTTTCCAACATTCTTCACTTGTGGAAATCAAATGCTGTACCAGGTTCTCTGCCTTCCTCCTGGACCAGATGAAATCTCTTCCATCGTTCAGCCCCTCCGGGACTCCCTCTAGGAGCACACTTGCTACAATCTTACTGCAGTTGTTGACTTATCTTATTCCCTCCCACTGGACGGTTAGCTGCTTTAAGTCACAGCACAGTTTACTCCTCTCAGGTTGGTACAGAGAGCTGGTGCTTGAGTTAGGCTGTCTTGGGAATACCGAACGAATCAGAATGGAATTCCTTGCTGGGGTACCAGGAGAGACCACTGTGGATGTATCCATCTCCTCCATAGAGTTGTTTTGGGAATTAAATAAAACAGCCTCTGTGAATGTGCCCAATAGATACTAGATGCTCAGTAAACAATGGCATTTTTCCTTCCTTTCTTTGAACATAGTGGCAACTTAATACACATTCTGGACCAACTTAAAATTTGATGATGAGGAGGAAATCCATGCTTTTTTTTTTTTTTTTTTCTTAAGATGTTCAGGAGGAAGATGACCCTGTGCTCAGAGTTATATTCAAATTTTTTTAAAATTACAATTTTAAGTATTGATATTGAGTATTATCGAGGTTTGCACAAGACAATGCACATTTTATTAAGGTATCATTATCCTCGTCAGTGAAATGAATGCCTTTTTCTAATCAGTATCGTCTGCAATTACAAACAATGAGGAAATAACTCATGCTGGTTGTATGAAGCAGCTTATAAATTTTTACATACATGTGAGAGGAATCATTTGAAATCCAAAGCTGCCAAGAGGAATAATTAGGAGCCACAGAACAGATCTCGGTAATATGACAGCAGCTTCTAAAACATCCCACAGGACACAGAAGCGCAAGCTGGCTTGACCTATCTCTTTAATAATACAGACCATTGCCCTTGGATTGAGTCTAAAGGGTAGGACCAAGTGCTTGCTTCATCATGTTTTAGGAAAAATTGCCAAAGTTTATTTATGAATTCTCCGCACAATGGCCTCTTGCTTTGATTACGAACTAACAGAGCTCTCTAAGTCGCAACTCAGCATGCAAAATTAAAAGGAAAAAAACAAAACGAAACGAAACAAAACAAAAAAACCCTAACAAAACCACCACAGAACATAATTTCTTATATTCTGTCATGCTTGGCAAAAAGTATTATGTAAGACCCAACTTAGACAAATGGCTATGTTAGCAGTAGAAATAACCTTTTGTTTAATTAGAAAATAGGAGCTATATGGGACAATAAAAATGGTTACTGCTGCCCTCCGCCACTGTTTAATAAATATGATCACGCTAGAGATAATGGTAAGTGTTATTTATTTGTGCAATATCACAGACTTGGTCATTGTTCACGGTGTTGAGAGTTATCCTGTGTGGGGATCATAGTAGTTTCTGAATTTGTTTCCTTTGATCCAGGAAAAGAAAATAGCAAGTTGTTGACGTAAAACGCCTCTGGCTTCCCTAGGCCAGAGTGATGTCTCTGCATATTTTGAGTCCCTCTGTTGCAAGGGCAAAATCTCTCTGGTGGTGTCTGGTGCATATTGAGAACTGGTGGGTTATTCTGAACTGGCTCTTCACGGCCCCCACCCCCACCCCCAGAGCACCCTCAGGTCCTCTGGAACATACTTCTCAGTTCATATCTCCCAGCATAGCTAAATTTAGTAGATTTGCTGGAGGGAAGAAATGGGGCAACGTTTCCCACCTGAGGATGCATTCATGGGAAGAGGAAGCTCTTCCTGGTGCTGCCCCTTGAGAAGCAGCATATGGGATGAAGATCAGACTGAATTTCACAGCATCTGTTTTGGTCCCTTCCCGGGGGCTGGTGGGGAAAAAAGGCTGGAGGTGTTGGCCAGATTTCAGGGTCAGTTCCATTTTGTGTTTTACTATGAAAACTCAAGTTGGGAGACTGGACGTGCATTTTGGGTCATCTGGCTAGATTTATTTCATTGCACATGGTAGTTCACACTTGGTTTCTTTTTGGGGGGCCGGGGGGGCGCTAGGGGTTCTGTTTTCTTTCGTGTTGTTTTTGCTGGAGTAGATGCTCCATTTCTGGCCTTTTAGAAAAAATGGTTGTGGTTTGTAATGTTGGATGATTTATTATTATGGCGACTTAAGGATTTTTCACTCTTGACTTCGGCGAACGTGAGATATTTCCTCAGACCCCCGAGTTAGTGTTCAGCTCGTCTTATAACAGAGAAATCCACGACAATGAGATGTGGCACAAATTTGTATAGGAGTGTTTGTGTGATTGCCGATTTCTGTGAGTCCTCATAATGCTTTCTAGAAGGTTTTCACAGACTACCTTTATAAAAATATAAACAGTGTGTCAAAAAGAAAACACAACACGACAAAATCCCCTTTCTTCACACAATTTATTTTAAGCTTCAGAATCCCTGAAAATCCCCAATCTCCTTTTGCAGTCTGGTTCCCACTCTCCAACTTTCTTCATCTCCCCCTGAAAGGAAGAAAAAGGCATTTCTTCCAGGGACGGATAAGTTGTGGGCTGGTGCTTGGCAACAGCATTCCTGTGCTTTAAGTAGCTGCAAGCCCCGCGCTGAACTCTTTGATGTGACTGTCAGGGCAGATTTATTTTGTTTTAGCACATTGTCTGCTTGTCCAGATGTATCAGGAGATAAAAAGGAGTCATGTTTACACTCCTCCCTTGTTTTTTTTTTCTTTTTTTTTTTTTGAGATGTAATTAAATTGTGTTTTTGATGAGTCTTGGGGAGCTCCAGTTGAAGAAAACAGGAATTGGCTGGAGTCAAGAGAGAGAGGAACACTCACCAGACAGAATGAGCACCTGATTCAGTCAGAAAATAAAGCAGGAGGACCAGCTGGCTTGGTGCCGTGAAGCTGAAGTTCTGTTCTGATTCTTTCCTTCCACGCCTGTGGACGTTCGAGCAAGAAGAGGGGAGATGGCCCCCCAGAGTTCACCTTCCAGTGCTTTCTATAATATCTTTTAGTCTGTAGTAGTCTTTTCCTTCTTGCTGTTCACAGGCATATACAGAGGGCCTTAACGCTCTCCTCCCTCTCTCTCTCTCCTTCCTCCTTCTCGCCCTCCCCCCTTCCTTCCCTCCCTCCCCCTTTCCTTCCTTCCCTCCCTCCCTCTTCCTTCCTTCCTTCCTTCCTTCCTTCCTTCCTTCCTTCCTTCCTTCCTCCCTGCCTCCCTCCCTCCCTCTGTCCTCTCTGTCTCTCTGTCACTTACTGGGTAGTAAGTCTGTGGTACATAGTTGCCACTTTAAACCTAATAAAACTGTTGAACTCCAACGATCTTGAATAAACAATTCTCCATTGATCTGGGTGAGCTGAATTCCCTCAGAGTGGGAATTTGCCACATCTTTTTATGTTGTTTTGTTTCTTTGGTTATCGGTTTTTTTGTTTGTTTGTTTTTTAAATGCTCACGTTTCATAACACCACCCCGAGCTCTGTTAATGACCTGCAGTGAGCAGTGACAAGCAGGGAGCCAGCATTTAGGACTGCTGAGGCCCTAACCAGCAGCGGCTCTAATCCACTACTCAGAAGCACTCTATTTGCATCCCAAATAGGTTACACTGCAGCACCCCCTTCTGCCGGTGGAGCCCTGTGACAGGCGGCCGCGCTACAACTCAGTTTGCTCTCCTGATGACAGCCCCTTAAGACCCTCGGGCAGCTTTCTCTGGCCTTCCCAGCCCTTCCCTGCGCGCTCCGGAGGAGCAGAAAGGACACTGATCGCTGAGGTTCCCCTGCACTCCTGGGGTCAAGCCCGTGCCTTTATCCAGACTGAACATTGTATTCCTCATTCGTTTGGGGGAAAGGGGAAAAAATCATTAATTGAAGGACAGAGACAGGTATGACAAAAGGAAAGCTGGGAGAGCTGGTGCTACCTGGGATCATTGTTCAGGGCCGGGTTCCCTTCTGCGAGGCCGCAAATCCCTGACTGACGTCACTTAACTACATCTTGGAAACTGCTGGCTCGCGTTTTAGGTTTCCCATCTGTAGGCCTGAAGTAAAGGAAGGAGGTTTCCTTTGTTTGTTCAAAACGGGCTTTGGAGGACTCCTTTTCGCATAAGCCTACCTTGCAGCTTAAAATCCTTTCACGGATGCATAATCACCAGGGCTCTGCTTGAAATGCACATGCGCCTGGGAAGTAATGGCGTTAGGGGGCCTGTGGGAACCATCTTTTACAGTTTTAGGAGCTCTGTTTGTGGGCAAGAAGGTCACTTCAGAGGGCACCGTAGAGGGTCACTTAGTCTGGGAAGATGTGTGCCATTGTTACCCTCAACTCTTGGAGCCTGGGGAATGCTGTTTGTTCAATGTTTTAAATTCATTTATTTCACCACCTAAGTATTTATTGAGAAGCTGCCTTGAGCCAGACTTTTAGGAGGTGTGGAATACTGCCCTCGAGGAGCAAACTCTTTAGGAACGTCACTCAAATGTGCTCATAAGATATAATTACAAACTATGATAGAAGGACCCCAAGAGAAATAGGGGGTCCTTGGAAGTATGTGTGAAGATGAAGTCAGAGAAATCTTTTTAACACAGTAATGTGTTGAGTTGATAATTGGTTAACGAGGCAAAAAATCTTGGGTGCAAGAAGTTAGGAAGATAGACCAGGATTGTGTAAAGATTTCGGGCAGGATGGGGCCTGGCACACTGAAGGAACAGGAAGAAGATCAAGTGCTAGCTCACAGCGGGAGAGGATAAAGGGAGAGATGGACTAGAGAAGTAGGCCAGGGTCAGGGCGGGGGGCCTTTCGGGCAGCAAGTGGTGATTTTCACTTACCCCCAAAGCAAGGTAAATCATAGTGTGGCTTTTAAGCAGTGGGGAGGCATGATCAAATTCTGATTCTAAAAAGATGGTCTAAGGATGATCACTTTGGGTAGGACATTACACTCCTTTGCCAGGAATTGCGTCTTCTCTAAAACAAGGTCACCCAGTTGATTGAAATCTATAGGAATTCTCTAGTAGAGTTGAGGATGGTAGGAAGAGGGGCTGATTTCAGAAAATCCCATGGAATTTGCTTCATACTGGCTAGACCATAGGCCCACATTCCCCAGTGAATCTTTTTAGAGGCTTTTGATCTTGGCCCTTTTGTAACCACCCAGGTTGCTTGCCTTCATTGTGTTTCTTACCACGGTGTCATTAACTTTTCTGTGAACTGGTGATGAATGTGCAGTTGCAGGATAAACCCAGGAGCTGGGGAAGACAGGCTTGGGTTTCTGTGGCCATGACTGTCTTTCAGAACCTGAGGAATCCTTGATGGGGGGAAAGGGAAAGGAGGGCTTATGGAACATGCAAGGCTTTGCTGTCTTGTAAATGGTACAAAATATAGATGATACAGTAGAATGGAGTTAAGAAAAATGGTGGAAAATGATTTACTGGATTTCTCATTTGAGAAATAACCCCTAAACATCTTTTTTTCTTTTCTGTTTTCAATTTTCTTTTTTTTGTTGTTGTTTTGTGTTTTTGTTTTGTTTTGTTTTTCTTCCTCCTCTATGCCTTCCATTTCCTTTCCTTTTTAATTTTTGTCATTTGGACCATCCTACGTATTACATATACCCCACATGGAGTTTACTGCTGGGGTAGGTTTGTACACACTAAATCCTGCTGGACTACAATGTGTGCCAAGGGTTGAAGACTAAGATTTGAGAGGCTTATGGTAGCATTTCTTTAGGAAATAAAGCTGCAAGCCAGTTTTGCATTTTCCTTTGGCTACAGGGAGAATAAGGCTGCTAGATTAGAAATATTGCACAGGACATAAGACTTACTGATTATGATACTTGGTTAGTCATTTTTCATGTAGTACTCTGTCACATAATTGGGTCTGGAATCTCTCAAGGAAATAGCTTTACACATACACGTTTAGATGAATGAAACTTTTGATGTCAACAATTATTGATAGCATAAAACAAATAACATAAAACAAATTTTTTTAAAAAGGCCCTTTTCCTGAGTACCTTTGTGAATGATTATCAGATAATTCTGGGAAAAAAAAAGAGAAAGGAATAAAGATGTTTGGGGGTTATTTCTCAAATGACTTTGCATCCATTAAATCATTTTGCATTATTTTTCTTGACGTCATTCTACTATAGCAACTATATTTTGTGATCTAAAGCATGAGTATTGGGAAAGTTAATATTTAATAATATAGAGGTAACATGTTCACATCTAGAGAGTAATGAGTGTTCAGTGTTCTTGGGTGTTCAGTGTAGATAGGCATCTGTTTTCTGCTGCTTGGAATAACGTAGGACAGAATGAAATTCTTATCTAGAAAGGCTCACAAATGGGCGATTAATATTAACTTTACAAAGAAACACTGTGTTTGGAACTTGAGCCACTTATATACTTATGTTGTCCTCTGTAGTTCCCATGCATGGACACATCCACACACACAGATGCTACATGTCAGCATCTAAGCTTCATGGTTTTTCCTCAGTTTTTCACTATCCTGGTGTAGATGTTCAGAATATGTGGGCTGTAGCCCAGAAGACCTTCAGTAGCCTAAAGGAACATTCAAATGTATCCCACTGTAGTCACCATAGTGGGTGTTGTTGAGTTTCTAAGCAGAGAATCGTGCCTGCTTCCTCTGGGTCTTTAGGAGGGTATAAAACTCTAATGTAGTAGCCCGTCTAAGTCTGCCAAGGTCTCGGTTTTATGTATGACACAGATCTTCAGGGAATCACCCATGCTGCTCAGAGCCCAATGTCCTCATCTGCTAAGACAGCAGTGAACTTGAATCCTTGGCTGCATTCAGGGCCATCCTCAACATGGCCTTTAAAAAGAGGTAAAAATAGGGCTGTGTGACAGCGACAGGAAAATGCTTTCGGAAAGTAAGAGAGAATTTATTTTTCCAGATATTTGAAATTAACATAATGTAGGATAAAAACTTTTTAGAATGTTGTTCCTGTAGCACTTCTCTGTACTACTCTTTCATAGTGGTCACCTGTTCTCTTGTGGTGTTAGCTATTCCACGTGTGGACAAAATGGGAATAATATCTCATCCCAGTGACCAATATCTACTTGACGCATGCTAATTAGAAATTAAATATATAATTGCTGGCTTATGCAGGAAATATTAAACTGATTTTTAATTTATTCTCCTGGCATGTGTATGTGCGAGGAGGTGGGGTGGGAGGGTGGGATGTCATCATTCCAGATGTCTGTTGTGATGGCTGGTGGTTCAGTTCTCAGTCTGCGTTTTTGGTCACCTGTTTCTATGTTGTACTGTGACCCCAAGCAGCTGTCTCTGGTCCTTCCCCCTTGCTGCTCCCTTTAGGTTGCTGTAGCTTTTTAAAACTCTTCTGTAGGATATCAAGCTTGTTAAAAAATAATTATATTTTAAAGCTCTTTGGTGCCAATTGAGACCCTGAAAAGTTTAAAATATATGCTATCTGGAAGGCCTTATGGGGAGAATTTTCTGGATGTAGAGGCCTTTTATTGATGTGAGTGATGACTCAGAATTGGGCTATTGAATAGCGGGTTCAGTTTTGCCCAAAGACGGTGATGAGATGTTTTAAATGTGTCTAGTATGCAGTGAGGGGCTCCAAAAGACTTATATAGGAAGTTGTCTGCTTTTGAAGGAGAATTTGCTCTTTTGGTGTTTATGGTGTCCATTACATTATATTCTAGAACAGACTTATATCTGCGGGGAGCCACCACCCACCTACCTTTAATCGATAGTGCTCTGGTGGGCCAGTCGCTGCCCCGGCACTAGGAAGGGACCACGATCAGGCTTGGTCGAGCAGAGTGTTCCTTTACCTGGCCACAGAGACACACTCAGCAATGGGCACATAACCCAGCACAGGCCATGGACTCCCAGATTTTGCTTGGAACTCTCAGAGAACAGAGATTCTTTCCATTGTCTTTTAAGATGGTCATATGTAGATTTGATGCTCTTGGTAAGTCACCACATGGAAAAACTGAAGCTGGCATAGAGGAGGACAAAGCTAAGAGATAGGAAGCCCTAATGCTGAGATTGCACTCCTGGCTCCAACCATACATGAAACTATGGACCTTTGGACTCCATAAAGTCCCTACTCCCCATTTATTTTCCTGAAAAACTTTGAATTAGATTGTATCATTTACAATCAGAAAGGTAATCTTTTCTTTCCGAACTGTTCAACAAGGGAGATTCTATAACTTACCCTGGAAATGTGTGGTCAGGTGGTCAGTTGCCCCAAAATAGTTGTATCAGTCAAGAATTCTTAGTTATGTATGACTGTAATCTGATTTTCTGACAGTCTCTCTGGAGTGTGAATAACAAAACAACCCCCCCAACCCCAAATTCCAAAGACAACAATCTCTTTATAGAGACATCTTTTGAGTATTGATTTCCAATTGTCCCTTCAACCTTCACATTAAGTATTTTCTTTATTATGCAACTTTAAAATTATTTACTTCTAGATACGTATGGAAAGTGTAAACCCTGTTGAGCCATGATTCAATATGAGAATTTGTTATTTGGCCATCTCCAAAGCCTGTCTTGAAGATTTTACTATGAGTCGGTCCTGGCCTCTGGTCCTGAAAGATGTCGATAGATGGTGAGGGACCTGGTAAATGAGTCACGTGGAAGGTCCTGCTGGTTTCTCCTACTATAAGACCCCTTTAATAGACAGGGACTGGTAACTGCAGTTACTAAGCGACTGGAGAAGATTCCAGAAGCATTGGGTAATGTAAACACAGGTTTGTCTCTGTGAAGTCATACTTTGGCTCCACATCAGAGACAATGGCACTGCTTCCTTCTCACCTCCCTTTCTGGAGCTTTCGCCTCTGCTCTCTGCCCCAGGATGGAACAGGCTCTACCAGGCACCCACGCTGCCCACATTTCCTTCTCGCGGCACCCTCTCCAGACAGGTATGTCTGAATCTGCAGATGACTTTGCTCCAATTAAGATGTTAAAAAAAAATGTATACTTTCTAAGTCACTTGGCTTGGTGATACAAATATGTTGAGCGTTGGGGAAACCAGTGTGCAGTTTTTCTAACCCATCCCAGCACTGCAGTCAAACAAATCAATTCAGCCCGCAGAGAGGCGTCCATTGCCTTGTGATTATGTTTGTGTAAAGTCTTGGGGTCTTTGATCAAAGAATGGCATTTCAGGCCAGGCCCTAATCCTCACTGCCTTAAGGTGTTTAAATGAGTTAAAAAAAAAAAAAAGTTGATAACAGCTGGGACTTAAATTTGCCTTTGCCCAGCTTTTGTTTTGAAAGGGTTTCTATTATCCATGGCTTCCCTTTCCGAAGCAAAGATGGATCGTTGGGTAAACCAAAAAGGGAAAGAGGATCTGGGAGGAAATGGGCGGAGACTCTGAATTAATCTTCTGAGGAAGAATGTTTGATCAGCGGGGAGGAGAGGATGGAAACCTCTGATGCTGACAGCAGGCACCTTTCTGACTAGGGTGTGATTGGCACCTTTGAAGCTTCAGTCGGGAGCCAGTGTCCAGTGGGTCGGGGCTTCCTCTGTCTGTGGGTGGTGGTGTTAATAATGTGGCAACTGGAAGGATTAATTGCAGACAAGCAGCAGGATTACGAGGAGGGCTCCTCAGCTCTAAAAGGAACAGTTCGAGGAAAGCCTCTGATCTGTCAGCCTTAGAGGAAATTAGTGGGAGCAGACTAGAGCAGGCTGAAAAAAAAAAAAGCATTTAGGATATTAAAGCGAAATGTGAAGAGGATATTGAAATAGGGCGAAAAGGGTGGGGGCACTGATCTCAAAAGGCAATGTCCACTTCTTCCTACTAGGAATTTCCGCGATTTGTCCAGATTTCACACACGCCTTCTCTTTATGGTCCAACAGAGTAGACGGTTGTACTTGGGTTACAACAGGTTAGGGAAGGGTTACAGTGTAATCATGGCTGTGCCCAAGTTCCAGGGCAAAACTTGTTTGCTCTCCACCACCTGGCAGTTTCAGGATCTCCTGAAACTAAGGCTCCCTGTATAATCTTAAAACAAGTCAGAGCATTAGTGACACCCTATCTGCATTAGCTATCTATTGTATATTTTACTTCTTACCCTTCTAGTTCAAGTCGGGATGTTGCCAATAAATCCTGTGTTACCATTAAAGAGGCCATTCATCACGCTTCCTAATGTGATTAATCAAGATACACCACAGTACCCTTAAAATGAGATCATTTTGATAAATCATGTATGACATGAAAAGACTTTATTCCTTTTAAGTGCAATTTAGACAGTAATTTTTTCCTCATTTATGATTCATGGGAGAAACATGGATAAAATTCCCTTGCACAGTTACACCTTATCTACAGCAATAACTCAAAACTGCTTTTAGATGAAAATTCAGGGCCTTATTCACCAAAGCTGAATGCCAGCTCATTATTTTCTGGCGTTCAGTAGTCCAAAAATAATGTCCACACATTAAGCAGCATTCTCAAAAAGTTGGAATTGGCCAGGCACCAGACACATCAATTACACTCCATCATCCTTAATAAGGAAGAAATATCAGATGTCCTCTTGGAGTTTTTTTGAATCAGTAATGCTCAGCCTTCACCTTCCCAGTTTAGACTGATTTGGAAACAAAAATGGTCGTAACAAAAAAGTATGGGGATTTCAGTTGCTTTACATGATTCTTTTCTCCTGTTACCTGAAGCTCAGAGGAGGTTTTTTTTTCCTCCTCCTGTATGGTTCATGCTTTTTTCTCCATTCCCTTTCTCTCGCTTCACAAATGAAACTACCATTTTGTTAGGTCTGAGTTTTGTTTTAAGCTGCTCTATCTGTGACGCGGGCTTTTCCCTCACAGCTGTCACAATAATTTGGGCAGCCACATTCGTAACCTCCAATAGAAAAATCCTTTGAAAATGTGCCTTCTGGTGAGATCCGTCAAGCTTAAGGTCACATTTTTGGTTAAAAGTCAGACACTGATGCTATTCATTAAACTGAAAAATGACTTGTTTTCCACTAATATTGAAATCAACTCTGGATGAATGTGAAGTCATGCTGGCACGCACTTATATAGAACGCAAAAGGAAACACAGATATATTTAATTTCGACATGTAAAGTCAACAGAGTTTTAGGTCTTTCTTGAGACAGGGAACCAGGAAGACTGGCCGAAACAAATGTGAACAATTAGAAGTTCATTTGCCTCTTTCAGAGGATGAGAGCATTTAAAGAAGGATTCAGTGTCGCTGTGCTTTTTCAAACCCTGTTACCTATGAATAAGGACATGTAATTTATTTCCCTGATGTTCTCAGGGATTTATTTTGGGCAGTAGATCAAAACCCTGTATTTGACTCTGTACTTAAGTAACCCAAGAACACACATATCCTGTTCCTATCCACACAACACAACAAATGCAACAGAACCCAAGTTTATTTGGGATATCATATTCATGCTGGTGTCTCTGTACCTTCATCAAATAGAAACTGACATCAAAGATTCCTTGCATATTTTTCCCATTTAAATAAAACTTCCTGTGCTTTTATTTTTCCAATATAAAGAGCAAATTACAAATATAAGACCATTAATACTGTACTTGCCTAGTTTAGGTTTCCGTTTCACATTTATGACTCTCTATTTTTGCTAAAAAAGATCTGTAAATTTTAAAAATATGTGTGTATCTCATTAAAAAAGTTCCCTAGTTCTAGTAACACTCAGCAAATCTCCAAAGAATGCAAGTTTAGAACATAAATATTTTAAGGCCCCATAAAATTGGCAGTGAATATTTTTTCCCCCTTAATACCATGTTCATTTCATTCCAGTTTACTACCACGATTTTATTTTCCAAAGTGGCTTTTAATACAGTACACAATTATTTCATGCGGGGTTGGGTAGGTCAACTCGTTAAGCCTGCAAAGATCAGGCCTTTTGTGATCCCCATGAAATCCTTGCATTTATTCCTAATTAAAATGGCCCTCCTAAATTGTCTCAAGTTTATCAATACAAATAACTAGCTAAGGGAAGTAACCACAGTTGGAAAGTTCGTGGGGCAAGGTGACCTGATCACCAGACCTGAAGCTGGGCCAACTGTGGTGTGTCTGCAGTGGTGCCCTGCCACCTGTTGGCTTTGCTTACACATAACAGGGTATTGATGTCCCTCACAGCAGTGCAGTAACCCTCTCTGACCCCTGTCCCAGTTCATCAGCCCAGAGAGAAAAGAAGGGGCCGTTTGAGAATTCCAGGCCTCCCGATTTCCCCCATCATTCATTTCCTTAGCCACATGTTTCTTCTGCTATTACTAAAAATTTATGACCGAGCACATTAAGGGCAGCACAAGTCCTTCCCTTCTTCTGGATTATTTCAGAGTTTCCTGTCATAAGGAAATCCAAGAAGATGTGTCCTCAGCGGATTGTGTGTGACAGTGTCTGCTTCTATCGGAGGAATCTGAGGCATGATGGATAAACTGTCAGTTTTGAAGGATGATGTTTTCTCCATATTTCCATTATGAACCGGGCTGTCATCTCCTAATAAATTTCCTGCATTGGTATCAATTTATTTTTACAAGCAGAGAGTCTGATGTATTTGGGAAAGGCACTGACAGCAGAGCTGGCCCAGCTTGACAGAGTTGGCTCCACCTCATTTTGGAAAACTAGTTTGGTTCCAAGGACAGAACTTGACCTGCAGCCCTTGAGAATAAAAAAACTCTGTGAGAGGAAGAGAGACACATGAGGCAAGTTCCTTCTTTTAAGCCAAAATAAATCAAACCTGTAGGACTACCACGACATAATATTATTTCTAAGACAATCTTACAAATCCAGATGAGAAATGCCATATGTAGTTATTTACTCAAGACAGACCATCACAATAATGCAGGCAACCTATGGATGAATCCAGATGGTACCTAGGCTGACGATCTCACTACTTTTGCCCTCAGAAGGGATCTCAGTAGTGCTTTCCTGCTTGGCAGGTGAGGAGTAGTTTCCATTCACCTAATAAATAATTTGATTACACGAGGTGTGCACGTTCCTGTTGCAGCTACTATGAAAGATAGGAGAAGCCATAACACCTTAGCCCTACCTCTCAAGAAACTTAAATCTAGTTTAAGAGGTAAGATGTTATACAAAATTGGAGCAAAGTACAAGTATGTCATAGTTAATATTTAATGAGCAATGCTAAGATCTTTGTCTCTTATTGCATTTATTCTTTGCCTTTAGTGGGAAGAGAGGTCATTTAGCATCATAATGGTTAAGGCAGTAGCCACTGGAGACAAGCCGCCTGGCTTTGTGGCCCAGCTCTGCCATGTATGAGTAACCCAAGAACCTACTTAATTTCTTGGGGCCTCAGTTTTCCTCATCTGTAAACCAGGAATAGAAGTTAGAACTGCCCCATGGAACTGTCATAGAGATTGAATGAGTTAATATGCGGAACATGTTTAGCATAGTCCCAGACCCAAAGTAAGCACATGTAAGTGTTAACTGTCACCGTCATCATCATCTTGACTATTATTGTCATTACTGTTTTACACTGGAGGAAGGTATAGCTTTAAGAGTTTATTACCCAACATCACACAGCCAGATGGAGCTTGGATCTAAGTCTTAGTCAGCAAGGTATCAGAGCACAGGAAAGAGAGAAGTAGAGGATATTCAACTTGTAAATAAGTTGAAGACAGAATCTTTGAAGCTTAATTAGCCTTTTCCCTACTATCCTTTTCTCTATAACCCCAAACATACCTTAGACATTATATAATAAGGGTTATATGTAGTAGTGTGCTGGAAATGTTTAACAACCAGCTCTCTGGAACGTATATGTGTACATAAGCTTATTGTGATTTTTATGTATATGAAGGATGAGTAGCACACAATTTACAAGTAAAATTAAATATATAATCCTTTTTGTTATGGATTCCATTCAGCTAATTCAGTCTCACCAAATATTTTTTATTATTTTGGCCAAACTCTTATATCCATTGCCAACATAATGTTGCAATTGATGAATAAGTGTAGTCCTGACATGAATATCAACTATATTCTTTTCTTACTGAGTATGTCAGAGCTTCATTCTTTTGTCAGTGGCATGAGCAGCTTCTTTACTGAATCAGATAATGGTTTTTGAATATTTGAAGAATATTTCCTCAACTTTTTGGTGCTATTCACAATGTAATAGCTATGGACACAAGATAACTTTTAAGTTGTAGATGTGTAATTAACACGTTCCCATCATTTTCTTAAGTTAAAAAACATCAATAAGAAAACCAATCCCTAATTTGTAGCATTTGCCAATTTCTGCTGTAAATACTCCTATCATGGCTGATGTCAGGCTACCAAAGTGACATCACTGAAGAGCTGGGAAGAGATACGAAGTAGCACATCATTGTGTAGTATTTCCACCTCGTACATATCGTAGACATGAATGATTTCAAGAGCATAAATAGTAATAAAATTGTGTAAAATAATTGGAAAGTGCTGTTTTGTTATATACCCTTAGTTTTAATATAATTTATCCAATCACAAGTCTATATAATTGAATTTTAAATAACGATTGTGTTTAGCAACTTAAATACAGCATTCCTGAAAACTTAACCATTGGGTTTTGTGAGCTGGTGCAGGCTGACCGTCGACACCATTCTTTATGTCAACCCCAAAGAGCTAAAGAGATCCGAAGCACTTTTATGTCTGTGTTACATAGTCAATTATTTTTCATAAATAACTTAGGTTTTTTTTTATATGCCATACCACAAAACATGTTGCATATTCACATGAATTGAATCATATCTTACTAGAAATATATTACCTGTCTTAGTATATATACTAAAACCCAGGAAGCTTTTCTTCGCCATGTACCTTTGAGCACTGAGTTCATTGCACAATGGTTGGGATTCAGGCTGCGAAATCAAGCTATGTTGGCTGGAATTCTGAATTCCCCACATACTAGCTAGGTGCTCTTGGGCAAGTTATTTACCCTCTCTAAATCCCGATTGCCTTATCTATAAAATGATAGTAATAATGATAGTCCTATCTTAAGGTTGTTGAGATAGTTAAATAAAAGAGTGCTTAAAATGCTTTCATATAATTAGTGCTCAAGAAATGTGATACCCACACACAATCATGTATACACCCTCATTACTTGGAGGTTGTAATATATTACATTCTGTTTGAACACATGATACAAACTAAATCCTCAGCAGGGATTAATAATTAGCACCAAAAAATTAACTTGTGCTCCATCATATTTCTGTAGTCAAAGATGATTATTTGTTTCTTTAAAGATAGACTGTTCTTCCTTTACAATTACCCATGCTATTAGTAAATTCCCTCTCACTTGATAATCCTTTCTTAATGCTTGGGGAAGTTGCTTTGTTAGGAGCTACGAGGCATTGACTGTCAATATAGGTCTTGGCCCCTGTGCTCTTGAAGTTGACAGCCCTGCAGAAGGGACCAGACAACTGCCCAGTTGACAGTGGTGTGAGGCAGAGTGGAGTGATGGCCAGCAGAGGAGTATCGCCAAGATCTGGGGCCTCTGCTGCTGAGAGGGTGTGGTGCTGGGGGAACCACTTGGGGTTTGGGAGTCAGACTGAGTCTGTTTTTAATCCCACTCTGGATTTTAGAACTGTGTGGCCTTGGGCATGTGGCTTATCCTTTCCATGTCCCAATTTTCTCTTTTTTCGGATGAGAGTAATAATAGGATATCCTCATACATGGGAAAACCATTAGACTTAGAATGCATTCAAGAAACATTTGTTCATATCCCATCCCGTGCCTCCTTTCTTTTCTACCCCTTCCTCTTTAACTCCTGCTGTCCCTCCTTCTGCCACCTCTCCTTGCGCTCTGATGGGAGAGATTGGAAAGATACTTGATGGAAAATGTGTTGCTTCAGATCAGCCCTGGTAGGATTTTAACATTTAAATATTTTAAACTGCCAGAAGCAATGGCACCATTAAATAAAGTTTAAAAATCAAATCATCCAAACCACGTTGTTCACAAAAATCTTTTGATCTCTGCTTATTAACTCTTACCCATTGTAAATTTTATGTTGTTAAAAAAATTTCAGCGGATGTACTATTCTTACATTAACTGTGTTCACTTAATTTTGTGTAATAAAAATTTTGCATATTTACCTCTCTTATCTCTTTTATATTTGGTTACCATAAGTAATTATGATTGTTTCCATGATGCCCAGTATTTCGATTGTTTTAATGTTTTCTTGTTATATAAGTGTCTGCTAAAATTGTTTCGGAAATCACCGCTCTCAATGATTGAAAAGGTCTTTTACAGCCCTTACATTCGATGATTTGATTATTTGTGTAAAGGTCCAAAAAATACCCAGTCTGGAGCCCTTCCTTCCTTTTTTCCATTCCTGGTTCTTTCCTTCCTTCCTGAATTCCTCCCCTCCTTCTTCCCTTCCTCTCGTAAACATTTCAGAACTACAACTCTGGGCCTGATGGCTTCTTAGGCATTGACAGAACTGGTAAAAACAATGGCAAACTCTGGAGGTTGTTTTGCCTGCAGAGGGCCTCCTGATTCCAGAAAGCCTTTAGCACAACCCTCCCCTGCACCCCACCCCTTCTCTGACTGACTTCTGCTCTGAATTACCCCTCACCTCCCTCAGTCAGCTGAATGCTCAGCTCTTGACCACACTTCCTTTTGCCCTTTTGGGCCCTTTCTTGGTCCCTTGGTTCCTGACTTGCCCTCAATCTCATCATACCCCCTTTTTTTCCTCTCAGTTTTTTGGCCTCTGGCTCTGCACCAAAATGTGGTTTTCCTGTTCTGCCACCTGTCTATTGCTCCCAACGTAGATCATCTGAGGTGGAGGCTTTCTGTCTGTCCTCACACCGAAAGGCCTGGTGCCTTTACGTGTGAGCAAGTGGGAAGGCTCCACTTTAGGCCGATTCTGTGGCTTCTAACTTAATACTTGAGATGCTGTCAAGTGTTTACCTCTGATGCTGGCAACTTGGCTCACACTTTTGTGTTGAATTACAATCATGGTATGTAGTTTTCTCTTTGACTTTAAAATGTTTCATTCATTCAAGCATTATGCATTGACTTCTTTCTGTATTTCTAGCAGCATGTTGGGTACAAGGGTTAATAGTATAGCTAATCTCAGAAAGTTAATAGAGTTAATCTTGAAAGCTCTCTGTTAGCATGAAAAAAAAACAAGCAAGGGTGTAATTACGGGTCCATGTGTTCAGCTGTCATCATGGAGGTCAGGGTCAACGTTCCGTGATGACGCAAAGTATGAGGATCAGGCTATGAGCTGGTGACTCTTAGTAACCAGCATTAATCATGAGTCTAATTTCTTTTTTCCTTCTTTTTTTCTTTTTCTTTTGATGAGTTGGGAATGCAACCAAGGTCCTCGTTTTATTTTTCTTGGTATCCTCTGCACAAGGCCTGGCATATAGTAGGTGGTCATTAAATCCTTGATAACTAAATGAGTGATGCTTTTTCTTATGAGAGAAAATAAATGTTTTTAGAAGAGTCAGCTTTATACCACAGTTTCAGAGAATGAATTGTGATGAAAAGTGAAGATTGCTTTTACTTGAAAGAGGCTGACAAATTTCCCAGACCTGGGATCACTTTATGCGGTGTATGATTTAAGGGTGAGTGAGCATGCCAGAGCGCTCCACTTGAGCTGAGTGATGGGGAATGAGTTGTGGAGCTGTGGTCTTAGATGGTATTTTGTGAAAAATAGTTGGAGATTTATGGCTATTAAACAACTTTGTAGCTGCCCTCTTCTTGTCTTGAAGCCTGCCAAATCTCTCCTCCTGTGGTCTGTATCATGTTCCTTCCGGGCATCCATGATGTTCAGAAATATCCACTGGAATGCGGGTTTCCATGGAACGCACCCAATGGGAGGGGGCTTGAATTTTACACATCCATCTGAAGACATTTGTTTTCTGAAACCGCAGAGTGAAATTCTCACTTTGCAAGTCTCTTGTACTGTACTTTTGTTGACTCTTTTCCCATGAGGTTGCCAAAGTTCTACCTTCCTTCCTGTGTTGTGGAAATTGCAAAGCACAGTATATTAGTGACAATTATCATTATTGATGTGAGTTTAAAAAATTATTAGCAACTCTCCAGCTGCGTGTAGGAGATGAATATAGAAACCTTCAGTATGCTTTGGCAGATCTTAAGCAGAAGGACTTACCAGGCTGGAAGGAGCATTTCAAGCCTTGGTGTGAAGAAGGGGATTTATATTTACTACTATTTATCGGCTTTTTTTCATTCTGTTGTCACACTCAGTAGCTTTGGAGGAATTAGAAATGGAATATTTCATCACAAAAAGCCAACCAGAGTTGGCCGTAATCCGTGTTGGGCGAGTACTAGAAAACTGTTAGAGGAAATTTCCTCTAATTATGAGTTTATATCAACATAGGATGTATGGATCAGAGAGACAACAGGAGTCTGTTTTTTCAATTTTCATGTTTAATTTTGAGAAATTGCAAAAACGTAGAAAAGTTTGATAAATAATGAACACATTTAGCTACCATGCAGGATTTGTATTTTCTAATATTTTGACATATTTTTTCAAGTCTTACCTTTCAACAAAAGAAATAAACCTCATCAGCGAAATCGAAGCTTCCCCCTTTCCCATTAGCCCCAGTCCTATTACTCTGCCCTCTGGCAGAGGCAACCATTTCCATGAGTTAGTGTATAACTTTTATAATTTTTAGATCTTTCCGTACACACATGAGAGCAAAGAACTACACATTTACATAAATAATATTGCAGTACATTTATCATTTTGCAACTTGCATTTTCACTTTTTAATAAATTCTTAGACCTACTCAAATTGAGATATATAAATCAGCTTTATTGCCCTTAAGTGCTAAATATTATTCTGTCATATGAATATACAACATTTTATTCGTCTATTTTTCCTCATTGATAGACATTTGAATTATTTCCAATTTGTTCTATTGTAAATAATGCTGCCATAAACATTGCTTTATGTTCTACCTTACAGACCTGAGTAAAATTTTCCATAGTGTATATATTTTAAAGGGAATTGCAGTACCAATTTTCAATTTTATTAGATATTGCTAAATGACTCTCCTAAGTAGTTGAACCAGTGTACATTCCCACTGGCAAAGGAGGAGAGATTAAGAGTTTTGTTGCTTTTCATTCTCTATAGCACTCGTTATTGTGAGACTTAAAAGTTTGCCAACTATGCTGGATAAAAAAAACTGTGTTTTGTTTTAATTTGCGTTGCCTTAGGATTAGTAAATTTGAGCATCTTCTCTTTTATGTATTAAAGACTCAGGTTTTCTCTGCTTTGAATTGTCTGATATTTCCTTTGTCCATTTTTTATTATATTTTTATTTAGGGACGTAGGTATTCTGGATACTAATATATTATTGTAGATGTTACAAAAATCCTCTAACAGGAGTGACTTAAAAAGTAAAATGTGAAAGTGTAGTTCTTTGCCATGGATGGTCAGCAAATTTGGCAAGTACTTAAAGATTTGAGAATTACCTGTAGCTCTGAGGATTCCAATTTACCCCAATTTCCCTGTTCCCATTTTAGGTGTATTTTCTTAATCCAAGTAAAAGAAAATATTATTTAAAAATTTCCACTTATGTTTCTGTTATTTCATTCTTGATATACTATGTGTGTATTGCTTCAGTCTTCAAGGGGACTTCTTTATTCCCAGGCAGGTAGTATGGAAATTTAAGACATTGTCTTACCCATTTCTTTCATATGAGAATTGTGCTTTTCTGAATCATGCTTCTAAGCATAATCTTTAACATCACTATTGAAAAGGTCACATGGACTTCATTTTGCTAAAAGCCAAGTCAAAGAACTGGTAGTTAGAATCTTGGTTTGCAGTGGTTTTCCCAAACATCCAGCCATGAAAGTCTCACCAAAAGGCACAGTCTGCAAAATTGTTCTCTTCCTGGATTCCTTTCCATGACTTGAGTTTATAAATGGACACTGAACAGAAAAGTAATTAAGTGCTAGGTGTAGAATGATGACTGCAAAACAGAATTCAAGCCACACAATTTTTGCTTTGACTGCAGTTGGAAATAAAACTTAAATCTCTGTTTTACTCTTGGTTACAAAACTCATGTTTTGCCCAGTCAGAGGTATTTGCGGAAAGGTAGTTTCTTCCAGTAATTTTAGGAAAAGCTGTCATCAAATTGTCAACAGCCCAAATTGAGATTAAAAGCACCAAGAAACATCACAAGATAGCAACCTAAAACTCATCCTGGAATTTAAGGCTTTTTTAGGAACAAGATGGAGCAGAAACATTGATAGCGAGAGAAGCTACAACCTCTTATGGCGGATATAGAGTAGATCTGTGGAAGAACAGTCTAACGACCCGTGTATCCTGCCTCGAGCACTGAATAGATGCCATATTCAGAACATATCATTGTGTCTCATTTATTATGTAAGAATTACAGAAGCCCTTGAATGCCAAATGGAGAAATACTTGGTGATGCTAGTGTTTGAATTTTAATCTAATTGCTGACTCTCTTGCATGGTTGCAGTGTCCCACGTGTCTAATGATGCAGCATCTAACAAATCTTAGTTACTTCTTAAAACATTTTTCTTGGCGACCAAACTTTGATATTTCTAGACCCAGTACTCTTGGATCAAGCTTTAAACACCATATATTTCTCTTGCTGATGAAGTGAAGTAATGCTACCCGAAATCTGTCTCTACCTTAGGGACAGAGCTTCTGCTTTTGCACCACTCAGAACTCTTTCTGTAAGTCTCTACTGAAAGCTGCTTAATCAAACATCTCAAATGTCAGAAACGGGGTTTAAAGGGTTTTTCTAGCAAGTAGGTCTAATCTCCTACTTAGTTTTGATTCCTATAATGTCGATAATCTCTTTGGAGAAAAGGCCTGCTCCTACCAGGGCAAATATATCCCATAGAATATATTTCCTTTTCCAGAAAGAAAAATGTAGCATTAATGAAATTTACTTTTTCATGAAGCTTGGAAAGGTTGTAAGCTTAGGGTTTTGATCCTAGCAGATGTTCTCTTTTGGATATTAAAAAAAAAAAAAAAAAAGTAGTGTTTGGTTCAGAAATCTCAGTAAGAGTTACAGTAGTGATGTTTCGTGTTCCAAGCAGCCACACTCTGAATGTGACATGCTGGTCATTAGCTCTGAGTGACACCTGATTCTCCAGCTCTGGTCCTTTCCTCCTGCCTTAGCCCCCATGAATGTAGTGTTAGGGAAAGAGAGTTAGCAGCCTGGGTCACACCATGTAGAATCAGATGGTTAAAGAGCTTTGTGTAAAGTAAAAAAAGCATCTTCACTGATAGATTTCATATTTCCTTTTAGGTCCTGAAATGGCAAAGTTGTGTTGATAACCATTGTATTTCAAATTTCAGATGGATTTTTCAGTGCTATTGTTAAATGTAGCCAGAACCCCAGTTTTAGGGTCTGCAATGATTTGTATCCTTCCTTAGGGTCACTTCATGCTGCTGGGCCTTATATCTTCAGCTTCCCATCATCTCCATGCCACTGGGCCCCGTATACCAGCCCTGTTTTTCCCATCCACCCTGGGGTCAAAACTCACCTCTTCGCTGGTTTCCACAGAAATCTACGCACAGTGAGCCTTCAATCTGTGGGAATTATTGGTAGGAGGCCTGTGACAGAAATCTAAGTCTGCAACAGTTCCTGCCATCAACTTCTCTTTTCCTTCATCTTCACAGTTCATCACAATAAACGAACTGTCCCCTTGTCTCAGAGCCCTTCCACCTGTACTAAGTACCCTCAAAGCTTTGTATTTGACCCTACACTTACCAGAATATTATATCAACACAGACAACTCTTGCTTCCTAAGAAGAGTCTCAGTCCATAATATTTTCTCCAATCCCAGATTCCAAGGAGACAAGTTTGGTAAATGAAGATGTTTAGGGTTTAGTGTGGCTTCATGTTGCTGTGCTTTTTTCATGCAGGCCTCCAGTGACAGCGTTGCTGCCTCTCCGAAGAGCCACTACACACCCCTGCCTTCTGCTTCCAGGGAACTCACCAGTCACCGAGGTAGGAACCCTGCTTTTTATTGCTCTCGGTGGCTGCAGGGAGGGACACGGAGCTGTGCGGAGCCCAGGACTCATTACTGCTGCCTCGGCACTTTGGAAGGAACACAGCACTTTTCAAGTCCTTGATGAGAAAACCATACCTGTCAAGCCTAGCGATTTTAACTCATATTAAACAGAATTTAGTGGCAGTCTGTTGGGAAGGCAAATAAGTCTATGGTGGAATATAATTTTGTGATTTTTTTCTTTGAACAGAGATTATCGTACTTAAAAAATTACTAAGGAGGTCATTACCTCCAGAGAAAGTGGTGGAGAGAAATTGGGAAACTCACTAATGTTTGTAAAAGTGTCACTGTTTGGGAGTATAATAGTTGAAGTCTATAATTTCAAAATGAAAGAACTCCACATTACAGCTAAAAGGAATTCCAGTTTGCCTAGCAACATTAAGGAGAATCCGTATGCAGTTTTCCCTGAAAGCTCTGATCCTCGAAACGTTAATGTTGCTTGCCCAGTTCTTCCAAAGCCTTGAATTCCTATTGCCATCTCTAAAGTCTGCAAGGAATATAATTTAAACATGCTTTTATCCCTAACCTGGCTGCTCAGGCCAAGGACTATGTGATCACCTTTGCTGGAATTGGTTAGGACAGGAGGAGGCCATGTGATGTAACTTGTTTACCCCATTTCATTCTGGCTATGACCACCGTCATGTTTCATAATTGTCAATCTACCTTCCAAGGATAAGTAAGAACAGGCTTAGGTTGAGGGCATTACATACTTTAAGCATTGCTTCCCTAAGCAGGAAATCCCCCTCATACATGCAGGACACACTGAATAAGGGCTGTTCCAGCTTTGTCATCCAAGCTGCATAGTAGGGTGGATGGGTAGGAGCCAAGTCTGTAGAGATGATGAGAAAGTAGAGCTGTCCCTCTAAGGAAGACATGGGGATTTTGGGCAAATGGCACACAGATTCTGCAGCAAATGATCAAGAGAGTAATGCAGGATTCCAGGGGTCTATGACTTGGACCTGTGTTGTTTGTTTGACGCCTGGGCTCAGTAGAACTTTTCTACATTTAAATCTGTGTTGCTTCAATTAGGGTTCAATTGTGATTCCGTTCAGTAAGTGAAAAATTTGTGAAAATCAGCTTTCCTCAAAGTCAGGTAGAATAAATAGCTGCCAACATGTTATATTTTGAGGGGCGTGAACAGATCTCTTCTGCTGAATGTCCTTTTGAAGGTTTTGAGTATATCCCTCTAGAGACTGCTTTATTGGGGGGGGATTCCTCTAGGCAAATAATAGTACCCTATCTAGAAGGAATAACAAATTAAGCCTCGCATCATATTCTCATGGATTTATTTATTGGTCTCTTGTATTAGAATAAGGGTAATGTTACTGCATAGCCTGTTGATTACATGAATAGGAACTGAAGTCTCAGAGCCCTCAAACCTACTTGAGTTGATCTGGCCATGAAATTGAGATTTCACAACAGGTGGACCCCCATAAGTGATAGTCATCAGTAACAGGCAAAAGTCATCTGTGATTGTAACAGAAAAATAAGAAATCTGAACCTCAAAGAAATGCAATATAAAGCAACAAGTTCTGAAGATATTTTGGGTAATATTTGGAATATGGAAAAATGCCTAATGTGGTTAGAGTTAAAAGAGGCAGCCTTGAATGACATCAGCGCCCAACATCAATAGGAAAAATGTTATTTGAAGGGAGCCAAGAACAGGTGTCTTGATTTTCCTGAGCAATTAATACACATTCAATGCATTGGTTGCCTGATCAGTGCTAAATACTTGGAAATTGAAAAGAGCAAGTCAGCATCATGAAACAACAGCCAGGTCTTTGGACTTATGTTCATGAGGAGAGCAGTAAAGAGAGAACTGAAGAAGCTCATTAGGCTGAATTATTACTGGACTCATCTGTGTAGGGAAAATATGAGACTGATGTATTTCAGCTTGGTGTGAATCATGCTGTGACAAATGAGGAAAGCCATAGTTTTCAGCATCCAGAATGAAAGCACTTAATCCATCTTGGTGTTTTGTTTTGTTTTGTTTTTTTGTATTTAAGTTAAAGAAATCATTCTAAATTTTTGATTCCATAAATCACCAAACTTTTTGACTGTCATTTGTTAATATTTTCATGGAAACACCCTACAAATGTGTATCCAGAGAGGTGCTTCCACATTATGGAGGCAAATTACACCCATTCTTTCCCAGGTGAAATCCTCCATGATGTCTGAAACTTGGTCTATAAAGTCCTAAGTGGAAATTCTATTTGTAAATAATTTTTGATTCATTCGGTTCCCAATCTCTTTTCATTCCGCACCAACAGCTACACAAACTGGTGGGCAGTAGTTCATGTGCAAATTGCTATTTTTCTATACATGTCATTTTCCCTTTGCTTGTCCTTTTATGTAACTTCCAGTGTTGAGTATGATAGGCCAGAGATTCATATCCTAAGGACTGTAGATTCAAATGCAAAGGCAGTCTGGACCCAGAATAATGATGGGAAGACGGGGGACTCTATTTTTCCATCTGTAACATAGAGATAATCTAAACCTCATAGGGATAGTAATGCCCAGTACTTTGTGCTTCCTGCAGGAAATTTTTACTGATCTTTCCCTTCTTGAAGTACTTACAACATTTGTTTCTATCTCCTTAGTGCAATTGCTTATATTCTGCTCTGCATGACAGGGGTCGGGTCTTGAACTCCTCATAAATGAAGCTCCCTGAGGGGCAGTACAGATTCTACTCTTCTTGTCTCACATCACTAACTCCTACTCATTCTTCAGCTGTCAGCTTAAACCAAAGCTCCAAGAAAGACTCCTCTGATCCCACCCTATCCATTTGCATTAGGTCAGTTTTCCCTTTTCAGGGACTGTCTTCCTAGGTGGCAGCTCTTGGTGGGGGGTGGGGGGTTGGGGTGGGGTTGGGGTGGGGTTAGGGGGTGGAGGTGCTGGTGTCTGTTTACTCACCACTATATTTGCAGTGCCTGGCACAGGGCCTCCTACTTAATCAGAGATCAGTAAATATTTGTTCAGTAAATGGTGATAGAAACCCAGGGCAAAATCAATGACTTAGATACCTCTTGTTGCTATCTCATTACCTGGTTGCATGTAAATTGTGAGGTAACCTGATTGCATCTGAGGAAGGAGACCCATCTGCCTTTGGGGGTGAGCACATACTGAAGGGGGAAGCCGGAATTGTGGACATCAGACCTCAACTCTTTTGCTTTCAGAATCTCAAACCATCTTTGACGGGAGCTCTATCTGTTGGTTCATTGCCAGACGGCATTGAGCCATATTGCAGAGCTTCCAAGGAGATCATTATTTTCATGTCATCATTTTCAAACTCTGCTGTTTTGATGATAGAAAGGAATAAGATGGGTTGAACAACTCATGGGATTATTTTACTAAAACAGAAGCGCTCCAAGAAGGGGCTGGACTCTCAGTAAGATGCAGGTTGTGGTAAAGATCGGGTTTTAGAACAGTCCACTTAAAATCTCTCTGAGAATTCTCCTCTAGGTCTGAGCATGTCTTCAGAATATGGGGTACGTGGGACTGTGTCAGTGATGCCAACTGCTACCTAGTGATAGTCTGCATACTACCTCCTCAATAGGTAGCCACATTATGAGGTATGTTGAAATGTTTGTTGGAGAAATGGATGTACCCCTGCTTGCCATGTATTGCTGCTCTTTATCTGGTAGCTGTTAGAAGTAGAATTTGCATCTTTATGGACCATTGTGTCTTTTGGGAGAACATTTCTATTTAGAGCATAGACCATAAACAAACCCAGTAAGGTGGAGAGGGTAAATATTAGCTTTCCCATTTAACAGAGGAAGACACTCCCAACAATTTCTAGGCGAGCTGAGTCACTCAGCAACAGAGGCAAGGAAAAAACATCCAAGCTCTGTGTCCTTGATTCCCAGGCCACCCCAGGCATTTGTCCTTTACACAGGACACATGAAGCAAATGCAGGACTCACGGTGGCACTGTGCTGGGGGGAAGAGGAGAGAAAGTACAGGGAGACACGGCCTGGAAAGGTCCACTGCCAGGGGTGCATTTCCAAAGGCTGTGCTAAGGCTATGGCAAAGTACAGCATCCTTGCTAATTTCTAGCAAAAGAATTGCCTGTTACTCCCCTGCCTCCACCCTTTTTTAAAATTTACAAATCTATACATTCAGGAGCAGAGATAATTTGAAAATCCACAGGGAAAAATGCTATGGTCTTAGTCTGAACTCAGACAGGGAGAATTATGAAGAGCTTTAATGTAAGAAATGAAAGGCTTACACATTCAGGAAAGGACTGATAGGGAAGTTGTCACCCAGAGTCTCGGCTCTGAGACCAGTGATTCTTAAGAGCTTGAAGAAGTCTGTGCATCTCAGGAATACTTGGGAATCCCCTACTGACTTTCTCAGTCTGCAACACCCATGGGGCGGTGATTCTCAAGAAGTTCTTTGAAGGCTAGGACTATCCATGCCTTGCCCTGCCCCTCCTCTCTGGATTTCTCAGCGTCTCTCTTTGACCCACTCTAACCGAGAACCATGCACAGAGGGAATTTTGGGAAATGTAGTTTCTAATTTCTCCCCTGAGCTGCAGAGAAAACCTCAGAAGGGGGTAACGGTGATGCCTAATTGAAACAGACAAGCCAGCACATCTACCGTAATCCCACCTTGCCAACAGCTATCACGTTGAGGGTCCCATTCCAATTGTTTGCACACACATTTTGCAAAATAATTACAAACCCAGTGAACATCCCTGAATTATTACTTTTTTTCCTGATGCTTATACAATCTTGAAGATATGCCGTAGTTAACTTGTCATATTAAGCATTGGACTTTAAAAGTATGAAAGAAAGAAAGCAAGAAACCGAGAGGGAATCTGTTATGAAAACTTGCTTGGAGATGATAATACCTTACTTCTATCCATTGTTGGCAATCTTGCCATTATTTTTATTGACACAGTTGTTAGAAGCTCATCCTCTTCTCCAACCAGGGGCTTGGTCTATTTGTGTTGGAAATTGATTGCTGGGACTGTCACAGAGTGATTTACATAGCAACTTATCATAATTAGTTACCGCTTGCAGTTTCCTTAATGTGAGTTGAATTTTACGCCTAGCAATTGATTTTTCTGTATTTCTCCATGAAGCAGCTCAATGTGTGTCATCCGAAAAGGAAGAAAAAGATGGAAAGAGAAACTGCAGGCATTTTTTATTTTTATTTTTTAAACAGTTTTAGCCTGAGATATCATAAAGTACATTTTCACAGAAGCCATAAATGCAGAGGGTTTTGCTTCAACTGTTTAAATAAGCCAAAGTGAAATGAATCAGAGGAAAATTAAATGGATATGGGAGAAGATGTATCAATGTAGACAAAGATGTTTGGGATGGGGAGATGTTGGCCAGAAAAACTGCGCTCCAGCAAGCAGAGTACTTATGGGAGGGCTTAAGATGGGGCTGCTTGATAACCAAACTTCATCACGATTTGTTTTAGACTTATAGGATTTAGAAGCAATCTGTCTCTTTCAGACAATTTAAAACCCTTTTTCTATTTTTCATATTTCTACCATCTTGCTAATGTCAACCCACAGGGAATGTGAAAACTTAAGTAAACTTGATCATTATAAACAAAATCTACACAGAATAATGGCAAAGACTGAAGGAAAATAGGTGCATTTATTTGGGTTCTCTTACCAGTTTAGCATCAAGGAATCTTTTGGCCTATGGCTTGTTGGTTCTTGTTGGTTCTCACTGAACATTTAAAGAGATGGAATAAGCAATCTGATGGTTACGGTGCCTTTGCAAGGTAGGTCTCACCTAAGATCAGACCCGTGACTCAGGCAACTTGTTTATTTGTTGCCTTCTGTCTTCTAGAATATTTTGATTACTATTTCAAGGGAGCTAACCATCAGATGATTTCTCAGAAATGTGACTAATTCATTGAAGCGTGATGGATCCAACTTTCCTCTATGGAAAGTGTATTGAAAGCTGTGAAAAAAAGAAACAAAGAGGTGGGTAGGGAAAGCAGGAGAGGGAGAAGGAGATAAAGAGAGAGAGAAGAAAACAGAAAAAAACAATCACGTTGGCAATTGACAAGGAAGCACTCCTTGCTGAGGGGAACAAGGTTGGTCTGTGAGTCCTGCCAAGCAAGTGCATGGCCTTGGTGCCCCTCTCTCAGAGGCCATGCTGGGGCTTTGCCCTGGCTGTATGGGGGAAAAGTGTGTTGGTTCCCTGTGCAGAGCTATTATTAGCGTTTTCTAATTATGTAAAATACTTTCCTCTGATGACATTTTCAACAGAACCCCTCACTTTAGTTTTTTCTTCCCTTTATAATGCTTTCATGGGCTTAGAATCTTGGTGGAAGTCTCAGATGCTGAGAGATGCTAAAGTTTCCTTTATTTAATCGAGGTGACTAGTGATTTGACAGTAGTGGTTGACAGGTTTATTTTATCTGTGTGGCAGCGGGAGTCTATTTTCAGTGTGTGCGCTCTGTTCCTAAGTAAAAGGACTTTACTAAGTGCTGAATAAATTGTACTTTCCTTTCATTCTAGACCTTGCTGAAATGGTTTAAAAACTCTAGTCTGGGTCATCAAATTCATCTCCCTGCTGCTTTGCAGGGTCAATAGCTTCACTCTGTGAGGAGCGGGGCTGGGTATTGGAATGGAGGGTGGTGTAGATTAAAACTTCCGCATATATATAGATAGATGTGCATGTGTGCGCTCGCTGTCTGGGAAACTGGCAGTGATGGAAGAGCAAGCCAAGTGGAATTTGAAGATAGATGAATCTGTTAGACTATTACCAGGACTGGCATGGACTTTAGCCAGGAACTTGAAGCAGCCTCCTTTAAGCATTTGGAATCCGTAGGGGTCCATTTCCTATCTTTTTTCTCCAAGGATGATTTTTCATTTGCAGTCTCCATGATTGCTTTATTTCTACACTTTGGGCAGAACTGTGGTTCACTCATAGACATAGCAGGGCAATGGAGTTGGTTCCTCCATTCCAGAAGTAAAGCAAGGAGGGAAAAATGGAATCTTGCTCCACACCCCCAACAGTAATAAACCTTACTTCTGTAGGATGAGAGGTCAGAAGGATAACCCTTCCGCCCAGCAGATAGACCAAATAAAAAAATAGTGGTAAAAATATGGCCCTCTGTTTTTTAAATAAAAAAAAACAGAGTGTCTGGAATTGACAGAATTGATTCTAAATGTACTGAAGTTTTAGAGACATGAGCTGTTTCTTCTGCCTTCTGTTGCAAGGGAAGAGCTGGGATGTGGTCAAATAGGACACACCTGAGAGGACAAGTGCTGCCCTGAGCACCATCATTCAAGGAGTCCTCCAGTATGTCTTTGTCTTGTATCCACTGTGAACAAAGCCTATGTTAGGGTTTGGGGAGGACTCAGAAACAGAGAGCATGGTATCTGTCTTATAAGAATTTATAGTTTGATTGAGGCGATACCAAAAATGAGGCAATGCCAAACAGATATTATATAATTAGGAGTCACCTTACTTGGTAAAGCCTTAAGTGCTAAAAATGCTTAGAAAAGAAGGGAATCAGTAAAGGCTAGACTAGTCGGGCATGGCTGTTTGGAGAAAGTTGGCCTTGACTGAACTTTGAAGGACAAGTAGGACATGACTAGGTGGAGGGCAAAAGAAGGGCATTCCAGAATAAGGGAAAGGGGGTGGGGGGAGGTAAGAATAGATAGAACTGACTGGAGGAAGGGACCCAGTTTTGAAAAATTCAGAAATAAGTTTACTTATGGAGAATGGATTTGTATTATGACAGGTCTTGAACAGGCATAAGCATCTAGATTTGATTTAAAGCTGTGCTACGTGGTTATTAATCTGCAAGCAGTATGCAACGGAATTGGAAAGAAAAGAGCCAGGACTTGAGGAGGCCACTGTGGGGTGGCCTTGAAGGGAGTGTGGTCCAGTTTTAGAAGCTTTGGATCTCTTGACATGAAGCTATGTGACTGCAGACCATACTGCCTCCGAAGAGTAGGTTTCAAGCAAAGGTAATTTAGGAAATAACTTGGTAACAGATGGGAAGGACAGCTGGGGCCAGGACACTGCCAGTGGAGCAGGGGTGGGGGCGATGTAAAGGGACGCTTATGGCCGTGGTGGAGTTGTGGTTGGAGGTTGCTGACGGTTTGGTCTCAGGGTATCCCTGGCTCAGGTGTCAGAGAAAATGGACAATCAATGCTTTTCTTCCCCATGTTATTCCAAGTCTTTCTGATGTTGGTTTTTGAAACCAAAATTTAGAGCCCAGCATCAATTAGGATAAGGGTGAAATAATCTAGCATTTGATGCTAACGGATGGAGTGGCTAGCAAATAGGGGAGGGAATATGAGAGCCATTCTGTAACGAATGCAGATGGCTGACTTAATGACTGATTCTATTTAGAGGTAGAGGGTACCAGAGAACACAGAGCGAGGAAGCCGGCCTGGCTCGTGGGAAGCTGTCGTCTCTGCCTGTATCCCCCTCACTTTCCCCCTTGCGGGATTCTGCACTGCCACTGAGGCGTGAGCTATAATCTGGCCTGTTAAACGGAAGACTGCTGGAATGAATGTAGTGGAGCTCGTGGCAACAGGAACAAACATATAAGAAGCAGGCAAGGCTGCCACAAAAATGTGTTCTCATTTGGGCCTTTGGCTCAAGATGAGCTACATTCTTTTAAAAACGAATAAGGGCCACGGGTGTTTTATTCCTGAATGCTGGGTTTCTGGAAGGCGAGCTCTTTGAAGCCGATGCTTTTGGTCGAGACTGTTCTGCTGAGAGCTCTGCCCAGCCTGAACTTCTCAGGCCCAGGTCTTTCCACTCACGTGTTTCCCCTTCTCTTAGAGAAAACTTTACCCCTGCCCCAGGTTTTTCCTCATGTAGAGCTTTTACAACCTTTTTGGAACAAATAAACAAACATCTGGAATCGTGTGGTCCATTTAATTAAAAAGTTTGCATTTGGCCAGAAATGGTAAAATCATGAAAAATGGCCTGTCGGCGAGCTCAAGAAGGCCAAATGATGACGTTGTTGGCTCCAAGTGGATTGAAATTGAGTGAGTGAACACCTGCTCAGTTCAGCCTTCTGTCCTCCCGTTCCCCCTTCCAGCCATTAATATTTACTGCTCTGGGTCTTTATCCATCCTAATGAAATTCTTGGTTGGGGCTGGTCAAGGGACAGGGCTGTTACTTTTCCAATAACTTGGGATTTGTTGGGATGTGTGTACTTTATGAAGGGTGCAGAATTGGGCTTTTTGACTTCTCAGTTCCCTTAATCAGAATTCCACATGCTTCAGGTCACTGCAGGCGCCTGTTTCTGTTTCTTAAATCAGTCAGCCAACCCTAGTTTTTTTGAGAGGAACCCTGAGCTGGGGGGTTGTGGGAAATGCAAAAGAAGCTGTCAGCTCTGCCTTCAGGAAACCTACAGTCTAATTGGGGGAAGAAGACCCTACACATGGGAAGCAGAGATCAAGATAGATGCAAGAGTGCAGGGAAGGGAGAGGTTAGTGGGAATGGAAGTATGGGGAGGTGGCCTCAGATGAAGGTGAGAACTGAGTTGAAAGCCAGTAGGTGAAAGGAGAAAGCTGGGTTTATTTTATCACATGGGAGCGGCCACTGCTAAGTTCTTTTTACTCAGATGTGAAGAAAGGGCTTTACTCTCTCCATTCTTTGCTTCCAAATGTTCTAAGACCTCTTTCTCCAAGTCACCTCATAGAAACCTACAAACAGAGAACAATGTGTGCTTAATACAGAAACACAGTTTCAAAAGGAATCTTCCATCCCCTGCCTCCTCACGGGTACATTTCCACCCAACGGTTTCTCCTGTGCACTTTGAATATAGAAAGTCTGAGGCCACCACCGGAATCCTCCCTGGGCCTTTTCAAGAGTGTGAAAGAGACCAAGTGGAGTTCTTGTTTAATTTCTGGCTGTAATCTAGGTGAGGAGTACATGTGAGGAGGAACCTTAAAGCAGGAGTTAGTTAGGATGATTCTGCCTTTCTGATGAGCTGCTCCTCAGCAGGGCATGCCTGTGGTGAAGTAAAATATAAGTTTCATTTGCATGTTACGAGAAGAACATTGAGAGTATTTGGCTTTGCAGAGTGTAGTGCTCTGATATGTCTTCCACTTGAGAATTTAATCCTAGGATAAAGTTATCCTAAAAAAAAAGATGAGTCTTTGTTGTTGTTGTTGTTGTTGTTGTACAGAATACAAAGGAAGTATCTAGGGGGCTGGAAACACAGTGCGTGCCATTTAGGTTGGACCTAAGGAAAAGATGAGTATTGTTGACCTCAGGTGTGGATGGGTAAGGGCGATTGGGAAATCACCGTTCCCCAAGGCCTTTTACTGAAGGGTGTGCTCATCCATCTTGGAGAGTTGAGTAGTGTAGCCTGAATGAAGTGAAATGAAATTTATACAACTTCCAAATCCAATCAGGATTTGAAACACAGATCCAGGGTTCTCTTTGTCAATGCTAGTTCAGCTTTTTTTATAAAATGAAATCAGGGTTTCACCTTGACCCCTCTGGACTTCTGCAAGCACAGATAGATACAAGACCACATTGGAAAAACACTCCACTGTTGTCAGAGGAGTTCTTAGTCCTGGACTCTTTATTATTCTGGTGCATCTGTTTCTTTAAATACTCTCTGCAGAAGCATTAGCATGAAAATAAAGAGTATAGCAAGTTGGAATTTTCCATTTGTAGCTTCCTTAGTCTGTGGGGTCAAAGTTCTATCCTCAGGGATGCTAATGCAAACTCTGTGTGCTGTTCCAGGGCAAACGTTTCTCAACTAAAAGACAAGAGGGGGTGGGGAGCCAGGAAAATAATGCAATGCTAATTCCCCAACACAGACTGCCTGGAGATTCCAATTTAAATCGCTGCTCCCTTACTCCTATTCCCACCCTCCCCCAAAGAAAAAAAAATATCCTGTGTTGTAAGGACAGACATCTGTGTAAGAGCAATAAAACAGTCTTCTCTCTTGTGGGTTAGCTCTTTATTCCTTTATTTATCTTGCTATACCTCATCCGTTTCTCCAAAATCAAGGAGAGTCAAAGTGGATAAGATGCAGTCCCTTTCTTTGTTTTTGATTAAAGAAACCCATATAACCATTCTCCCACACAATTTTTTTTTCCTCAAGAGAGAGCTTTCCTTCTTATGTCTAATTTCTCCCTTCATTCATCTGCCTCCCTGGAATCTTTCTAGAACTTGCTTCATACTGTATACAAATCAAATAGCTAAAGTCCCCTGGAGAACAAGTTAGTCAGGGCAGTGAGTACTGGCATATCTGGGAGATAGTAAAGCATAAGAAGAATTAAAACAGCATAAGGAACAAGTTCTGCATCCTCTGTTTCTTCTTCTGAAGCCCTAGAAATTTGTAAATTAATTAAACAAGTAGCTACAGAATATATACTCTGTACCAAGCACTGTTCTAAACATTAGGGATAGAGGGATGAATAAAGCAGGAAAAAATCTCTGCCTTCAGAGAGTTTACATTCTGGTGAGAAAAAGGATTGATAGATAAAAAAGAAAAGCCCCATAGAATATGTTAGAGAAAAATATATGGTGAAAAGACAAGCAGGCAAAGAAGATGAGGGATTGTGTATCAGTAACTAGAGGCTTGATAGCCAGAGAAGCCATCACTGAGAAAGTGGCATTGAAGTAACAACTTTAAGGAGGTGAGAGATAGGAACTTGAGAATATCTGCGAGGAAAGTTCATCTAGGCAAAGGAAAGAGCACGTGCAAGGCCTTGAGTTAGGAGCACGCCTGGCGTGCATGAAATAGAGCTAGGAGGCCAGCGTGGCTGGGGTAAGTAATTCAGCAGGGGAGGGGTGGTTTGGGGGGAGTAGAGATGAAGACACAACAATATCAGAGGTCAGAACGTGTAGCATCTTGTAGGACATTTACTGTGACTGAGGCAGGAGACTGTTTTAAGGCGTTAGCAAAAATGATGGAAGTGATATTACACTACTCTACACTACTCCCTACCGGGGAATTTTAAAAAACCTAACCAATAACTAACTGGAAAACAAGAAGGGATATTGTTGTTGATCAGTAACTATGTAGACTTTGTGCAAGATGGATAAGATAGCATTAAAGAGGTTAATCACAGCCCAAAATAAACATTAAGAGAGCTTCTTCAAAATGTAGGACCAGCTTCAGGTGTGTGTTAAGCACAGGGAGCCACTAGGGGCCTCATAGTAGCCAACAAGGTAAGCCTCCTCAGTGGGTGGTCATGTGGGTCAATCCATCCATATGCCTGTCCCCATCCTTAGTTTAGGCATCACTTAACAGAACCATCTCTAAGCCAGAGTAGTAAGTGTCAGTGATTGGAAGAGTGCAGTAAGGTGGCAAGAGTTGGTAGAAATGTAATAGTCATAATAGATGGGCATGGGCCAAATCAAAAGACAGAGTACTCCCAGGTTTGGTAAAAAAGGAAATGTAAAATAAAATGCTTTTTAAAGAGATATTTACAATAAAATGACATAGCTTGAAAAATATAGGGATTACAAAAAACAAACAAACAACAACTTGATACATGCTAAAAACCCAGGGAATAGCAATGTTAATATCTCAAAATAAGACTCAAGATGATTACTGAAATGATGAGGAGGGATATTTTATATAATTAAGAAGATATAATGAGAAGCTATAATAATCACGAATCTCAATACATATAACAACATGGCTTTGAAATACATAAGGCAAAAACTTTTAGAAATACTAGATAAAACTGACAGCCACAATCACAGTTGAAATCTTTAGCATATCTCCATAGAAAATTACAAGTGACCAGAAATTTCACTATATTTTGTTGTTGTTGTTAAATAACAAAATGAACATGCTTTTAAAAAAAAATATATGGAATTGTCACAAAAGCTATCCAGAAATTGAGTCATAAGTGAAACTGTACGTCATTGTCTTTTACAAATGTGAGTTGGATAATCCTCAGTGAGAAATTAACAATAAAATTTAGTAATGTAGTAAAAAAAGTACTTGCCTCATGACCACATAGGACTGATCTCAAAATTAAAAGGATAGTTTACTATTAGAATTTATCAATAAACTTGTCTTATGGGAATATTGAAAGGAAAAAGAGATTACATAAGATCATGGTAGTAGATACAAATGAAAGGAAAGAAGAAAAAGAAAAGAAAGGAGGGAGGGAGGAAAGAAGGGAGAAAGAAAAAGGAGAAAGAGAACGAGAAAAGGAAGGAAGGGAGGGAGGGAAGAAGGGAGGGAAAGAGAAAGAGAGAAAGAGAAAGGAAGGAAGAAGGAAAGAAAGAAATGAATTTAGTAACCATTTTTGCTCACATAGCTTAGCAAACAAGAAATAGGTGGGAACGTCCCTAACTTGATGAAGATTATATGTCAAAAAAAAAAAAAACTACAGCAGTCTGTAGAGGGAAGAGTAAAGGATTAAAAATATTCTCATTAAAGTCCCTGAACAGACAGGTAAGGAATATTCTATATCCCCTTGGAGATGCTAGCCAAGCAATAAGATGTACTACAACAACAACAAAAGCAAAAATGAGAGCAATAAAGATAGCAGTAAATACAACATTATTTGCAGTCAGCATAATTTACATCATTTTTCTGTAACAGACCAGATATTAAATATTTTAGGATTTACAAGGAAGAAGATATTTGTCACAACTACTTAGCTCTGCCTTTATAAAATATATGACAAAACTAAAGCCCATCATGTTTGTAATAGGAAAAAATGTAAATGTGCTTAATTCACCTATTTAAAATACTTTGGCTCATAAGGCAAAACCCAATTATCTGTGTTATATAGAGAAACAAACAAATTGACTCAGAAAAGCTGGAATAAAAGGCTGGAACAAAAAGAAAGCAGGAGTTACAGTCTAAATATCACAAGGTCGAATTCAGGCAGAAAAGCCTTAAATAAGACAGAGAAGTCATTTTCTTTTTTAAATTTATTTATTTATTTTATTGGCTGTGTTGGGTCTTTTTTGCTGTGCGTGGGCTTTCTTTTAGTTGCGGTGAGTGGGGGCTACATTTTGTTGTGGTTCACGGGCTCCTCATTGTGGCTTCTCTTGTTGCAGAGCATGGGCTCTAGGAGTGTGGGCTTCAGTAGTTGTGGCACATGGGCTCAATAGTTGTGGCTCATGGGCTCTAAAGCACAGGCTCAATAGTTGTGGCACACAGGCTTAGTTGCTCCGCTGCATGTGGGATCTTCCTGGAGCAGGGGTGGAACCCGTGTCCCCTGCATTGGCAGGTGAATTCTTAACCACTGCACCACCTAGGAAGTTCAACAGAGAAGTCATTTAGTGGAAAAAGACACTAGTTTTTTATGTTCACTGATGCTGTGAATCAGGAATTCCAAGACAGGAGAGTGGGAATGACTTATCTCTGCTCTATAATGTCTGGCGCTTCCGCAGAAGACTTGAAGTCTGGGAGCTAGAATCATGTGAGAACTCATGTACTCACTTGCTTGGTGGTTGATGATGGCTGTTGGCTAGGGTCTAAGTTCTTCTCTGTATGGTCTTCCTTTGTAGCCTAGTTAGGCCTAGAAACACCTTAGCACAGTGGCTGAGTTACAAGGGCAAAAGAAATTCATGACAGAGTAAGAGTCACACAAAAGATCATCAAATAGATCATTTTTTATGGTCTATGTCTGAGAAGTCATGTAACATTACTTTAGCTACATTCTGTTTGTCAGGTCAGGATACTCACAAAAACCCTGCTCAAATTTAAGGGAAGAAAAAAATAGATTGTGCCTCTTGATAGGGAGTGGCAAAGTTCTAGAAGAGTTCTGGGACCTCCAAATATTGCTCTGACCATTTTTTATCAAATGCAGTCTTCCACAGTAATGTACTTGTTCATACACAAAATTTCAGTGAATTCCAGGGAGTAAAGGTAGTACAGAAAACTCTGGTCACGATGTAGTAAAACTATGAATTAATAACAAAATCAGATGGCAAAATGGATCATCATCAGATATGATGATGAAACCATTACCATTAGAACCTATGAGATAGATATAAGGCCATGCTCCGTAGAAAACAGCTTTAAGCACATGTATTAGTTTTTTAAAAAAGGGAAAAAAGGTAAAAGATAAATTAAGCATCAGACTCAAACACTCAGCTAAATAAACTGCAAGAAAATGGAAGGAATGAATTATTAAAGCTAATGAACAGTGATAAATACAGTAATAATACTGTAATAAAACAAAACAGTATAATGAATAAAACAAAAGATAACTTTTAGAAAAGTGAATCACTAACATAATCAAGGAAAAATAAAGAGAATGCAAATATACACTTACTTATACATAGGTAAAAAAAAGCCACAGAATGAATAGAAAATTAAAAGAATCATAAGAACTAACTTTGTTCAATTCTGGGCAAATATCTGAAAATCTAGATCAAGTGGATAATTTTCTAGAAAAATGTAATTCCCCAAAACTGACTCCAGAAGAGGTAGAAAATTGAAACAGATTGATTTCCATAGGAAAATTTATATTTTTAAGGACCTATCACCACCCCCACAAAAGCACCAACTCTAGGTAATTTTACAGGGGAATGTTATCCAACATTAGAAGGGAAGATATTCAGTAGTACTCTGTTAAGTATTTAATAACTGGGTCTCTGTGAACACACACATGGACTCACACACACACACACACACACACAACACATACAAAACAAACACCTCTCCCCCACCATGTGTAGTGTTTGCTAATTTCCACAGCATGAATATTTCCACCATGACTGATTTCAAGCTGCATATGTGATGTTACTTAATGTGGACTTGGGAAGAGATGTACACAATCTGTTCTTGTGAGTGAGTGCAAGCTGGCTCCTGCACACCACAGTGATGATTCCAAGTCTATTTAAATTGTTGCAGAGCATAGATAAATAAGTATTTCCAAATTCTTTTTATAAAGAGCATAAAACCTTTATAGAAAAATTGATAAGAATTACAGAGAAAATAACTACTGTTCATCTGGATTATCAATATAGGTGCAAAAAATTCTAAATAAATTAATTATTAAAAAAATCCAGCAGCATAAACAGAAGAGTAAAATATTATGACCAATTAAGATGTATTCCTAGTATGCAATGAAATTGCAATATTGATATCCATTTATTTATTTAATCTTTTTAAGAGATCTAAAGAGGAAAGCCATAATCCTATAAGTGCTGAGAGGGTTTTGGCTAAATTCAATAACCATTCTTGATTAAAAGCATGCAAAAATAGATATATACTTCCTAAACATGATAAATCGCATCCATCTCAGTCCAAAAGCCAACATCAAGCTTAATGGGCAAACATAAGAGGTATTCTTATTAAAGTAAGGACAAGATAATATATCTGTGACCCCCACCATTATTTAATATTTTACTTGGAATAGTAGCCAATGCAATTAGACAGGAGAAAGAAACTATAGGCATGAGAATGGAGAGCATATGGCAAAACTGTCATATTTACAGATGATATTATTTGCTTTGACAATTGGAAACTCAAGAGAACTAACTGAAGGACTAACAAGAGAATTCAGTAATAAAGTAAGGTATAAGGCTAATATACAGAAGTCACTAGCCTTTTTTTTTAAACTTTCACTCTTCCCACCCCACAGTCCCTTCTCTCTCAGCTTCTCCCCTTCCAGTTTCTTTTCCAGGACCCACGTTTGCCCTTTAACATCAAAACAGAAACCAGCTAGAAAGTATTTTTAATTTAAGACTCCAGTTACAAAAGCAACATAAAAGATATAAATTGGGAATATCATAATAGTACATGAACAGAAACATATTATCTTCATGAGAAAAAACTTTAAAACTCTCTAGAAGGACATACAAAAAGTCTTGAAGATATGAAGAGACACACCATATCCTTTTATGAGAAAACACAAGGCCATAAATATGTCAATGACCTGTTTATTAAAATGTAAATTTATTATGAAGCTTCATAACTACCAAATATTTTTTTTTCTTTTTAACTAGGAAAAAAAAAGAATCTAAAATTAAGATGGGAAAATAAGCAAAAATAATAACAAGGATCATTCAGAAAAATAATTGTAGTAAGAGGAAATTAGATATCAAATATATTATAAAACCTCAATAATTAATGTGGTACTGGTATGCAAATCACCAAACAGACTAATGGAATAGAAGAGGAAGTCTAGAACTAGATACAGTTACAAATGGGGATTTAGTATATGATAAAGTTGTATCTTAAACTGGTAGGGAAAGATAGACTATTTCATGTATGTTCTTGGGGCAAATGAGTAGGTATTTTGAAAACAAAAATTTGGATCCATATCTCGTACCTTACACCAAGATAGATTACAGATGAAATTAAATTTTTAAAAGGAAAAGAAAAAGGAACCATGAAAGTCCTAAAAGAAAATAGAGAACTCAGAATTCAGAAGCCCCAATTTAAAAAACAAAAAATTGAAAAATTTAATCTTATTAAAAATACTCAACTTTATTTTTTTTAATCTATTACACATTTTTAAAAAGACTTTTGACAAAGTCAAAAGACAGTGAACTTTAAAAATGTTTGGAAATCATATCACAATGATAGATTATATGTATTTCTACTATATGAAGAGTTTCTGAAAATTGGTTATCAAGTGATCAACAACTCTGTATAAAAACAGGTCACTAATTGCACACCCAGAAATACTTGCATATGATTTAGTGAAATATATGCAGTAGTATTTATTGTGGAATAGATGTACCAGCTATATATTGACAATAGTCAAGTACCTATCAACTGAGAAATGGTTAAATAAATTATGGTATGTCGGATCTCTGGACTATTGTGTAGCTCCATCAAAAGAATTAGGAAGTACCCTGCAAAATTATATGAATGTAGGCAGTATTTATCATTAAAGGCAAAAGACAAGGTGCAGAACAATATGCAAAGCATACTACTATTCATGCATAAAAGGTGGAACAATAAGAATCTATGTTTGTAAAAAGACTCTGAAAGATGGATGGTAATAATGATGACCTGTGGATGGGGAGGGACAATAAGGAACGTGGGAAGACTGGGTGGGAGACACGCTGTTCACTACGCACGTGTATTTATTTTAAAATTTTGAACCATATTCAAAAATAAATTAAATTTAAAAGAATAAAATAAAATTTGTATAGCCTCTAACCTAACAGTTACACGTGTCGAGGAGGAAGTATGCAGAATGATGTTCAGTGCAGTGGTTTTCTGGTAATAAAAAAATACCAAGAGAAATTATATTCCCATCAAGAGTGGAATGGTTAAAGTATGGTAAATCATGATATTGAACACTATGAGGAGTTTTTTCAAAAGTTAAGGTAAATAAGATACTAACATAGAGCGCTCTCCAAGATATATTTTTGAGCAAAATCAATGTGAATACAAAACATTTGTATACGATGATAGAATTTATGTATTTAAAAGCACAAAATCACATGCATATATACTCAAGCATATACATGTGTATAAATGCATAGAAGCAGTTTTGGGAGGATGGAGAGAAAACCCCTGATATTAGTTACTTTTACAATGTGGGGAAGATCCAAATTGGAGTGGCAAAAGAGTAGAAGATCAAAAAGACTAGTTTTTTCAATATCTGAATTAAAAAAAAGTGCCAGTATTTTACTCCTGTAAAATAATAATAGAATAAATAAAATAATAATAAAAGCACTAGTAATAATAAAAATAAAAATAATAAAAGATCCAAAGAGGGTAGAAGCTTTGGGTAATCTATAACCATTTCAGAGACTGACACTTTAGTTCTCCAAGGACAGTGATAAAGAAATAGTTTCCTTGAAAATGTTCCTTTTCTTCAAATGTAAATAATCCAGTGTTGAGAATCCATATTATGCTATCTGTACTCTGTAACTGTTGAGGAATGGGCTATTCATATGAATTAAATTTTCAGGTAAATAAAGAGATGTAGAGAAAAAAGTGAAGTGATCCAGGCATCTTGCATGGCTTACTGATTTACTGAGAATGGGAAGGGAGATGTCTGCATTAGTAAGAGCTTCTATTTATTGAATGATTTCTTTAGAGCCAGGCACTGTGCTGGTATTTTACATGTGTTTGTGGTCTCATTTAATCATGGGAATATCTCCTAAAGCTGGATATTATCCCCATTTTATATATGAGGAAATTGAAGCTTAGAGAGAGATTGTGTAGTTTACCCAAGGTCCCAGTGCAAATAAGTGTCCTTCATGAGATTCAAAACCAGGACTGACCCTGAAGCCTGTGTTCTTTCTTCTGTTCCATATTGCCCCTCACCCCCCAAATAAAATACACTTAACAGAATAACTACACTGAATACATTTTAATCTATTTCTTGATGATTCAAGAAAGCACTTCTGGCTTTTCCAGTATTTCAGGCATCCTGTGATGAGCATCAATTATCAGAGTACTAGTGAAGCATGGAAATGATAGTTAATTGGAGATATCCAGTTGAAAGAAAGCAGAATGATACTGCATTTACAGAATCTAGTGCTTTTAATACAGATAAATAAAGGTGCAACACAATCACTGGTGTGATTTTTGCATAGCCCCTTTGTTATTATGGACCTTCACATTCTCAAAGTCTTTATCCCCTATATACTGATTTCATGTGTTCGGTCATTTTCAGCACTCATGTTAGACCTTGTTTCGCTGTTTGTAGTCCTATAAATATTGTTTAGGTATGTGATACAATTCCCACCCCCACCCCCCCAACTGGAATCTGATAGCAAAAGATCTGATCTCTGTAACCTGAACTATCGCAAGCAGGGTTTAGGTGTACTGTACCAATGGCTTCATAGATGACCCCTTTGGTTATAGATTATAAATGCCACTTAGAGAAAGCAGGAGATGGCTCCTGAGTGTCTAGTAAACTTCAACAACCACCTGAGAGATACCTCTGTGTGACTGCATAAAATGGAAATAAAGAATGGAAAATAACCCATTGACTATGCACTTTCTCACCCGCTGAGAGCAAAACGCAATCCAATGCAATTTTAGTACTTACATGCCTCTGGGGAAAATAGACCCCTAAAAATCACCGAGTGCAGCACTGGAAAAATGCCTTAAATTTGTGCTATGCTTGGTGTTATAAAACCCAAGAAACCTTAGACTTTCTCCTTGAGTAAAATGGACTGGTAATTTTGTTTTGTTAGATTATCCACCAAGCATAATGATAATGGGTCACATGCAATTTAGGAAAAAATTAAGTCTAATAAGAAAAATCTCTAATAAATACTAACAGCATCTTATTGGTATTTCGTTGGTCTAACCCTCCTATTAACATTTGTTTTTACATATTAAATGATCTGTAATATGTTGGAATTGAAGAGGGCAGTAAAAATTAAAATAAGCATTCTTATATACATGGTACAGATGTTCGCATGCCTCTTCCCTCCGGCAGGTACTAGGAGGGATGGTACATAAAAGGGAGTGGTACTAGGATATAACAGGAGCTTCTTGATTTTAGATATGTTGAGCAGTAAAAATGCTCAGTGTAGGGGATAGACCCCATCATTAACTGAGAACACAACCCATTCAATGAAAACCAGAATTCAGCCCTGAGGAAAGGATACAGTTAATTATCCCCTCAAATCAGGCTCCTTCTGAGTTACCAGAGGAAGGGGGAGAAGCGTAGGGACGTTCTGGTACCCTGAAGCAAAAAGGTGGGAGGGGTCCCATATATTGTTAGCTACCCATCACACACAATGTGGTAGGGTAGGGTAGGGTAGGACTAAGGAATGTATTCAGGAAGCTCTCTTTATTAGATATGTGCCTCTCAATCACACGTGAGAATCTCCTAGGGAACGTCCACAAGGTAAAGATGCTTGAACACCTACTTCCAGGGATTCTGATTCAGTGAGCCTGAGGTGACACCCTGGCTTCTGTTATTTTTAATGAGCTCTGAGGATTCCTTTACACACAGCAATTGGAGGACCGCTGCCTTGATACTGACAAGGAGTCTCTTTTCACAGATCCTCTCAGCTATGAGGTTAAAGAGAGTAGGGACTGTTTCCAAACCCTGCTGACTAGCGGTATGGCAGCCACAAATGTCTTATCATGTCAGGCCCTCAGTGGTTCATGAGAAGGACTAGGCAGCCTAAGAGAGACTAAGTTTTTATGAAGGATTTGCTGTGCAAGGCACTGTACTGTGTGCAGAAATGGCAAGGGTCCCTGTCCTTAAGGAATTTATAATTTAGGTGGAGAGAGCAGACAGAATGCAATGAAGTGTTACAGGTGTTGTGCAACTGGGGGACACAAAGGGCTTGATCTTTAGGTGGAAGGTGGCCTAAGTCAGTGAAAGGCTGGAACAGAGGTCTGGCGGTGGATGTAGAAAGAGTTCTTCAGAGGAACGGTGTTGAGAAGGTTGAGTATGTGGGTGGTGTCCACTGGCGGGTCGTAAGTGGTGAGTAGGAGGGACAAGCATGAGATGACTTCCAGGTTTTTGGCCTGAGTACTTTTGGAGAAGGTGGAGCCATTTCTAAGAAGTGGCATTCGGGAGGAACAGATTCAAGGGACCGTGTTGAACATGAGGTGTCTGTGCCTGCAAGTGGAGATGCTGTAAGTCATGGGTCGGCAAACTTGCTGTAAAGGGCCAGATAATAAGTGTTTTAGGCTTTAGAGGCCAGGTGGTTTTTGCTGTGATGACTCAGCTCTGTCTGTCACTGTAGCATGAAAGTATTTGTAGGCAATATATAAGCAAACAGGCATGGCTATGTTCCAATAAAACTGTATTTACCAAAGCAAGTGGCAGGCCAGATTTGGCCTGTGGGCTATAACTTTAAGTGTGAGTGTGAATAGCAGATAGAGATAGAGATGTATTGACGCCTGTATGTCTGTGTACATAGTGTCTTTCTCTGTAGCCATAGAATCTCACCTACTCGAAAACAAACACTGCATTTCATGGTTACTTTGAACAAAGAATTTTCAAACTATCCAAAAATTGCTTGATGGTTATCTATAAAAAAACAATTTAATTTGGAAATGTAAAGGAAAACTATAAGATATGTTTTGTATTCACTGGTTCAGCAAAATTTAAACAATCTGGTGATACCAACTGCTGTAAAGTTGTAGAGCAACGGAAACTCCAAAGTTATTTTGGTGGGAGTGTGAATTAGTATATCTGCTTTGGAAAACAATTTGTTATTATCTGGTCAATTTGAATATATGCAAACTCTAAGATCCAGTGATTCTACTCCCCAAACTAACCCAGGTAAAGCTATTGTATGTGCTCAAATCAATGTGAACTATATTCGTAGCATTTTCTATAGTAGGAAAAAAAAAAAAAGACAAAAAAAAAAAAAAAAAAAAAAACACCTGGAAACAACTCAAATGGTTCACTAAATAAAGGTGAGTAATATTCAACATGGATGAATGTACAAAATTGGGAGGAAAAAACCTCACTGAATCATACTGTGCGCTATCATTATATAAAGTTCAAAAATTG